>NC_140579.1:310203069-310566494 GCF_964204655.1 Triturus cristatus | reverse complement strand
CTAAAGCAGCTCTGCTGACCTGGTTCTCTGGCTCTAGAACAGCTCTGTTGACCTGCTGGCTCTAAAGCAGCTCTGCTGACCTGGTTCACTGGCTCTAATGCAGCTCTGTTTACGTGGTTCTGTCCCTCTAAAGGAGCTCTGCTGACCTGGTTCTCTGGCTCTAGAGCAGCTCTGCTGACCGGGTTCTCTGGCTCTAGAGCAGCTGTGCTGACCTGCTGGCTCTAAAGCAGCTCTGCTGACCTGGTTCTCTGGCTCTAAAGCAGCTCTGCTGACCTGGTTCTCTGGCTCTAGAACAGCTCTGTTGACCTGCTGGCTCTAAAGCAGCTCTGCTGACCTGGTTCACTGGCTCTAATGCAGCTCTGTTTACGTGGTTCTGTCCCTCTAAAGGAGCTCTGCTGACCTGGTTTCTCTTGCTCTACAGCAGCTCTTCTGCCCAGGTTCTCTGCCTCTAGAGCAGCACTGCTGACCCGGTTCTTAGGCTCTAGAGCAGCTCTGCTGATCTGGTTCTCTGGCTCTCAAGCAGCTCTGCTGACCTGGTTCTCAGGCTCTAAAGCAGCTCTGCTTACCTGGTTCTCAGGCTCTAAAGCAGCTCTGCTGACCTGGTTTTTCTGGCTCTACAGCAGCTCTGCTGACCTGGATCTGTGGCTCAAGAGCAGCTCTGCTGACCTGGTTCTTAGGGTCTGGAGCAGCTCTGCTGACCTGGTTCTCTGGCTTTACAACAGCTCTCCTGGCCTGGTTCTCTGGCTCTACAACGGCTCTGCTGACCTGGTTCTCTGGCTCTAAAGCAGCTCTGCTGACCTGGTTCTCTGGCTCTAAAGCACCTCTGCTGACCTTGTTCTCAGGCTCTAGAGCAGCTCTGCTGACTTGGTTTTTAGGCTCTAGAGCAGCTCTGCTGACCAGGTTCTATGGCTCTACTACGGCTCTGCTGACATGGTTCTCTGCCTCTAGAGCAGCTCTGCTGATCTGGTTCTCAGGCTCTAGAGCAGCTCTGCTGACCTGGTTGTCTGGCTCTAGAGCAGATCTGCTGACCTGGTTCTCTGGCTCTTAAGCAGCTCTGCTGACCTGGTTCTCTGGCTCTAAAGCAGCTCTGCTGACCTGGTTCTCTGGCTCTAGAACAGCTCTGTTGACCTGCTGGCTCTAAAGCAGCTCTGCTGACCTGGTTCACTGGCTCTAATGCAGCTCTGTTTACGTGGTTCTGTCCCTCTAAAGGAGCTCTGCTGACCTGGTTCTCTGGCTCTAGAGCAGCTCTGCTGACCGGGTTCTCTGGCTCTAGAGCAGCTGTGCTGACCTGCTGGCTCTAAAGCAGCTCTGCTGACCTGGTTCTCTGGCTCTAAAGCAGCTCTGCTGACCTGGTTCTCTGGCTCTAGAACAGCTCTGTTGACCTGCTGGCTCTAAAGCAGCTCTGCTGACCTGGTTCACTGGCTCTAATGCAGCTCTGTTTACGTGGTTCTGTCCCTCTAAAGGAGCTCTGCTGACCTGGTTTCTCTTGCTCTACAGCAGCTCTTCTGCCCAGGTTCTCTGCCTCTAGAGCAGCACTGCTGACCCGGTTCTTAGGCTCTAGAGCAGCTCTGCTGATCTGGTTCTCTGGCTCTCAAGCAGCTCTGCTGACCTGGTTCTCAGGCTCTAAAGCAGCTCTGCTTACCTGGTTCTCAGGCTCTAAAGCAGCTCTGCTGACCTGGTTTTTCTGGCTCTACAGCAGCTCTGCTGACCTGGATCTGTGGCTCAAGAGCAGCTCTGCTGACCTGGTTCTTAGGGTCTGGAGCAGCTCTGCTGACCTGGTTCTCTGGCTTTACAACAGCTCTCCTGGCCTGGTTCTCTGGCTCTACAACGGCTCTGCTGACCTGGTTCTCTGGCTCTAAAGCAGCTCTGCTGACCTGGTTCTCTGGCTCTAAAGCACCTCTGCTGACCTTGTTCTCAGGCTCTAGAGCAGCTCTGCTGACTTGGTTTTTAGGCTCTAGAGCAGCTCTGCTGACCAGGTTCTATGGCTCTACTACGGCTCTGCTGACATGGTTCTCTGCCTCTAGAGCAGCTCTGCTGATCTGGTTCTCAGGCTCTAGAGCAGCTCTGCTGACCTGGTTGTCTGGCTCTAGAGCAGATCTGCTGACCTGGTTCTCTGGCTCTTAAGCAGCTCTGCTGACCTGGTTCTCTGGCTCTAAAGCAGCTCTGCTGACCTGGTTCTCTGGCTCTAGAACAGCTCTGTTGACCTGCTGGCTCTAAAGCAGCTCTGCTGACCTGGTTCACTGGCTCTAATGCAGCTCTGTTTACGTGGTTCTGTCCCTCTAAAGGAGCTCTGCTGACCTGGTTCTCTGGCTCTAGAGCAGCTCTGCTGACCGGGTTCTCTGGCTCTAGAGCAGCTGTGCTGACCTGCTGGCTCTAAAGCAGCTCTGCTGACCTGGTTCTCTGGCTCTAAAGCAGCTCTGCTGACCTGGTTCTCTGGCTCTAGAACAGCTCTGTTGACCTGCTGGCTCTAAAGCAGCTCTGCTGACCTGGTTCACTGGCTCTAATGCAGCTCTGTTTACGTGGTTCTGTCCCTCTAAAGGAGCTCTGCTGACCTGGTTTCTCTTGCTCTACAGCAGCTCTTCTGCCCAGGTTCTCTGCCTCTAGAGCAGCACTGCTGACCCGGTTCTTAGGCTCTAGAGCAGCTCTGCTGATCTGGTTCTCTGGCTCTCAAGCAGCTCTGCTGACCTGGTTCTCAGGCTCTAAAGCAGCTCTGCTTACCTGGTTCTCAGGCTCTAAAGCAGCTCTGCTGACCTGGTTTTTCTGGCTCTACAGCAGCTCTGCTGACCTGGATCTGTGGCTCAAGAGCAGCTCTGCTGACCTGGTTCTTAGGGTCTGGAGCAGCTCTGCTGACCTGGTTCTCTGGCTTTACAACAGCTCTCCTGGCCTGGTTCTCTGGCTCTACAACGGCTCTGCTGACCTGGTTCTCTGGCTCTAAAGCAGCTCTGCTGACCTGGTTCTCTGGCTCTAAAGCACCTCTGCTGACCTTGTTCTCAGGCTCTAGAGCAGCTCTGCTGACTTGGTTTTTAGGCTCTAGAGCAGCTCTGCTGACCAGGTTCTATGGCTCTACTACGGCTCTGCTGACATGGTTCTCTGCCTCTAGAGCAGCTCTGCTGATCTGGTTCTCAGGCTCTAGAGCAGCTCTGCTGACCTGGTTGTCTGGCTCTAGAGCAGATCTGCTGACCTGGTTCTCTGGCTATTAAGCAGCTCTGCTGACCTGGCTCTCTGGCTCTAGAGCAGCTCTACTGACCTGGTTTTTAGGCTACAGAGCAGCTCTGCTGACCTGGTTCTGTGGCTCTACTACGGCTCTGCTGACCTGGTTCTCTGGCTCTAAAGCAGCTTAGCTGACCTGGTTCTATGGGTCTAAAGCAGCTCTGCTGACCTGGATCTCTGGCTCTAAAGCAGCTCTGCTGACCTGGTTCTCTGGCTCTAGAGCAGCTCTGCTGACCGGGTTCTCTGGCTCTAGAGCAGCTGTGCTGACCTGCTGGCTCTAAAGCAGCTCTGCTGACCTGGTTCTCTGGCTCTAAAGCAGCTCTGCTGACCTGGTTCTCTGGCTCTAGAACAGCTCTGTTGACCTGCTGGCTCTAAAGCAGCTCTGCTGACCTGGTTCACTGGCTCTAATGCAGCTCTGTTTACGTGGTTCTGTCCCTCTAAAGGAGCTCTGCTGACCTGGTTTCTCTTGCTCTACAGCAGCTCTTCTGCCCAGGTTCTCTGCCTCTAGAGCAGCACTGCTGACCTGGTTCTTAGGCTCTAGAGCAGCTCTGCTGATCTGGTTCTCTGGCTCTCAAGCAGCTCTGCTGACCTGGTTCTCAGGCTCTAAAGCAGCTCTGCTTACCTGGTTCTCAGGCTCTAAAGCAGCTCTGCGGACCTGGTTCTCTGGCTCTAAAGCAGCTCTGCTGACCTGGTTCTCTGGGTCTAGAGATGCTTTGCTGACCTGCTGGCTCTAAAGCAGCTCTGCTGACCTGGTTCTCTAGCCCTAATGCAGCTCTGTTGACCTGGTTCTCTCCCTCTAAAGCAGCTCTGCTGACCTGGTTTCTCTGGCTCTAAAGCAGCTCTGCTGATCTGATTCTCTGTCTCTAAAGCACCTCTGCTTACCTGGTTCTCAGGATCTAAAGCAGCTCTGCTGACCTGGTTCTCTGGCTCTAAAGCATGTCTGCTGACTTTGGTATCTGGCTCTAAAGCATCTCTGCTGACCTGGTTTCTCTGGCTCTACAGGACCTCTGCTGAAACAGCTCTGCTGACCTGGTTCTCTGGGTCTAGAGATGCTTTGCTGACCTGCTGGCTCTAAAGCAGCTCTGCTGACCTGGTTCTCTAGCCCTAATGCAGCTCTGTTGACCTGGTTCTCTCCCTCTAAAGCAGCTCTGCTGACCTGGTTTCTCTGGCTCTAAAGCAGCTCTGCTGATCTGATTCTCTGTCTCTAAAGCACCTCTGCTTACCTGGTTCTTAGACTCTAGAGCAGCTCTGCTGACCTGGTTCTATGGCTCTAAAGCAGATCTGCTGACCTGTTTCTCTGGCTTTGAAGCAGCACTGCTGACTTGGTTCTCTGTCTCTAAAGCAGCTCTGCTGACCTGGTTCTATGGCTCAAAAGCTGCTCTGCTGACCTGGTTCTCTGGCTTTGAAGCAGCTCTGCTGACATGGTTATCTGGCTCTAGAGCAGCTCTGTTAACATGGTTCTTAGGCTCTAGAGCAGTTTGCTGATCTGGGTCTCTGGCTCTACAACAGCTCTGCTGACCTGGTTCTCTGGCTCTAGAGCAGCTCTGCTGACCTGGTTCTCTGGCTCTAGAGCAGCTCTGCTGACCTGGTTCTCTGGCTCTAAAGCAGCTCTGCTGACCTGGATCTTTGGCTCTAGAGCGGCTCTGGTGACCTGGTTCTTAGTCTCTAAAATGGCTCTGCTGACCTGGTTCTCTGGCTCTAAAGCAGCTCTGCTGACCTGGTTCTGTGGCTCTAGAGCAGCTCTGCTGACCTGGTTCTCTGCCTCTAGAGCAGCTCTGCTGACCTGGTTCTCAGGCTCTAGAGCAGCTCTGCTGACCTGGTTCTCTGGCTCTAAAGCAGCTCTGCTGACCTTTTGTCTCTGCCTCTAAAGCAGCTCTGCTGACCTGGTTTCTCTGGCTCTAGAGCAGCTCTGGTGACATGGTTCTGTGGCTCTAGAGCAGCTCTGCTGACCTGGTTTTTAGGCTCTAGAGCAGCTCTGCTGACCTGGTTCTGTGGCTCTACTACGGCTCTGCTGACCTAGTTCTGTGGCTCTAAAGCAGCTCTGCTGACCTGGTTCTATGGCTCCAAAGCAGCTCTGCTGACCAGGTTCGATGGCTCTAAAGCTGCTCAGCTGACCTGGTTCTCTGGCTCTAGAGCAGCTCTGCTGTCCTGGTGGTTCTAAAGCAGGTCTGTTGACCTGGTTCTGTGGCTCTACTACGGCTCTGCAGACCTGGTTCTCTGTCTCTAGAGCAGCTCTGCTGATCTGGTTCTCTGGATCTAGAGCAGCTCTGCTGACCTGCTGGTTCTAAAGCAGCTCTGCTGACCTGGTTCTCTGGCTCTAATGCAGCTCTGTTGACCTGGTTCAATCCCTCTAGAGCAGCACTGCTGACCTTGTTCTTAGGCTCTAGAGCAGCTCTGCTGATCTAGTTCTCTGGCTCTCAAGCAGCTCTGCTGACCTGGTTCTCAGTCTCTAAAGCAGCTCTGCTTACTTGGTTCTCAGGCTCTAAAGCAGCTCTGATGACCTGGTTCTCTGGCTCTAAAGCAGCTCTGCTGACCTGGTTCTCTGGCTCTAGAGCAGCTCTGCTGACCTGCTGGCTCTAAAGCAGCTCTGCTGACCTGGTTCTCTAGCTCTAATGCAGCTCTGTTGACCTGGTTCTCTCCCTCTAAAGCAGCTCTGCTGACCTGGTTTCTCTGGCTCTACAGCAGCTCTGCTGACCTGTTTCTCTGGCTCTAAAGCAGCTCTGCTGACCTAGTTCTCTGGCTCTAAAGCAGCTCTGCTGACCTGGTTCTCTGGCTCTAATGCAGCTCTACTGACCTGGTTTCTCTGGCTCTACAGCAGCTCTTCTGACCGGGCTCTCTGCCTCTAGAGCAGCACTGCTGACCTGGTTCTTATGCTCTAGAGCAGCTCTGCTGATCTGGTTCTCTGGCTCTAAAGCAGTTCTGCTGACCTTTTTCTCTGGCTCTAAAACTGCTCTTCTGACCTGGTTTCTCTGGCTCTACAGTAGCTCTGCTGACTTTGTTCTCTGGCTCTAGAGCAGCTCTGCTGACCTTGTTCTCTGGCTCTAGAGCAGCTCTGCTGACCTGGTTTTTAGGCTCTAGAGCAGCTCTGCTGACATGGTTCTCTGGCTCTACAACGGCTCTGCTGACCTGGTTCTCTGGCTCTAAAGCAGATCTGCTGACCTGGTTCCATGGCTATAAAGCAGCTCTGCTGACCTGGTTCTCTGGCTCTACAGCAGCTCTGCTGACCTGGTTCTTAGGCTCTATAGCAGGTCTGCTGACCTGGTTCTCTCGCTCTAAAACAGCTTTGCTGACCTGGTACTCTGGCTCTAAAGCAGCTCTGCTGATGTGGTTCTCTTGCTCTAAATTAGTTCTGCTGACCTGATTCTCTCCCTCTAAAGCAGCTCTGCTGACCTGTTTTCTCTGGCTCTACAGCAGCTCTGCTGACCTGGTTCTCTGGCTCTAGAGCAGCTCTGTTGACCTGTTTCTTAAGCTCTAGAGCAGCTCTGTTGACCTGGTTCTATGGCCCTAAAGCAGCTCTGCTGACCTGGTTTTCTGGCTTTGAAGCAGCTCTGCTGACCTGGATCTCTGACTCTAGAGCAGCTCTGCTGACCTGGTTCATAGGCTCTGGAGCAGCTCTGCTGAACTGGTTCTCTGGCTCTACAACGGCTCTGCTGACCTGGTTCTCTGGCTCTACAATGTCTCTGCTGACCTGGTTCTCTGGCTCTAAAGCAGCTCTGCTGACCTGGTTCTCTCCCTCTAAAGCAGCTCTGCTGACCTGGTTTATTTGGCTGTAGAGGAGCTCTGCTTACCTGGTTCTCTGGCTCTAGTGCAGCTCTGCTGACCTGGTTCTCTGGCTCTAAAGCAGCTCTGCAGACCTGGTTCTCTGTCCCTAAAGCAGCTCTGCTGACCTGGTTCTGTCGGGCTCTACTGCAGCTCTGGTGACCTGGTTCTCTGACTCTAAAGCAGCTCTGCTTACCTGGTTCTTTGGCTGTAGAGCAGCTCTGCTGACCTGGTTCTTAGGCTCTAGAGGAGCTCTGCTGACCTGGTTCTCTGGGTCTAAAGCAGCTCTGCTGACCTGGTTCTATGGCTCTACAGCAGCACTGCTGACCTGGTTCTATGCCTCTAGAGCAGCTCTGCTGACCTGTTTCTTAGGCTCTAAAGCGGCTCTGGTGACCTGGTTCTCTGGCTCTAAAGAAGCCCTGCTGACCTGATTCTCTGGCTGTAGAGCAGCTCTGCTGACCTGGTTCTCTGGCTCTAGTGCAGCTCTGCTGACCTGGTTCTCTGGCTCTAAAGCAGCTCTGCAGATCTGGTTCTGTGTCCCTAAAGCAGCTCTACTGACCTGGTTCTCTCGGGCTCTACAGCAGCTCTGCTGACCGGGTTTCTCTGGCTCTACAGCAGCTCTGCTGACCTGGTTCTTAGGCTCTAGGGCAACTCTGCTGGCCTGGTTCTCTGGCTCTAAAGCAGCTCTGCTGACCTGGTTCTCTCCCTCTAAAGCAGCTCTGCTGACCTGGTTTATTTGGCTTTAGAGGAGCTCTGCTTACCTGGTTCTCTGGCTCTAGTGCAGCTCTGCTGACCTGGTTCTCTGGCTCTAAAGCAGCTCTGCAGACCTGGTTCTCTGTCCCTAAAGCAGCTCTGCTGACCTGGTTCTGTCGGGCTCTACTGCAGCTCTGGTGACCTGGTTCTCTGCCTCTATAGCAGTTCTGCTGACCTGGTTCTTAGGCTCTAGAGCAGCTCTGCTGACCTGGTTCTATGGCTCTAAAGCAGCTCTGCTGACCTGGTTCTCTGGCTCTAAAGCAGCTCTGCTGACATGGTTGTATGGCTCTAAAGCTGCTCTGCTGACCTGGTTCTCTGGCTTTAGAGCAGCTCTGCTGACCTGGTCCTCTGGCTCTAAAGCAGCTCTGCTGACCTGGTTCTCTGGCTCTAGAGCAGCTCTGCTGACCTGGTTCTTAGGCTCTAGAGCAGCTCTGCTGACCTGGTTCTCTGGCTCTGCAACGGTTCTGCTGACCTTGTTCTCTGGGTCTAAAGCAGCTCTGCTGACCTGGTTCTATGGCTCTACAACAGCTCTGCTGACCTGGTTCTCTGGCTCTAAAGCGGCTTGGCTGCCCCGGTTTTCTCCCTCTAAAGCAGCTCTGTTTACCTGGTTCTCTGGCTCTAAAGCAGTTCTGCTGACCTGGTTCTCTGGCTCTAAATCAGCTTTGCTGATCTTGTTCTCTGGCTCTAAGGTGGCTCTGCTGACCTGGTTCTCTGGTTCTAAAGCGGCTCTGCTGACCTGATTCTCTGGCTTTAGAGCAGCTCTGCTGACCTGGTTCCCTGGCTCTAAAGCAGCTCTGCTGACCTGGTTCTCTGGCTCTAGAGCAGCTCTGCTGACCTGGTTCTCTGACTCTACAACGACTCTGCTGACCTGGTTCTCTGGCTCTAAAGCAGCTCTGCTGACCTGGTTCTATGGCTCTACAGCAGCTCTGCTGCCCTGGTTCTCTGGATCTACAGCAGCTCTGTTGCTCTGTTTCTCTGCCTCTAGAGCAGCTCTGCTGACCTGGTTCTCTGGCTCTAAAGCAGCTCTGCTGACCTGGTTCTCTGGCTCTAAAGCGGCTCTGCTGACCTGGTTCTCTGGTTCTAGAGCAGCTCTGCAGACCTGGTTCTTAGGCTCTAGAGCAGCTCTGCTGACCTGGTTCCCTCGCTCTAAAGCAGCTCTGCTGACCTGGTTCTCTGGCTCTAAATCAGCTTTGCTGATCTGGTTCTCTGGCTCTAAAGTGGCTCTGCTGATCTGGTTCTATGGCTCTAAAGTGATTCTGCTGACCTGGTTCTCTGGCTGTAGAGCTGCCCTGCTGACCTGGTTCTCTGGCTCTAAACCAGCTCTGCTGACCTGGTTGTCTGGCTCTAGAGCAGCTCTGCTGACCTAGTTCTTAGGCTGTAGAGCAGCTCTGCTGACCTGGTTCTCTGGCTCTAGTGCAGCTCTGCTGACCTGGTTCTCTGGCTCTAAAGCAGCTCTGCTGACCTGGTTCTCTGGCTCTAAAGCGGCTCTGCTGACCTGGTTCTCTGGCCCTAAATCAGCTTTGCTGATCTGGTTCTCTGGCTCTAAATTGGCTCTGCTGACCTGGTTCTCTGGTTCTAAAGCGGCTCGGCAGACCTGGTTCTGTCCCTCTAAAGCAGCTCTGCTGACCTGGTTCTCTGGCTCTAAAGCAGTTCTGCTGACCTGGTTCTCTGGCTCTAGAGCAGCTCTGCAGACCTGGTTCTTAGGCTCTAGAGCAGCTCTGCTGACCTGGTTCCCTCCCTCTAAAGCAGCTCTGCTGACCTGGTTCTCTGGCTCTAAAGTGGGTCTGCTGATCGGGTTCTATGGCTCAAAAGCGGCTCTGCTGACCTGGTTCTCTGGCTGTAGAGCAGCCTTGCTGACCTTTTTCTCTGGCTCTAAACCAGCTCTGCTGACCTGGTTCTCTGGCTCTAAACCAGCTCTGCTGACCTGGTTCTCTGGCTCTAGAGCAGCTTGGCTGACCTAGTTCTTAGGCTGTAGAGCAGCTCTGCTGACCTGGTTCTCTGGCTCTAGTGCAGCTCTGCTGACCTGGTTCTGTGGCTCTAGTGCAGCTCTGCTGACCTGGTTCTCTGGCTCTAAAGCAGCTCTGCTGACCTGGTTCTCTGGCTCTAAATCGGCTCTGCTGACCTGGTTCTCTGGCCCTAAATCAGCTTTGCTGATATGGTTCTCTGGCTCTAAATTGGCTCTGCTGACCTGGTTCTCTGGTTCTAAAGCGGCTCGGCAGACCTGGTTCTGTCCCTCTAAAGCAGCTCTGCTGACCTGGTTCTCTGGCTCTAAAGCAGTTCTGCTGACCTGGTTCTCTGGCTCTAGAGCAGCTCTGCAGACCTGGTTCTTAGGCTCTAGAGCAGCTCTGCTGACCTGGTTCCCTCCCTCTAAAGCAGCTCTGCTGACCTGGTTCTCTGGCTCTAAAGTGGGTCTGCTGATCGGGTTCTATGGCTCAAAAGCGGCTCTGCTGACCTGGTTCTCTGGCTGTAGAGCAGCCTTGCTGACCTGGTTCTCTGGCTCTAAACCAGCTCTGCTGACCTGGTTCTCTGGCTCTAAACCAGCTCTGCTGACCTGGTTCTCTGGCTCTAGAGCAGCTCGGCTGACCTAGTTCTTAGGCTGTAGAGCAGCTCTGCTGACCTGGTTCTCTGGCTCTAGTGCAGCTCTGCTGACCTGGTTCTCTGGCTCTAAAGCAGCTCTGCTGACCTGGTTCTCTGGCTCTAAAGCAGCACTGCTGACCTGGTTCTCTGGCTCTAGAGCAGCTCTGCTGACCTGGTTCTTAGGCTGTTGAGCAGCTCTGCTGACCTGGTTCTCTGGCTCTAGTGCAGCTCTGCTGACCTGGTTCTCTGGCTTTAAAGCAGCTCTGCAGACCTGGTTCTCTATCCCTAAAGCAGCTCTGCTGACCTGGTTCTCTCGGGCTCTAAAGCAACTCTGCTTACCTGTTTCTCTGCCTCTAGACCAGTTCTGCTGACCTGGTTCTTAGGCTCTAGAGCAGCTCTGCTGACCTGGTTCTCTGGCTCTAAAGCAGCTCCGCTGACCCGGTTCTCTCCCTCTAAAGCAGCTCTGCTGACCTGATTTCTCTGGCTCTACAGCAACTCTGCTGACCTGGTTCTCTGGCTCTAGAGCAGCTCTCCTGACCTTGTTCTTAGGCTCTAGATCAGCTCTGCTGACCTGGTTCTATGGCTCTAAAGCAGCTCTACTGACCTGGTTCTATGGCTCTAAAGCAGCTCTACTGACCTCGTTCTATGGCTCTAAAGCAGCTCTGCTGACCTGTTTCTCTGGCTTTGAAGGAGCTCTGCTGACCTGGTTTCTCTGGCTCTACAGCAGCTCTGCTGACCTGGTTCTCTGGCTCTAGAACAGCTCTCCAGGCCTGGTTCTTAGGCTCTAGATCAGCTCTGCTGACCTGGTTCTTAGGCTCTAAAGCAGCTCTACTGAACTGGTTCTATGTCTCTAAAACAGCTCTGCTGACCTGGTTCTATGGCTCTAAAGAAGCTCTAAAGTGGCTCTGCTGACCTGGTTCTATCCCGCTAAAGCAGCTCTGCTGACCTGGTTCTCTGGCTTTGAAGCAGCTCTGCTGACCTGGTTCTCTGGCTCTAGAGCAGCTCTGGTGACCTGGTTCTCTCCCTCTAAAGCAGCTCTGCTGACCTGGTTCTCTCCCTCTAAAGCAGCTCTGGTGACCTGGTTCTCTCCCACTAAAGCACCTCTGCTGACCTGCTTCTCTGGCTCTAAAGCAGCTCTGCTGATTGGTTCTCTCCCTCTAAACCAGCTCTGCTGACCTGGTTTCTCTGGCTCTCCAGCAGATCTTCTGACCTGGTTCTCTGGCTCTAGAGCAGATCTGCTAACCTGGTTCTTAGGCTCTAGAGCAGCTCTGCTTACCTCTTTCTCTGGCTCTAATGCGTCTCCTCTGACCTGGTTCTCTGGCTCTAAAGCAGTTCTGCTGACCTGGTTCTCTGGCTCTAGAGCAGCTCTGCAGACCTGGTTCTTAGGCTCTAGAGCAGCTCTGCTGACCTGGTTCCCTCCCTCTAAAGCAGCTCTGCTGACCTGGTTCTCTGGCTCTAAAGTGGGTCTGCTGATCGGGTTCTATGGCTCAAAAGCGGCTCTGCTGACCTGGTTCTCTGGCTGTAGAGCAGCCTTGCTGACCTTTTTCTCTGGCTCTAAACCAGCTCTGCTGACCTGGTTCTCTGGCTCTAAACCAGCTCTGCTGACCTGGTTCTCTGGCTCTAGAGCAGCTTGGCTGACCTAGTTCTTAGGCTGTAGAGCAGCTCTGCTGACCTGGTTCTCTGGCTCTAGTGCAGCTCTGCTGACCTGGTTCTCTGGCTCTAGTGCAGCTCTGCTGACCTGGTTCTCTGGCTCTAAAGCAGCTCTGCTGACCTGGTTCTCTGGCTCTAAATCGGCTCTGCTGACCTGGTTCTCTGGCCCTAAATCAGCTTTGCTGATATGGTTCTCTGGCTCTAAATTGGCTCTGCTGACCTGGTTCTCTGGTTCTAAAGCGGCTCGGCAGACCTGGTTCTGTCCCTCTAAAGCAGCTCTGCTGACCTGGTTCTCTGGCTCTAAAGCAGTTCTGCTGACCTGGTTCTCTGGCTCTAGAGCAGCTCTGCAGACCTGGTTCTTAGGCTCTAGAGCAGCTCTGCTGACCTGGTTCCCTCCCTCTAAAGCAGCTCTGCTGACCTGGTTCTCTGGCTCTAAAGTGGGTCTGCTGATCGGGTTCTATGGCTCAAAAGCGGCTCTGCTGACCTGGTTCTCTGGCTGTAGAGCAGCCTTGCTGACCTGGTTCTCTGGCTCTAAACCAGCTCTGCTGACCTGGTTCTCTGGCTCTAAACCAGCTCTGCTGACCTGGTTCTCTGGCTCTAGAGCAGCTCGGCTGACCTAGTTCTTAGGCTGTAGAGCAGCTCTGCTGACCTGGTTCTCTGGCTCTAGTGCAGCTCTGCTGACCTGGTTCTCTGGCTCTAAAGCAGCTCTGCTGACCTGGTTCTCTGGCTCTAAAGCAGCACTGCTGACCTGGTTCTCTGGCTCTAGAGCAGCTCTGCTGACCTGGTTCTTAGGCTGTTGAGCAGCTCTGCTGACCTGGTTCTCTGGCTCTAGTGCAGCTCTGCTGACCTGGTTCTCTGGCTTTAAAGCAGCTCTGCAGACCTGGTTCTCTATCCCTAAAGCAGCTCTGCTGACCTGGTTCTCTCGGGCTCTAAAGCAACTCTGCTTACCTGTTTCTCTGCCTCTAGACCAGTTCTGCTGACCTGGTTCTTAGGCTCTAGAGCAGCTCTGCTGACCTGGTTCTCTGGCTCTAAAGCAGCTCCGCTGACCCGGTTCTCTCCCTCTAAAGCAGCTCTGCTGACCTGATTTCTCTGGCTCTACAGCAACTCTGCTGACCTGGTTCTCTGGCTCTAGAGCAGCTCTCCTGACCTTGTTCTTAGGCTCTAGATCAGCTCTGCTGACCTGGTTCTATGGCTCTAAAGCAGCTCTACTGACCTGGTTCTATGGCTCTAAAGCAGCTCTACTGACCTCGTTCTATGGCTCTAAAGCAGCTCTGCTGACCTGTTTCTCTGGCTTTGAAGGAGCTCTGCTGACCTGGTTTCTCTGGCTCTACAGCAGCTCTGCTGACCTGGTTCTCTGGCTCTAGAACAGCTCTCCAGGCCTGGTTCTTAGGCTCTAGATCAGCTCTGCTGACCTGGTTCTTAGGCTCTAAAGCAGCTCTACTGAACTGGTTCTATGTCTCTAAAACAGCTCTGCTGACCTGGTTCTATGGCTCTAAAGAAGCTCTAAAGTGGCTCTGCTGACCTGGTTCTATCCCGCTAAAGCAGCTCTGCTGACCTGGTTCTCTGGCTTTGAAGCAGCTCTGCTGACCTGGTTCTCTGGCTCTAGAGCAGCTCTGGTGACCTGGTTCTCTCCCTCTAAAGCAGCTCTGCTGACCTGGTTCTCTCCCTCTAAAGCAGCTCTGGTGACCTGGTTCTCTCCCACTAAAGCACCTCTGCTGACCTGCTTCTCTGGCTCTAAAGCAGCTCTGCTGATTGGTTCTCTCCCTCTAAACCAGCTCTGCTGACCTGGTTTCTCTGGCTCTCCAGCAGATCTTCTGACCTGGTTCTCTGGCTCTAGAGCAGATCTGCTAACCTGGTTCTTAGGCTCTAGAGCAGCTCTGCTTACCTCTTTCTCTGGCTCTAATGCGTCTCCTCTGACCTGCTTCTCTGGCTCCAAAGCAGCTCTGCTGACCTGGTTCTCTCCCTCTAAAGCAGCTCTGCTGACCTGGTTTCTCTCGCTCTATAGCAGCTCTGCTGACCTGTTTTTCTGGCTCTACAGAAGCTCTGCTGACCTGGTTCTCTGGCTCTAAAGCATCTCTGGTGACCTGGTTCTCTGGCTCTAAAGCATCTCTGCTAACCTGGTTTCTCTGGCTCTACAACAGCTCTGCTGAACTGGTTCTCTAGCTCTAGAGCAGCTCTGCTGACCTGGTTCTTAGGCTCTAGAGCAGCTCTACTTACCTGGTTCTATGGCTCTAAAGCAGCTCTGCTGACCTGGTTCTATGGCTCTAAAGCAGCTCTGCTCACCTGGTTCTCTCCCTCTAAAGCAGCTCTGCTGACCTGGTTTCTCTGGCTCTACAGAAGATCTGCTGACCTGGTTCTCTGGCTCTAGAGCAGCTCTGTGAACATGGTTCTTAGGCTCTAGAGCAGCTTTGCTGACCTGGTTCTCTGGCTCTACAACGTCTCTGCTGACCTGGTTCTCTGGCTCTAAAGCAGCTTTGTTGACCTGGTACTCTGGCTCCAGAGCAGCTCTGCAGACCTGGTTCGTAGGCTCTAGAGCAGTCATGCTGACCTGGTTCTCTGGCTCTACAACGGCTCTGCTGACCTGGTTCTCTGGCTCTAAAGCACCTCTGCTGACCTGGTTCTCTGGCTGTAAAGCAGCTCTGCTGACCAGGTTCTCTGGCTCTACAGCAGCTCTGCTGACCTGGTTCTTAGTCTCTATAGCAGGTCTGCTGATCTGGTTCTCTCGCTCTAAAGCAGCTCTGCTGACGTGGTTCTTTGGCTCTAAATCAGCTCTGCTGACCTGGTTCTCTCCCTCTAAAGCAGCTCTGCTGAACTGTTTGCTCTGGCTATACAGCAGCTCTGCTGACCTGGTTCTATGGCTCTAAAGCAGTTCTGCTGACCTTGTTCTCTGGCTTTGAAGCAGCTCTGCTGACCTGGTTCTCTGGCTCTAGAGCAGGTCTGCTGACCTGGTTCTCTTCCTCTAAAGCAGCTCTGCTGACCTGGTCCTCTGGCTCTAAAGCAGCTTTGTTGACCTTGTTCTCTGCCTCTAAAGCAGCTCTGCTGACCTGGTTTCTCTGGCTCTACAGCAGCTCTGCTGACCTGGATCTCTGACTCTAGAGCAGCTCTGCTGACCTGGTTCTTAGGCTCTAGAGCAGCTCTGCTAACTTGGTTCTTTGGCTCTACAACGGTTCTGCTGACATGGTTCGCTGGGTCTACAACGGCTCTGCTGACCTGGTTCTCTGGCTATAAAGCAGCTCTGCTGACCTGGTTTCATTGGCTCTACAGTAGCTCTGCTGACCTTTTTCTCTGGCTCTAAAGCAGCTCTGGCGACCTGGTTCTCTGGCTCTAAAGCATCTCTGCTGACCTGGTTCTCTGGCTCTAAAGCAGCTCTGCTGACCTTGTTTTCTGCCTCTATAACAGCTCTGCTGACATTGTTTCTCTGGCTCTACAGCAGCTCTGCTTACCTGGTTCTCTGGCTCTAGAGCAGGTCTGCTGACCTGGTTCTCGCCCTCTAAAGCAGCTCTGCTGACCTAGCTCTCTGGCTCTAAAGCGGCTCTGCTGACCTGGTTCTCTTGCTCTAAAGCGGGTCTGCTGACCTGGTTCTCTGGCTCTAAAGCAGCTCTAGTGACCTGTTTCTCTTGTTCTAGAACAGCTCTGGTGACCTGGTTCTCTGGCTCGAGAGCAGCTCTGCTGACCTGGTCCTGGTCCTCTGGCTCTAAAGCAGCTCTGCTGACCTGGTTCTCTCCCTCAAAAGCAGGTCTGCTGACCTGGTTTCTCTGGCTCTACAGCAGCTCTGCTGACCTGTTTCTCTGGCTCTACAGCAGCTCCTGTGACCTGCTTCTCTGGCACTAGAGCAGCTCTGCTGACCTGGTTCTTATCCTGTAGAGCAGCTCTTCTGACCTGGTTCTCTGGCTCTAAAGCAGCTCTGCTGACCTGGTTCTCTCCCTCTAAAGCAGCTCTGCTGACCTGGTTTCTCTCGCTCTATAGCATCTCTGCTGACCTGTTTTTCTGGCTCTACGGCAGCTCTGCTGACCTGGTTCTCTGGCTCTAAAGCAGCTCTGGTGACCTGGTTCTCTGGCTCTAAAGCATCTCTGCTGACCTGGTTCTCTGGCTCCAAAGCAGCTCTGCTGACCTGGTTTCTCTGGCTCTACAGTAGCTCTGCTGACCTTGTTCTCTGGCTCTAGAGCAGCTCTGCTGACCTTGTTCTCTGGCTCTAAAGCAGCTTTGTTGACCTGGTTCTCTGGCTCTAGAGAAGCTCTGCTGACATGGTTCTTAGGCTCTAGAGCATTTCTGCTGACCTGGTTCTATGGCTCTTCAACGGCTCTGCTGACCTGATTCTCTGGCTCTAAAGCACCTCTGCTGACCTGGTACTCTGGCTGTAAAGCAGCTCTGCTGACCAGGTTCTCTGGCTCTACAGCAGCTCTGCTGACCTGGTTCTCTGGCTCTAAAGCAGCACTGCTGACGTGGTTCTCTGGCTCTAAATCAGCTCTGCTGACCTGGTTCTCTCCCTCTAAAGCAGTTCTGCTGATCTGTTTTCTCTGGCTCTACAGCAGCTCTGCTGACCTGGTTCTCTGGCTCTAGAGCAGCTCTGCTGACCTGTTTCTTAGGCTCTAGAGCAGCTCTGTTGACCTGGTTCTATGGCTCTAAAGCAGCTCTGCTGACCTGGTTCTCTGGCTTTGAAGCAGCTCTGCTGACCTGGTTCTCTGGCTCTAAAGCAGCCCTGCTGACCTGGTTCTCTGGCTCTAAAGCGGCTCTGCTGACCTGGTTCTCTGGCCCTAAATCAGCTTTGCTGATCTGGTTCTCTGGCTCTAAATTGGCTCTGCTGACCTGGTTCTCTGGTTCTAAAGCAGCTCGGCTGCCCTGGTTCTGTCCCTCTAAAGCAGCTCTGCTGACCTGGTTCTCTGGCTCTAAAGCAGTTCTGCTGACCTGGTTCTCTGGCTCTAGAGCAGCTCTGCAGACCTGGTTCTTAGGCTCTAGAGCAGCTCTGCTGACCTGGTTCCCTCCCTCTAAAGCAGCTCTGCTGACCTGGTTCTCTGGCTCTAAAGTGGCTCTGCTGATCGGGTTCTATGGCTCAAAAGCGGCTCTGCTGACCTGGTTCTCTGGCTGTAGAGCAGCCTTGCTGACCTGGTTCTCTGGCTCTAAACCAGCTCTGCTGACCTGGTTCTCTGGCTCTAGAGCAGCTCGGCTGACCTAGTTCTTAGGCTGTAGAGCAGCTCTGCTGACCTGGTTCTCTGGCTCTAGTGCAGCTCTGCTGACCTGGTTCTCTGGCTCTAAAGCAGCTCTGCTGACCTGGTTCTCTGGCTCTAAATCAGCACTGCTGACCTGGTTCTCTGGCTCTAGAGCAGCTCTGCTGACCTGGTTCTTAGGCTGTTGAGCAGCTCTGCTGACCTGGTTCTCTGGCTCTAGTGCAGCTCTGCTGACCTGGTTCTCTGGCTTTAAAGCAGCTCTGCAGACCTGGTTCTCTATCCCTAAAGCAGCTCTGCTGACCTGGTTCTCTCGGGCTCTAAAGCAACTCTGCTTACCTGTTTCTCTGCCTCTAGACCAGTTCTGCTGACCTGGTTCTTAGGCTCTAGAGCAGCTCTGCTGACCTGGTTCTCTGGCTCTAAAGCAGCTCTGCTGACCCGGTTCTCTCCCTCCAAAGCAGCTCTGCTGACCTGATTTCTCTGGCTCTACAGCAACTCTGCTGACCTGGTTCTCTGGCTCTAGAGCAGCTCTCCTGACCTTGTTCTTAGGCTCTAGATCAGCTCTGCTGACCTGGTTCTATGGCTCTAAAGCAGCTCTACTGACCTGGTTCTATGGCTCTAAAGCAGCTCTACTGACCTTGTTCTATGGCTCTAAAGCAGCTCTTCTGACCTGTTTCTCTGGCTTTGAAGGAGCTCTGCTGACCTGGTTTCTCTGGCTCTACAGCAGCTCTGCTGACCTGGTTCTCTGGCTCTAGAACAGCTCTCCAGGCCTGGTTCTTAGGCTCTAGATCAGCTCTGCTGACCTGGTTCTTAGGCTCTAAAGCAGCTCTACTGAACTGGTTCTATGTCTCTAAAACAGCTCTGCTGACCTGGTTCTATGGCTCTAAAGAAGCTCTAAAGGGGCTCTGCTGACCTGGTTCTATGCCTCTAAAGCAGCTCTGCTGACCTGGTTCTCTGGCTTTGAAGCAGCTCTGCTGACCTGGTTCTCTGGCTCTAGAGCAGCTCTGGTGACCTGGTTCTCTCCCTCTAAAGCAGCTCTGCTGACCTGGTTCTCTCCCTCTAAAGCAGCTCTGGTGACCTGGTTCTCTCCCACTAAAGCACCTCTGCTGACCTGCTTCTCTGGCTCTAAAGCAGCTCTGCTGATTGGTTCTCTCCCTCTAAACCAGCTCTGCTGACCTGGATTCTCTGGCTCTCCAGCAGATCTTCTGACCTGGTTCTCTGGCTCTAGAGCAGATCTGCTAACCTGGTTCTTAGGCTCTAGAGCAGCTCTGCTTACCTGTTTCTCTGGCTCTAATGTGTCTCCTCTGACCTGCTTCTCTGGCTCCAAAGCAGCTCTGCTGACCTTGTTCTCTCCCTCTAAAGCAGCTCTGCTGACCTGGTTTCTCTCGCTCTATAGCAGCTCTGCTGACCTGTTTTTCTGGCTCTACAGAAGCTCTGCTGACCTGGTTCTCTGGCTCTAAAGCATCTCTGGTGACCTGGTTCTCTGGCTCTAAAGCATCTCTGCTAACCTGGTTTCTCTGGCTCTACAACAGCTCTGCTGAACTGGTTCTCTAGCTCTAGAGAAGCTCTGCTGACCTGGTTCTTAGGCTCTAGAGCAGCTCTGCTTACCTGGTTCTATGGCTCTAAAGCAGCTCTGCTGACCTGGTTCTATGGCTCTAAAGCAGCTCTGCTCACCTGGTTCTCTCCCTCTAAAGCAGCTCTGCTGACCTGGTTTCTCTGGCTCTACAGAAAATCTGCTGACCTGGTTCTCTGGCTCTAGAGCAGCTCTGCGAACATGGTTCTTAGGCTCTAGAGCAGCTTTGCTGACCTGGTTCTCTGGCTCTACAACGTCTCTGCTGACCTGGTTCTCTGGCTTTGAAGCAGCTCTGGTGACCTGGTTCTCTGGCTCTAAAGCAGCTTTGTTGACCTGGTACTCTGGCTCCAGAGCAGCTCTGCGGACCTGGTTCGTAGGCTCTAGAGCAGTTATGCTGACCTGGTTCTCTGGCTCTACAACGGCTCTGCTGACCTGGTTCTCTGGCTCTAAAGCACCTCTGCTGACCTGGTTCTCTGGCTGTAAAGCAGCTCTGCTGACCAGGTTCTCTGGCTCTAAAGCAGCTCTGCTGACCTGATTTCTCTGGCTCTACATCAACTCTGCTGACCTGGTTCTCTGGCTCTAGAACAGCTCTCCTGACCTTGTTCTTAGGCTCTAGATCAGCTCTGCTGACCTGGTTCTATGGCTCTAAAGCAGCTCTACTTACCTGGTTCTATGGCTCTAAAGCAGCTCTGCAGACCTGTTTCTCTGGCTTTGAAGGAGCTCTGCTGACATTGTTTCTCTGGCTCTACAGCAGCTCTGCTTACCTGGTTCTCTGGCTCTAGAGCAGCTCTGCTGACCTGTTTCTTAGGCTCTAGAGCAGCTCTGTTGACCTGGTTCTCGCCCTCTAAAGCAGCTCTGCTGACCTAGCTCTCTGGCTCTAAAGCGGCTCTGCTGACCTGGTTCTCTTGCTCTAAAGCGGGTCTGCTGACCTGGTTCTCTGGCTCTAAAGCAGCTCTAGTGACCTGTTTCTCTTGTTCTAGAACAGCTCTGGTGACCTGGTTCTCTGGCTCTAGAGCAGCTCTGCTGACCTGGTCCTGGTCCTCTGGCTCTAAAGCAGCTCTGCTGACCTGGTTCTCTACCTCAAAAGCAGGTCTGCTGACCTGGTTTCTCTGGCTCTACAGCAGCTCTGCTGACCTGTTTCTCTGGCTCTACAGCAGCTCCTTTGACCTGCTTCTCTGGCACTAGAGCAGCTCTGCTGACCTGGTTCTTATCCTGTAGAGCAGCTCTTCTGACCTGGTTCTCTGGCTCTAAAGCAGCTCTGCTGACCCGGTTCTCTCCCTCTAAAGCAGCTCTGCTGACCTGGTTTCTCTCGCTCTATAGCAGCTCTGCTGACCTGTTTTTCTGGCTCTACAGCAGCTCTGCTGACCTGGTTCTCTGGCTCTAAAGCAGCTCTGGTGACCTGGTTCTCTGGCTCTAAAGCATCTCTGCTGACCTGGTTCTCTGGCTCCAAAGCAGCTCAGCTGACCTGGTTTCTCTGGCTCTACAGTAGCTCTGCTGACCTTGTTCTCTGGCTCTAGAGCAGCTCTGCTGACCTTGTTCTCTGGCTCTAAAGCAGCTTTGTTGACCTGGTTCTCTGGCTCTAGAGAAGCTCTGCTGACATGGTTCTTAGGCGCTAGAGCATTTCTGCTGACCTGGTTCTCTGGCTCTTCAACGGCTCTGCTGACCTTGCTCTCTGGCTCTAAAGCACCTCTGCTGACCTGGTACTCTGGCTGTAAAGCAGCTCTGCTGACCAGGTTCTCTGGCTCTACAGCAGCTCTGCTGACCTGGTTCTCTGTCTCTAAAGCAGCACTGCTGACGTGGTTCTCTGGCTCTAAATCAGCTCTGCTGACCTGGTTCTCTCCCTCTAAAGCAGTTCTGCTGATCTGTTTTCTCTGGCACTACAGCAGCTCTGCTGACCAGGTTCTCTGGCTCTAGAGCAGCTCTGCTGACCTGTTTCTTAGGCTCTAGAGCAGCTCTGTTGACCTGGTTCTATGGCTCTAAAGCAGCTCTGCTGACCTGGTTCTCTGGCTTTGAAGCAGCTCTGCTGACCTGGTTCTCTGGCTCTAGAGCAGGTCTGCTGACCTGCTTCTCTCCCTCTAAAGCAGCTCTGCTGACCTGGTTCTCTGGCTCTCAAGCAGCTCTGCTGACCTTGTTCTCTGCCTCTAAAGCATCTCTGCTGACCTGGTTTCTCTGGCTCTACAGCAGCTCTGCTGACCTGGATCTCTGACTCTAGAGCAGCTCTGCTGGCCTGTTTCTTAGGCTCTAGAGTAGCTCTGCTGACTTGGTTCTCTCGCTCTACAACGACTCTTCTGACCTGGTTCTCTGGCTCTACAACGGCTCTGCTGACCTGGTTCTCTGGCTCTAAAGCAGCTCTGCTGACCTGGTTCTCTGGCTGTAGAGCAGCCCTGCTGACCTGGTTCTCTGGCTCTGAACCAGCTCTGCTGACCTGGTTATCTGGCTCTAGAGCAGCTCTGCTGACCTAGTTCTTAGGCTGTAGAGCAGCTCTGCTGACCTGGTTCTCTGGCTCTGGTGCAGCTCTGCTGACCTGGTTTTCCTGCTCTAAAGCAGCTCTGCTGACCTGGTACTCTGGCTCTAAAGCAGTTCTGCTGACCTGGTTCTCTGGCGCTAGAACAGCTCTGCTGAACTGGTTCTTAGGCTGTAGAGCAGCTCTTCTGACCTGGTTCTCTGACTCTAGTGCAGCTCTGCTGACCTGGTTCTCTGGCTCTAAAGCAGCTCTGCAGACCTGATTCTCTGTCCCTAAATCAGCTCTGCTGACCTGGTTCTCTCGGTCTCTAAAGCAACTCTGCTTACCTGGTTCTCTGCCTCTAGAGCAGTTCTGGTGACCTGGTTCTTAGGCTCTAGAGCTGCTCTGCTGACCTGGTTCTCTGGCTCTAAAGCAGCTCTGCTGACCTGGTTCTCTACCTCTAATGCAGCTCTCCTGACCTGATTTCTCTGGCTCTAGAGCAGCTCTCCTGACCTGGTTCTTAGGCTCTAGATCAGCTCTGCTGACCTGGATCTAAGGCTCTAAAGCAGCTCTACTGACCTGGTTCTATGGATCTAAAGCAGCTCTGCTGACCTGGTTCTATGGCTTTAAAGCAGCTCTACTGACCTGGTTTATGGCTCCAAAGCAGATCTGCTGACCTGGTTCTCTGGCTTTGAAGGAGCTCTGCTGACCTGGTTTCTCTGGCTCTACAGCAGCTCTGCTGACCTGGTTTTCTGGCTCTAGAACAGCTCTCCAGACCTGGTTCTTAGGCTCTAGATCAGCTCTGCTGACCTGGTTCTAAGGCTCTAAAGCAGCTCTACTGACCTGGTTTTATGTTTCTAAAGCAGCTCTGCTGACCTGGTTCTATGGTTTTAAAGCAGCTCTAAAGTAGCTCTGCTGACCTGGTTCTATGGCTCTAAAGCAGATCTGCTGACCTGGTTCTCTGGCTTTGAAGCAGCTCTGCTGACCTGGTTCTCTGGCTTTGAAGCAACTCTGCTGACCTGGTTCTCTGGCTCTTGAGCAGCTCTGGTGACCTGGTTCTCTCTCTCTAATGCAGCTCTGCTGACCTAGTTCGCTCCCTCTAAAGCAGCTCTGGTGACCTGGTTCTCTCCCACTAAAGCACCTCTGCTGACCTGCTTCACTGGCTCTAAAGCAGCTCTGCTGACCTGGTTCTCTCCCTCTAAAGCAGCTCTGCTGACCTGGTTTCTCTGCCTCTACAGCAGATCTTCTGACCTTGTTCTATGGCTTTAGAGCTGATCTGCTAACCTGGTTCTTAGGCTCTAAAGCAGCTCTGCTGACCTGGTTCTCTGGCTCTAAAGCAGCACTGCTGACCTGGTTCTCTGGCTCTAGAGCAGCTCTGCTGACCTGGTTTTCTGGCTCTAGTGCAGCTCTGCTGACCTGGTTCTCTGGCTTTAAAGCAGCTCTGCAGACCTGGTTCTCTATCCCTAAAGCAGCTCTGCTGACCTGGTTCTCTCGGGCTCTAAAGCAACTCTGCTTACCTGTTTCTCTGCCTCTAGACCAGTTCTGCTGACCTGGTTCTTAGGCTCTAGAGCAGCTCTGCTGACCTGGTTCTCTGGCTCTAAAGCAGCTCTGCTGACCCGGTTCTCTCCCTCTAAAGCAGCTCTGCTGACCTGATTTCTCTGGCTCTACAGCAACTCTGCTGACCTGGTTCTCTGGCTCTAGAGCAGCTCTCCTGACCTTGTTCTTAGGCTCTAGATCAGCTCTGCTGACCTGGTTCTATGGCTCTAAAGCAGCTCTACTGACCTGGTTCTATGGCTCTAAAGCAGCTCTACTGACCTGGTTATCTGGCTCTAGAGCAGCTCTGCTGACCTAGTTCTTAGGCTGTAGAGCAGCTCTGCTGACCTGGTTCTCTGGCTCTGGTGCAGCTCTGCTGACCTGGTTTTCCTGCTCTAAAGCAGCTCTGCTGACCTGGTACTCTGGCTCTAAAGCAGTTCTGCTGACCTGGTTCTCTGGCACTAGAGCAGCTCTGCTGAACTGGTTCTTAGGCTGTAGAGCAGCTCTTCTGACCTGATTCTCTGACTCTAGTGCAGCTCTGCTGACCTGGTTCTCTGGCTCTAAAGCAGCTCTGCAGACCTGATTCTCTGACTCTAGTGCAGCTCTGCTGACCTGGTTCTCTGTCCCTAAAGCAGCTCTGCTGACCTGGTTCTCTGGCTCTAAAGCAGCTCTGCTGACCTGGTTCTCTACCTCTAATGCAGCTCTGCTGACCTGATTTCTCTGGCTCTAGAGCAGCTCTCCTGACCTGGTTCTTTAGGCTCTAGATCAGCTCTGCTGACCTGGATCTAAGGCTCTAAAGCAGCTCTACTGACCTGGTTCTATGGTTCTAAAGCAGCTCTGCTGACCTGGTTCTATGGCTTTAAAGCAGCTCTACTGACCTGGTTTATGGCTCCAAAGCAGCTCTGCTGACCTGGTTCTCTGGCTTCGAAAGAGCTCTGCTGACCTGGTTTCTCTGGCTCTACAGCAGCTCTGCTGACCTGGTTCTCTGGCTCTAGAACAGCTCTCCAGACCTGGTTCTTAGGCTCTAGATCAGCTCTGCTGACCTGGTTCTAAGGCTCTAAAGCAGCTCTACTGACCTGGTTCTATGGTTCTAAAGCAGCTCTGCTGACCTGGTTCTATGGCTTTAAAGCAGCTCTAAAGTAGCTCTGCTGACCTGGTTCTATGGCTCTAAAGCAGCTCTGCTGACCTGGTTCTCTGGCTTTGAAGCAGCTCTGCTGACCTGGTTCTCTGGCTTTGAAGCAACTCTGCTGACCTGGTTCTCTGGCTCTTGAGCAGCTCTGGTGACCTGGTTCTCTCCCTCTAAAGCAGCTCTGCTGACCTGGTTCTCTCCCTCTAAAGCAGCTCTGGTGACCTGGTTCTCTCCCACTAAAGCACCTCTGCTGACCTGCTTCACTGGCTCTAAAGCAGCTCTGCTGACCTGGTTCTCTCCCTCTAAAGCAGCTCTGCTGACCTGGTTTCTCTGACTCTACAGCAGATCTTCTGACCTTGTTCTCTGGCTTTAGAGCTGATCTGCTAACCTGGTTCTTAGGCTCTAAAGCAGCTCTGCTGACCTGGTTCTCTGGCTCTAAAGCAGCACTGCTGACCTGGTTCTCTGGCTCTAGAGCAGCTCTGCTGACCTGGTTCTCTGGCTCTAGTGCAGCTCTAGTGACCTGGTTCTCTGGCTTTAAAGCAGCTCTGCAGACCTGGTTCTCTATCCCTAAAGCAGCTCTGCTGCCTGGTTCTCTCGGGCTCTAAAGCAACTCTGCTTACCTGTTTCTCTGCCTCTAGACCAGTTCTGCTGACCTGGTTCTTAGGCTCTAGAGCAGCTCTGCTGACCTGGTTCTCTGGCTCTAAAGCAGCTCTGCTGACCCGGATCTCTCCCTCTAAAGCAGCTCTGCTGACCTGATTTCTCTGGCTCTACAGCAACTCTGCTGACCTGGTTCTCTGGCTCTAGAGCAGCTCTCCTGACCTTGTTCTTAGGCTCTAGATCAGCTCTGCTGACCTGGTTCTATGGCTCTAAAGCAGCTCTACTGACCTGGTTCTATGGCTCTAAAGCAGCTCTACTGACCTGGTTCTATGGCTCTAAAGCAGCTCTGCTGACCTGTTTCTCTGGCTTTGAAGGAGCTCTGCTGCCCTGGTTTCTCTGGCTCTACAGCAGCTCTGCTGACCTGGTTCTATGGCTCTAAAGCAGCTCTACTGACCTGGTTCTATGGCTCTAAAGCAGCTCTACTGACCTGGTTCTATGGCTCTAAAGCAGCTCTGCTGACCTGTTTCTCTGGCTTTGAAGGAGCTCTGCTGACCTGGTTTCTCTGGCTCTACAGCAGCTCTGCTGACCTGGTTCTCTGGCTCTAGAACAGCTCTCCAGGCCTGGTTCTTAGGCTCTAGATCAGCTCTGCTGACCTGGTTCTTAGGCTCTAAATCAGCTCTACTGACCTGGTTCTATGTCTCTAAAACAGCTCTGCTGGCCTGGTTCTATGGCTCTAAAGAAGCTCTAAAGTAGCTCTGCTGACCTGGTTCTATGCCTCTAAAGCAGCTCTGCTGACCTGGTTCTCTGGCTTTGAAGCAGCTCTGCTGACCTGGTTCTCTGGCTCTAGAGCAGCTCTGTTGACCTGGTTCTCTCCCTCTAAAGCAGCTCTGCTGACCTGGTTCTCTCCCTCTAAAGCAGCTCTGCTGACCTGGTTCTCTCCCACTAAAGCACCTCTGCTGACCTGCTTCTCTGGCTCTGAAGCAGCTCTGCTGATTGGTTCTCTCCCTCTAAACCAGCTCTGCTGACCTGGTTTGTCTGGCTCTCCAGCAGATCTTCTGACCTGGTTCTCTGGCTCTAGAGCAGATCTGCTAACCTTGTTCTTAGGCTCTAGAGCAGCTCTGCTTACCTGTTTCTCTGGCTCTAATGCGTCTCTGCTGACCTGGTTCTCTGGCTCTAAAGTGGATCTGCTGACCTGGTTCTCTGGCTCTACAGCAGCTCTGCTGACCTGTTTCTCTGGCTCTACAGCAGCTCCTCTGACCTGCTTCTCTGGCTCTAGAGCAGCTCTGCTGACCTGATTCTTATCCTGTAGAGCAGCTCTTCTGACCTGGTTCTCTGGCTCCAAAGCACCTCTGCTGACCTGGTTCTCTCCCTCTAAAGCAGCTCTGCTGACCTGGTTTCTCTTGCTCTATAGCAGCTCTGCTGACCTGTTTTTCTGGCTCTACAGAAGCTCTGCTGACCTGGTTCTCTGGCTCTAAAGCATCTCTGGTGACCTGGTTCTCTGGCTCTAAAGCATCTCTGCTAACCTGGTTTCTCTGGCTCTACAACAGCTCTGCTGACCTGGTTTTTCTGGCTCTACAGCAGCTCTGCTGACGTGGATCTCTGGCTCTAGAGCAGCTCTGCTGACCTGGTTCTCTAGCTCTAGAGCAGCTCTGCTGACCTGGTTCTTAGGCTCTAGAGCAGCTCTGCTTACCTGGTTCTATGGCTCTAAAGCAGCTCTGCTGACCTGGTTCTATGGCTCTAAAGCAGCTCTGCTCACCTGGTTCTCTCCCTCTAAAGCAGTTCTGCTGACCTGGTTTCTCTGGCTCTACAGAAGATCTGCTGACCTGGTTCTCTGGCTCTAGAGCAGCTCTGCGAACATGGTTCTTAGGCTCTAGAGCAGCTTTGCTGACCTGGTTCTCTGGCTCTACAACGTCTCTGCTGACCTGGTTCTCTGGCTTTGAAGCAGCTCTGGTGACCTGGTTCTCTGGCTCTAAAGCAGCTTTGTTGACCTGGTACTCTGGCTCCAGAGCAGCTCTGTGGACCTGGTTCGTAGGCTCTAGAGCAGTTATGCTGACCTGGTTCTCTGGCTCTACAACGGCTCTGCTGACCTGGTTCTCTGGCTCTAAAGCACCTCTGCTGACCTGGTTCTCTGGCTGTAAAGCAGCTCTGCTGACCAGGTTCTCTGGCTCTAAAGCAGCTCTGCTGACCTGATTTCTCTGGCTCTACAGCAACTCTGCTGACCTGGTTCTCTGGCTCTAGAACAGCTCTCCTGACCTTGTTCTTAGGCTCTAGATCAGCTCTGCTGACCTGGTTCTATGGCTCTAAAGCAGCTCTACTTACCTGGTTCTATGGCTCTAAAGCAGCTCTGCTGACCTGTTTCTCTGGCTTTGAAGGAGCTCTGCTGACATTGTTTCTCTGGCTCTACAGCAGCTCTGCTTACCTGGTTCTCTGGCTCTAGAGCAGCTCTGCTGACCTGTTTCTTAGGCTCTAGAGCAGCTCTAGTGACCTGTTTCTCTTGTTCTAGAACAGCTCTGGTGACCTGGTTCTCTGGCTCGAGAGCAGCTCTGCTGACCTGGTCCTCTGGCTCTAAAGCAGCTCTGCTGACCTGGTTCTCTCCCTCAAAAGCAGGTCTGCTGACCTGGTTTCTCTGGCTCTACAGCAGCTCTGCTGACCTGTTTCTCTGGCTCTACAGCAGCTCCTCTGACCTGCTTCTCTGGCACTAGAGCAGCTCTGCTGACCTGGTTCTTATCCTGTAGAGCAGCTCTTCTGACCTGGTTCTCTGGCTCTAAAGCAGCTCTGCTGACCCCGTTCTCTCCCTCTAAAGCAGCTCTGCTGACCTGGTTTCTCTCGCTCTATAGCAGCTCTGCTGACCTGTTTTTCTGGCTCTACAGCAGCTCTGCTGACCTGGTTCTCTGGCTCTAAAGCAGCTCTGGTGACCTGGTTCTCTGGCTCTAAAGCATCTCTGCTGACCTGGTTCTCTGGCTCCAAAGCAGCTCTGCTGACCTGGTTTCTCTGGCTCTACAGTAGCTCTGCTGACCTTGTTCTCTGGCTCTAGAGCAGCTCTGCTGACCTTGTTCTCTGGCTCTAATGCAGCTTTGTTGACCTGGTTCTCTGGCTCTAGAGAAGCTCTGCTGACATGGTTCTTAGGCGCTAGAGCATTTCTGCTGACCTGGTTCTCTGGCTCTTCAACGGCTCTGCTGACCTTGTTCTCTGGCTCTAAAGCACCTCTGCTGACCTGGTACTCTGGCTGTAAAGCAGCTCTGCTGACCAGGTTCTCTGGCTCTACAGCAGCTCTGCTGACCTGGTTCTCTGTCTCTAAAGCAGCACTGCTGACGTGGTTCTCTGGCTCTAAATCAGCTCTGCTGACCTGGTTCTCTCCCTCTAAAGCAGTTCTGCTGATCTGTTTTCTCTGGCACTACAGCAGCTCTGCTGACCAGGTTCTCTGGCTCTAGAGCAGCTCTGCTGACCTGTTTCTTAGGCTCTAGAGCAGCTCTGTTGACCTGGTTCTATGGCTCTAAAGCAGCTCTGCTGACCTGGTTCTCTGGCTTTGAAGCAGCTCTGCTGACCTGGTTCTCTGGCTCTAGAGCAGGTCTGCTGACCTGCTTCTCTCCCTCTAAAGCAGCTCTGCTGACCTGGTTCTCTGGCTCTCAAGCAGCTCTGCTGACCTTGTTCTCTGCCTCTAAAGCATCTCTGCTGACCTGGTTTCTCTGGCTCTAGAGCAGCTCTGCTGGCCTGTTTCTTAGGCTCTAGAGTAGCTCTGCTGACTTGGTTCTCTGGCTCTACAACGGCTCTTCTGACCTGGTTCTCTGGCTCTACAACGGCTCTGCTGACCTGGTTCTCTGGCTCTAAAGCAGCTCTGCTGACCTGGTTCTCTGGCTGTAGAGCAGCCCTGCTGACCTCGTTCTCTGGCTCTGAACCAGCTCTGCTGACCTGGTTATCTGGCTCTAGAGCAGCTCTGCTGACCTAGTTCTTAGGCTGTAGAGCAGCTCTGCTGACCTGGTTCTCTGGCTCTGGTGCAGCTCTGCTGACCTGGTTTTCCTGCTCTAAAGCAGCTCTGCTGACCTGGTACTCTGGCTCTAAAGCAGTTCTGCTGACCTGGTTCTCTGGCGCTAGAACAGCTCTGCTGAACTGGTTCTTAGGCTGTAGAGCAGCTCTTCTGACCTGGTTCTCTGACTCTAGTGCAGCTCTGCTGACCTGGTTCTCTGGCTCTAAAGCAGCTCTGCAGACCTGATTCTCTGTCCCTAAATCAGCTCTGCTGACCTGGTTCTCTCGGTCTCTAAAGCAACTCTGCTTACCTGGTTCTCTGCCTCTAGAGCAGTTCTGGTGACCTGGTTCTTAGGCTCTAGAGCTGCTCTGCTGACCTGGTTCTCTGGCTCTAAAGCAGCTCTGCTGACCTGGTTCTCTACCTCTAATGCAGCTCTGCTGACCTGATTTCTCTGGCTCTAGAGCAGCTCTCCTGACCTGGTTCTTAGGCTCTAGATCAGCTCTGCTGACCTGGATCTAAGGCTCTAAAGCAGCTCTACTGACCTGGTTCTATGGATCTAAAGCAGCTCTGCTGACCTGGTTCTATGGCTTTAAAGCAGCTCTACTGACCTGGTTTATGGCTCCAAAGCAGCTCTGCTGACCTGGTTCTCTGGCTTTGAAGGAGCTCTGCTGACCTGGTTTCTCTGGCTCTACAACAGCTCTGCTGACCTGGTTTTCTGGCTCTAGAACAGCTCTCCAGACCTGGTTCTTAGGCTCTAGATCAGCTCTGCTGACCTGGTTCTAAGGCTGTAAAGCAGCTCTACTGACCTGGTTTTATGGTTCTAAAGCAGCTCTGCTGACCTGGTTCTATGGTTTTAAAGCAGCTCTAAAGTAGCTCTGCTGACCTGGTTCTATGGCTCTAAAGCAGATCTGCTGACCTGGTTCTCTGGCTTTGAAGCAGCTCTGCTGACCTGGTTCTCTGGCTTTGAAGCAACTCTGCTGACCTGGTTCTCTGGCTCTTGAGCAGCTCTGGTGACCTGGTTCTCTCTCTCTAATGCAGCTCTGCTGACCTAGTTCGCTCCCTCTAAAGCAGCTCTGGTGACCTGGTTCTCTCCCACTAAAGCACCTCTGCTGACCTGCTTCACTGGCTCTAAAGCAGCTCTGCTGACCGGGTTCTCTCCCTCTAAAGCAGCTCTGCTGACCTGGTTTCTCTGCCTCTACAGCAGATCTTCTGACCTTGTTCTATGGCTTTAGAGCTGATCTGCTAACCTGGTTCTTAGGCTCTAAAGCAGCTCTGCTGACCTGGTTCTCTGGCTCTAAAGCATTACTGCTGACCTGGTTCTCTGGCTCTAGAGCAGCTCTGCTGACCTGGTTTTCTGGCTCTAGTGCAGCTCTGCTGACCTGGTTCTCTGGCTTTAAAGCAGCTCTGCAGACCTGGTTCTCTATCCCTAAAGCAGCTCTGCTGACCTGGTTCTCTCGGGCTCTAAAGCAACTCTGCTTACCTGTTTCTCTGCCTCTAGACCAGTTCTGCTGACCTGGTTCTTAGGCTCTAGAGCAGCTCTGCTGACCTGGTTCTCTGGCTCTAAAGCAGCTCTGCTGACCCGGTTCTCTCCCTCTAAAGCAGCTCTGCTGACCTGATTTCTCTGGCTCTACAGCAACTCTGCTGACCTGGTTCTATGGCTCTAGAGCAGCTCTCCTGACCTTGTTCTTAGGCTCTAGATCAGCTCTGCTGACCTGGTTCTATGGCTCTAAAGCAGCTCTACTGACCTGGTTCTATGGCTCTAAAGCAGCTCTACTGACCTGGTTATCTGGCTCTAGAGCAGCTCTGCTGACCTAGTTCTTAGGCTGTAGAGCAGCTCTGCTGACCTGGTTCTCTGGCTCTGGTGCAGCTCTGCTGACCTGGTTTTCCTGCTCTAAAGCAGCTCTGCTGACCTGGTACTCTGGCTCTAAAGAAGTTCTGCTGACCTGGTTCTCTGGCACTAGAGCAGCTCTGCTGAACTGGTTCTTAGGCTGTAGAGCAGCTCTTCTGACCTGATTCTCTGACTCTAGTGCAGCTCTGCTGACCTGGTTCTCTGGCTCTAAAGCAGCTCTGCAGACCTGATTCTCTGTCACTAAAGCAGCTCTGCTGACCTGGTTCTCTCGGTCTCTAAAGCAACTCTGCTTACCTGGTTCTCTGCCTCTAGAGCAGTTCTGGTGACCTGGTTCTTAGGCTCTAGAGCTGCTCTGCTGACCTGGTTCTCTGGCTCTAAAGCAGCTCTGCTGACCTGGTTCTCTACCTCTAATGCAGCTCTGCTGACTTGATTTCTCTGGCTCTAGAGCAGCTCTCCTGACCTGGTTTTTAGGCTCTAGATCAGCTCTGCTGACCTGGATCTAAGGCTCTAAAGCAGCTCTACTGACCTGGTTCTATGGTTCTAAAGCAGCTCTGCTGACCTGGTTCTATGGCTTTAAAGCAGCTCTACTGACCTGGTTTATGGCTCCAAAGCAGCTCTGCTGACCTGGTTCTCTGGCTTCGAAAGAGCTCTGCTGACCTGGTTTCTCTGGCTCTACAGCAGCTCTGCTGACCTGGTTCTCTGGCTCTAGAACAGCTCTCCAGACCTGGTTCTTAGGCTCTAGATCAGCTCTGCTGACCTGGTTCTAAGGCTCTAAAGCAGCTCTACTGACCTGGTTCTATGGTTCTAAAGCAGCTCTGCTGACCTGGTTCTATGGCTTTAAAGCAGCTCTAAAGTAGCTCTGCTGACCTGGTTCTATGGCTCTAAAGCAGCTCTGCTGACCTGGTTCTCTGGCTTTGAAGCAGCTCTGCTGACCTGGTTCTCTGGCTTTGAAGCAACTCTGCTGACCTGGTTCTCTGGCTCTTGAGCAGCTCTGGTGACCTGGTTCTCTCCCTCTAAAGCAGCTCTGCTGACCTGGTTCGCTCCCTCTAAAGCAGCTCTGGTGACCTGGTTCTCTCCCACTAAAGCACCTCTGCTGACCTGCTTCACTGGCTCTAAAGCAGCTCTGCTGACCTGGTTCTCTCCCTCTAAAGCAGCTCTGCTGACCTGGTTTCTCTGCCTCTACAGCAGATCTTCTGACCTTGTTCTCTGGCTTTAGAGCTGATCTGCTAACCTGGTTCTTAGGCTCTAAAGCAGCTCTGCTGACCTGGTTCTCTGGCTCTAAAGCAGCACTGCTGACCTGGTTCTCTGGCTCTAGAGCAGCTCTGCTGACCTGGTTCTCTGGCTCTAGTGCAGCTCTGCTGACCTGGTTCTCTGGCTTTAAAGCAGCTCTGCAGACCTGGTTCTCTATCCCTAAAGCAGCTCTGCTGCCTGGTTCTCTCGTGCTCTAAAGCAACTCTGCTTACCTGTTTCTCTGCCTCTAGACCAGTTCTGCTGACCTGGTTCTTAGGCTCTAGAGCAGCTCTGCTGACCTGGTTCTCTGGCTCTAAAGCAGCTCTGCTGACCCGGATCTCTCCCTCTAAAGCAGCTCTGCTGACCTGATTTCTCTGGCTCTACAGCAACTCTGCTGACCTGGTTCTCTGGCTCTAGAGCAGCTCTCCTGACCTTGTTCTTAGGCTCTAGATCAGCTCTGCTGACCTGGTTCTATGGCTCTAAAGCAGCTCTACTGACCTGGTTCTATGGCTCTAAAGCAGCTCTACTGACCTGGTTCTATGGCTCTAAAGCAGCTCTGCTGACCTGTTTCTCTGGCTTTGAAGGAGCTCTGCTGCCCTGGTTTCTCTGGCTCTACAGCAGCTCTGCTGACCTGGTTCTATGGCTCTAAAGCAGCTCTACTGACCTGGTTCTATGGCTCTAAAGCAGCTCTACTGACCTGGTTCTATGGCTCTAAAGCAGCTCTGCTGACCTGTTTCTCTGGCTTTGAAGGAGCTCTGCTGACCTGGTTTCTCTGGCTCTACAGCAGCTCTGCTGACCTGGTTCTCTGGCTCTAGAACAGCTCTCCAGGCCTGGTTCTTAGGCTCTAGATCAGCTCTGCTGACCTGGTTCTTAGGCTCTAAAGCAGCTCTACTGACCTGGTTCTATGTCTCTAAAACAGCTCTGCTGACCTGGTTCTATGGCTCTAAAGCAGCTCTGCTGACCTGGTTCTCTGGCTTTGAAGCAGCTCTGCTGACCTGGTTCTCTGGCTTTGAAGCAACTCTGCTGACCTGGTTCTCTGGCTCTTGAGCAGCTCTGGTGACCTGGTTCTCTCCCTCTAAAGCAGCTCTGCTGACCTGGTTCGCTCCCTCTAAAGCAGCTCTGGTGACCTGGTTCTCTCCCACTAAAGCACCTCTGCTGACCTGCTTCACTGGCTCTAAAGCAGCTCTGCTGACCTGGTTCTCTCCCTCTAAAGCAGCTCTGCTGACCTGGTTTCTCTGCCTCTACAGCAGATCTTCTGACCTTGTTCTCTGGCTTTAGAGCTGATCTGCTAACCTGGTTCTTAGGCTCTAAAGCAGCACTGCTGACCTGGTTCTCTGGCTCTAGAGCAGCTCTGCTGACCTGGTTCTCTGGCTCTAGTGCAGCTCTGCTGACCTGGTTCTCTGGCTTTAAAGCAGCTCTGCAGACCTGGTTCTCTATCCCTAAAGCAGCTCTGCTGCCTGGTTCTCTCGGGCTCTAAAGCAACTCTGCTTACCTGTTTCTCTGCCTCTAGACCAGTTCTGCTGACCTGGTTCTTAGGCTCTAGAGCAGCTCTGCTGACCTGGTTCTCTGGCTCTAAAGCAGCTCTGCTGACCCGGATCTCTCCCTCTAAAGCAGCTCTGCTAACCTGATTTCTCTGGCTCTACAGCAACTCTGCTGACCTGGTTCTCTGGCTCTAGAGCAGCTCTCCTGACCTTGTTCTTAGGCTCTAGATCAGCTCTGCTGACCTGGTTCTATGGCTCTAAAGCAGCTCTACTGACCTGGTTCTATGGCTCTAAAGCAGCTCTACTGACCTGGTTCTATGGCTCTAAAGCGGCTCTGCTGACCTGTTTCTCTGGCTTTGAAGGAGCTCTGCTGCCCTGGTTTCTCTGGCTCTACAGCAGCTCTGCTGACCTGGTTCTATGGCTCTAAAGCAGCTCTGCTGACCTGGTTCTATGGCTCTAAAGCAGCTCTACTGACCTGGTTCTATGGCTCTAAAGCAGCTCTACTGACCTGGTTCTATGGCTCTAAAGCAGCTCTGCTGACCTGTTTCTCTGGCTTTGAAGGAGCTCTGCTGCCCTGGTTTCTCTGGCTCTACAGCAGCTCTGCTGACCTGGTTCTATGGCTCTAAAGCAGCTCTACTGACCTGGTTCTATGGCTCTAAAGCAGCTCTACTGACCTGGTTCTATGGCTCTAAAGCAGCTCTGCTGACCTGTTTCTCTGGCTTTGAAGGAGCTCTGCTGACCTGGTTTCTCTGGCTCTACAGCAGCTCTGCTGACCTGGTTCTCTGGCTCTAGAACAGCTCTCCAGGCCTGGTTCTTAGGCTCTAGATCAGCTCTGCTGACCTGGTTCTTAGGCTCTAAAGCAGCTCTACTGACCTGGTTCTATGTCTCTAAAACAGCTCTGCTGACCTGGTTCTATGGCTCCAAAGCAGCTCTGCTGACCTGGTTCTCTGGCTTTGAAGCAGCTCTGCTGACCTGGTTCTCTGGCTCTAGAGCAGCTCTGGTGACCTGGTCCTCTCCCTCTAAAGCAGCTCTGCTGACCTGGTTCTCTCCCTCTAAAGCAGCTCTGGTGACCTGGTTCTCTCCCACTAAAGCACCTCTGCTGACCTGCTTCTCTGGCTCTAAAGCAGCTCTGCTGATTGGTTCTCTCCCTCTAAACCAGCTCTGCTGACCTGGTTTGTCTGGCTCTCCAGCAGATCTTCTGACCTGGTTCTCTGGCTCTAGAGCAGATCTGCTAACCTTGTTCTTAGGCTCTAGACCAGCTCTGCTTACCTGTTTCTCTGGCTCTAATGCGTCTCTGCTGACCTGGTTCTCTGGCTCTAAAGTGGATCTGCTGACCTGGTTCTCTGGCTCTACAGCAGCTCTGCTGACCTGTTTCTCTGGCTCTACAGCAGCTCCTCTGACCTGCTTCTCTTGCTCTAGAGCAGCTCTGCTGACCTGATTCTTATCCTGTAGAGCAGCTCTTCTGACCTGGTTCTCTGGCTCCAAAGCAGCTCTGCTGACCTGGTTCTCTCCCTCTAAAGCAGCTCTGCTGACCTGGTTTCTCTCGCTCTATAGCAGTTCTGCTGACCTGGTTCTCTGGCACTAGAGCAGCTCTGCTGAACTGGTTCTTAGGCTGTAGAGCAGCTCTTCTGACCTGATTCTCTGACTCTAGTGCAGCTCTGCTGACCTGGTTCTCTGGCTCTAAAGCAGCTCTGCAGACCTGATTCTCTGTCCCTAAAGCAGCTCTGCTGACCTGGTTCTCTCGGTCTCTAAAGCAACTCTGCTTACCTGGTTCTCTGCCTCTAGAGCAGTTCTGGTGACCTGGTTCTTAGGCTCTAGAGCTGCTCTGCTGACCTGGTTCTCTGGCTCTAAAGCAGCTCTGCTGACCTGGTTCTCTACCTCTAATGCAGCTCTGCTGACCTGATTTCTCTGGCTCTAGAGCAGCTCTCCTGACCTGGTTTTTAGGCTCTAGATCAGCTCTGCTGACCTGGATCTAAGGCTCTAAAGCAGCTCTACTGACCTGGTTCTATGGTTCTAAAGCAGCTCTGCTGACCTGGTTCTATGGCTTTAAAGCAGCTCTACTGACCTGGTTTATGGCTCCAAAGCAGCTCTGCTGACCTGGTTCTCTGGCTTCGAAAGAGCTCTGCTGACCTGGTTTCTCTGGCTCTACAGCAGCTCTGCTGACCTGGTTCTCTGGCTCTAGAACAGCTCTCCAGACCTGGTTCTTAGGCTCTAGATCAGCTCTGCTGACCTGGTTCTAAGGCTCTAAAGCAGCTCTACTGACCTGGTTCTATGGTTCTAAAGCAGCTCTGCTGACCTGGTTCTATGGCTTTAAAGCAGCTCTAAAGTAGCTCTGCTGACCTGGTTCTATGGCTCTAAAGCAGCTCTGCTGACCTGGTTCTCTGGCTTTGAAGCAGCTCTGCTGACCTGGTTCTCTGGCTTTGAAGCAACTCTGCTGACCTGGTTCTCTGGCTCTTGAGCAGCTCTGGTGACCTGGTTCTCTCCCTCTAAAGCAGCTCTGCTGACCTGGTTCGCTCCCTCTAAAGCAGCTCTGGTGACCTGGTTCTCTCCCACTAAAGCACCTCTGCTGACCTGCTTCACTGGCTCTAAAGCAGCTCTGCTGACCTGGTTCTCTACCTCTAAAGCAGCTCTGCTGACCTGGTTTCTCTGCCTCTACAGCAGATCTTCTGACCTTGTTCTCTGGCTTTAGAGCTGATCTGCTAACCTGGTTCTTAGGCTCTAAAGCAGCTCTGCTGACCTGGTTCTCTGGCTCTAAAGCAGCACTGCTGACCTGGTTCTCTGGCTCTAGAGCAGCTCTGCTGACCTGGTTCTCTGGCTCTAGTGCAGCTCTGCTGACCTGGTTCTCTGGCTTTAAAGCAGCTCTGCAGACCTGGTTCTCTATCCCTAAAGCAGCTCGGCTGCCTGGTTCTCTCGGGCTCTAAAGCAACTCTGCTTACCTGTTTCTCTGCCTCTAGACCAGTTCTGCTGACCTGGTTCTTAGGCTCTAGAGCAGCTCTGCTGACCTGGTTCTCTGGCTCTAAAGCAGCTCTGCTGACCCGGATCTCTCCCTCTAAAGCAGCTCTGCTGACCTGATTTCTCTGGCTCTACAGCAACTCTGCTGACCTGGTTCTCTGGCTCTAGAGCAGCTCTCCTGACCTTGTTCTTAGGCTCTAGATCAGCTCTGCTGACCTGGTTCTATGGCTCTAAAGCAGCTCTACTGACCTGGTTCTATGGCTCTAAAGCAGCTCTACTGACCTGGTTCTATGGCTCTAAAGCAGCTCTGCTGACCTGTTTCTCTGGCTTTGAAGGAGCTCTGCTGCCCTGGTTTCTCTGGCTCTACAGCAGCTCTGCTGACCTGGTTCTATGGCTCTAAAGCAGCTCTACTGACCTGGTTCTATGGCTCTAAAGCAGCTCTACTGACCTGGTTCTATGGCTCTAAAGCAGCTCTGCTGACCTGTTTCTCTGGCTTTGAAGGAGCTCTGCTGACCTGGTTTCTCTGGCTCTACAGCAGCTCTGCTGACCTGGTTCTATGTCTCTAAAACAGCTCTGCTGGCCTGGTTCTATGGCTCTAAAGAAGCTCTAAAGTAGCTCTGCTGACCTGGTTCTATGCCTCTAAAGCAGCTCTGCTGACCTGGTTCTATGTCTCTAAAACAGCTCTGCTGGCCTGGTTCTATGGCTCTAAAGAAGCTCTAAAGTAGCTCTGCTGACCTGGTTCTATGCCTCTAAAGCAGCTCTGCTGACCTGGTTCTCTGGCTTAGAAGCAGCTCTGCTGACCTGGTTCTCTGGCTCTAGAGCAGCTCTGGTGACCTGGTTCTCTCCCTCTAAAGCAGCTCTGCTGACCTGGTTCTCTCCCTCTAAAGCAGCTCTGGTGACCTGGTTCTCTCCCACTAAAGCACCGCTGCTGACCTGCTTCTCTGGCTCTAAAGCAGCTCTGCTGATTGGTTCTCTCCCTCTAAACCAGCTCTGCTGACCTGGTTTGTCTGGCTCTCCAGCAGATCTTCTGACCTGGTTCTCTGGCTCTAGAGCAGATCTGCTAACCTTGTTCTTAGGCTCTAGAGCAGCTCTGCTTACCTGTTTCTCTGGCTCTAATGCGTCTCTGCTGACCTGGTTCTCTGGCTCTAAAGTGGATCTGCTGACCTGGTTCTCTGGCTCTACAGCAGCTCTGCTGACCTGTTTCTCTGGCTCTACAGCAGCTCCTCTGACCTGCTTCTCTTGCTCTAGAGCAGCTCTGCTGACCTGATTCTTATCCTGTAGAGCAGCTCTTCTGACCTGGTTCTCTGGCTCCAAAGCAGCTCTGCTGACCTGGTTCTCTCCCTCTAAAGCAGCTCTGCTGACCTGGTTTCTCTCGCTCTATAGCAGCTCTGCTGACCTGTTTTTCTGGCTCTACAGAAGCTCTGCTGACCTGGTTCTCTGGCTCTAAAGCATATCTGGTGACCTGGTTCTCTGGCTCTAAAGCATCTCTGCTAACCTGGTTTCTCTGGCTCTACAACAGCTCTGCTGAACTGGTTCTCTAGCTCTAGAGCAGCTCTGCTGACCTGGTTCTTAGGCTCTAGAGCAGCTCTGCTTACCTGGTTCTATGGCTCTAAAGCAGCTCTGCTGACCTGTTTCTATGGCTCTAAAGCAGCTCTGCTCACCTGGTTCTCTCCCTCTAAAGCAGTTCTGCTGACCTGGTTTCTCTGGCTCTACAGAAGATCTGCTGACCTGGTTCTCTGGCTCTAGAGCAGCTCTGCGAACATGGTTCTTAGGCTCTAGAGCAGCTTTGCTGACCTGGTTCTCTGGCTCTACAACGTCTCTGCTGACCTGGTTCTCTGGCTTTGAAGCAGCTCTGGTGACCTGGTTCTCTGGCTCTAAAGCAGCTTTGTTGACCTGGTACTCTGGCTCCAGAGCAGCTCTGCGGACCTGGTTCGTAGGCTCTAGAGCAGTTATGCTGACCTGGTTCTCTGGCTCTACAACGGCTCTGCTGACCTGGTTCTCTGGCTCTAAAGCACCTCTGCTGACCTGGTTCTCTGGCTGTAAAGCAGCTCTGCTGACCAGGTTCTCTGGCTCTACAGCAGCTCTGCTGACCTGGTTCTTAGGCTCTATAGCAAGTCTGCTGATCTGGTTCTCTCACTCTAAAGCAGCTCTGCTGACATGGTTCTTTGGCTCTAAATCAGCTCTGCTGACCTGGTTCTCTCCCTCTAAAGTAGTTCTGCTGAACTGTTTGCTCTGGCTATACAGCAGCTCTGCTGACCTGGTTCTCTGGCTCTAGAGCAGCTCTGTTGAACTGGTTCTATGGCTCTAAAGCAGTTCTGCTGACCTTGTTCTCTGGCTTTGAAGCAGCTCTGCTGACCTGGTTCTCTGGCTCTAGAGCAGGTCTGCTGACCTGGTTCTCTTCCTCTAAAGCAGCTCTGCTGACCTGGTTCTCTGGCTCTAAAGCAGCTCTGTTGACCTTGTTCTCTGCCTCTAAAGCAGCTCTGCTGACCTGGTTTCTCTGGCTCTACAGCAGCTCTGCTGACCTGGATCTCGGACTCTAGAGCAGCTCTGCTGACCTGGTTCTTAGGCTCTAGAGCAGCTCTGCTAACTTGGTTCTTTGGCTCTACAACGGTTCTGCTGACATGGTTCGCTGGGTCTACAACGGCTCTGCTGACCTGGTTCTCTGGCTATAAAGCAGCTCTGCTGACCTGGTTCTCTGGCTCTAAAGCAGCTCTGCTGACTTAGTTCTCAGGCTGTAGAGCAGCTCTACTGACCTGGTTTTTATGCTCTAGAGCAGCTCTGCTGACCTGGTTCTGTGGCTCTACGACGGCTCTGCTGACCTTGTTCTCTGCCTCTAAAGCAGCTCTGCTGACCTTGTTTTCTGCCTCTAAAACAGCTCTGCTGACATTGTTTCTCTGGCTCTACAGCAGCTCTGCTTACCTGGTTCTCTGGCTCTAGAGCAGCTCTGCTGACCTGTTTCTTAGGCTCTAGAGCAGCTCTGTTGACCTGGTTCTCACCCTCTAAAGCAGCTCTGCTGACCTAGCTCTCTGGCTCTAAAGCGGCTCTGCTGACCTGACTCTCTTGCTCTAAAGCGGGTCTGCTGACCTGGTTCTCTGGCTCTAAAGCAGCTCTAGTGACCTGTTTCTCTTGTTCTAGAACAGCTCTGGTGACCTGGTTCTCTGGCTCAAGAGCAGCTCTGCTGACCTGGTCCTGGTCCTCTGGCTCTAAAGCAGCTCTGCTGACCTGGTTCTCTCCCTCAAAAGCAGGTCTGCTGACCTGGTTTCTCTGGCTCTACAGCAGCTCTGCTGACCTGTTTCTCTGGCTCTACAGCAGCTCCTCTGACCTGCTTCTCTGGCTCTAGAGCAGCTCTGCTGACCTGGTTCTTATCCTGTAGAGCAGCTCTTCTGACCTGGTTCTCTGGCTCTAAAGCAGCTCTGCTGACCTGGTTCTCTCCCTCTAAAGCAGCTCTGCTGACCTGGTTTCTCTCGCTCTATAGCAGCTCTGCTGACCTGTTTTTCTGGCTCTACAGCAGCTCTGCTGACCTGGTTCTCTGGCTCTAAAGCAGCTCTGGTGACCTGGTTCTCTGGCTCTAAAGCATCTCTGCTGACCTCGTTCTCTGGCTCTAAAGCAGCTCTGCTGACCTGGTTTCTCTGGCTCTACAGTAGCTCTGCTGACCTTGTTCTCTGGCTCTAGAGCAGCTCTGCTGACCTTGTTCTCTGGCTCTAAAGCAGCTTTGTTGACCTGGTTCTCTGGCTCTAGAGAAGCTCTGCTGACATGGTTCTTAGGCTCTAGAGCATTTCTGCTGACCTGGTTCTCTGGCTCTTCAACGGCTCTGCTGACCTGGTTCTCTGGCTCTAAAGCACCTCTGCTGACCTGGTACTCTGGCTGTAAAGCAGCTCTGCTGACCTGGTTCTCTGGCTCTACAGCAGCTCTGCTGACCTGGTTCTCTGGCTCTAGAGCAGCTCTGCTGACCTGTTTCTTAGGCTCTAGAGCAGCTCTGTTGACCTGGTTCTATGGCTCTAAAGCAGCTCTGCTGACCTGGTTCTCTGGCTTTGAAGCAGCTCTGCTGACCTGGTTCTCTGGCTCTAGAGCAGGTCTGCTGACCTGGTTCTCTCCCTCTAAAGCAGCTCTGCTGACCTGGTTCTCTGGCTCTCAAGCAGCTCTGCTGACCTTGTTCTCTGCCTCTAAAGCATCTCTGCTGACCTGGTTTCTCTGGCTCTACAGCAGCTCTGCCGACCTGGATCTCTGACTCTAGAGCAGCTCTGCTGGCCTGTTTCTTAGGCTCTAGAGTAGCTCTGCTGACTTGGTTCTCTGGCTCTACAACAGCTCTTCTGACCTGGTTCTCTGGCTCTACAACGGCTCTGTTGACCTGGTTCTCTGGCTCTAAAGCAGCTCTGCTGACCTGGTTCTCTGGCTGTAGAGCAGCCCTGCTGACCTGGTTCTCTGGCTCTGAACCAGCTCTGCTGACCTGGTTATCTGGCTCTAGAGCAGCTCTGCTGACGTAGTTCTTAGGCTGTAGAGCAGCTCTGCTGACCTGGTTCTCTTGCTCTGGTGCAGCTCTGCTGACCTGGTTTTCCTGCTCTAAAGCAGCTCTGCTGACCTGGTACTCTGGCTCTAAAGCAGTTCTGCTGACCTGGTTCTCTGGCGCTAGAGCAGCTCTGCTGAACTGGTTCTTAGGCTGTAGAGCAGCTCTTCTGACCTGGTTCTCTGGCTCTAAAGCAGCTCTGCAGACCTGATTCTCTGTCCCTAAAGCAGCTCTGCTGACCTGGTTCTCTCGGTCTCTAAAGCAACTCTGCTTACCTGGTTCTCTGCCTCTAGAGCAGTTCTGTTGACCTGGTTCTTAGGCTCTAGAGCTGCTCTGCTGACCTGGTTCTCTGGCTCTAAAGCAGCTCTGCTGACCTGGTCCACTACCTCTAATGCAGCTCTGCTGACCTGATTTCTCTGGCTCTAGAGCAGCTCTCCTGACCTGGTTCTTAGGCTCTAGATCAGCTCTGCTGACCTGGATCTAAGGCTCTAAAGCAGCTCTACTGACCTGGTTCTATGGTTCTAAAGCAGCTCTGCTGACCTGGTTCTATGGCTTTAAAGCAGCTCTACTGACCTGGTTTATGGCTCCAAAGCAGCTCTGCTGACCTGGTTCTCTGGCTTTGAAGCAGCTCTGCAGATCTGGTTCTGTGTCCCTAAAGCAGCTCTACTGACCTGGTTATCTCGGGCTCTACAGCAGCTCTGCTGACCGGGTTCCTCTGGCTCTACAGCAGCTTTGCTGACCTGGTTCTCTTCCTCAAGCGCAGTTCTGCTGACCTGGTTCTTAGGCTCTAGGGCAGCTCTGCTGGCCTGGTTCTCTGGCTCTAAAGCAGCTCTGCTGACCTGGTTCTCTCCCTCTAAAACAGCTCTGCTGACCTGGTTTCTCTGGCTGTAGAGGAGCTCTGCTTACCTGGTTCTCTGGCTCTAGTGCAGCTCTGCTGACCTGGTTCTCTGGCTCTAAAGCAGCTCTGCAGACCTGGTTCTCTGTCCCTAAAGCAGCTCTGCTGACCTGGTTCTGTCGGGCTCTACTGCAGCTCTGGTGACCTGGTTCTCTGCCTCTAGAGCAGTTCTGCTGACCTGGGTCTTAGGCTCTAGAGCAGCTCTGCTGACCTGGTTATCCGGCTCTAAAGCGGCTCTGCTGACCTGGTTCTCTCCCTCTACAGCAGCTCTGCTGACCTGGTTTCTCTGGCTCTACAGCAGCTCTGCTGACCTGGTTCTCTGCCTCTAGAGCAGTTCTGCTGACCTTGTTCTTTGGCTCTAGAGCAGCTCTGCTGACCTGGTTCTCTGGCTCTAAAGCAGCTCTGCTGACCTGGTTCTCTCCCTCTACAGCAGCTCTGCTGACCTGGTTTCTCTGGCTCTGCAGCAGCTCTGCTGACCTGGTTCTCTGGCTCTACAGCAGCTCTGCTGAACTGGTTCTTAGGCTCTAGAGCAGCTCTTCTTACCTGGTTCTCTGACTCTAATGCGGCTCTGCTGACCTGGTTCTCTGGCTCTAAAGCAGCTCTGCTGACATGGTTGTATGGCTCTAAAGCAGCTCTGCTGACCTGGTTCTCTGGCTCTAGGGCAGCTCTGCTGACCTGGTACTCTGGCTCTAAAGCAGCTCTGCTGACCTGGTTCTCTGGCTCTAGAGCAGCTCTGCTGACCTGGTTCTTAGGCTCTAGAGCAGCTCTGCTGACCTGGTTCTCTGGCTCTGCAACGGCTCTGCTGACCTTGTTCTCTGGGTCTAAAGCAGCTCTGCTGACCTGGTTCTATGGCTCTACAACAGCTCTGCTGACCTGGTTCTCTGGCTCTAAAGCGGCTCGGCTGCCCAGGTTTTCTCCCTCTAAAGCAGCTCTGTTTACCTGGTTCTCTGGCTCTAAAGCAGTTCTGCTGACCTGGTTCTCTGGCTCTAAATCAGCTTTGCTGATCTTGTTCTCTGGCTCTAAGGTGGCTCTGCTGACCTGCTTCTCTGGTTCTAAAGCGGCTCTGCTGACCTGATTCTCTGGCTGTAGAGCAGCTCTGCTGACCTGGTTCTCTGGCTCTAAAGCAGCTCTGCTGACCTGGTTCTCTGGCTCTAGAGCAGCTCTGCTGACCTGGTTCTCTGACTCTACAACGACTCTGCTGACCTGGTTCTCTGGCTCTAAAGCAGCTCTGCTGACCTGGTTCTCTGGCTCTAAATCTGCTTTGCTGATCTGGTTCTCTGGCTCTAAAGTGGCTCTGCTGATCTGGTTCTATGGCTCTAAAGTGACTCTGCTGACCTGGTTCTCTGGCTGTAGAGCAGCCCTGCTGACCTGGTTCTCTGGCTCTGAACCAGCTCTGCTGACCTGGTTATCTGGCTCTAGAGCAGCTCTGCTGACCTAGTTCTTAGGCTGTAGAGCAGCTCTGCTGACCTGGTTCTCTGGCTCTGGTTCAGCTCTGCTGACCTGGTTTTCCTGCTCTAAAGCAGCTCTGCTGACCTGGTTCTCTGTCTCTAAAGCAGTTCTGCTGACCTGGTTCTCTGGCGCTAGAGCAGCTCTGCTGAACTGGTTCTTAGGCTGTAGAGCAGCTCTTCTGACCTGGTTCTCTGACTCTAGTGCAGCTCTGCTGACCTGGTTCTCTGGCTCTAAAGCAGCTCTGCAGACCTGGTTCTCTGTCCCTAAAGCAGCTCTGCTGACCTGGTTCTCTCGGTCTCTAAAGCAACTCTGCTTACCTGGTTCTCTGCCTCTAGAGCAGTTCTGGTGACCTAGTTCTTAGGCTCTAGAGCTGCTCTGCTGACCTGGTTCTCTGGCGCTAAAGCAGCTCTCCTGACCTGGTTCTCTCCCTCTACAGCAGCTCTGCTGACCTGGTTTCTCTGGCTCTGCAGCAGCTCTGCTGACCTGGTTCTCTGGCTCTACAGCAGCTCTGCTGAACTGGTTCTTAGGCTCTAGAGCAGCTCTTCTTACCTGGTTCTCTGACTCTAATGCGGCTCTGCTGACCTGGTTCTCTGGCTCTAAAGCAGCTCTGCTGACATGGTTGTATGGCTCTAAAGCAGCTCTGCTGACCTGGTTCTCTGGCTCTAGGGCAGCTCTGCTGACCTGGTACTCTGGCTCTAAAGCAGCTCTGCTGACCTGGTTCTCTGGCTCTAGAGCAGCTCTGCTGACCTGGTTCTTAGGCTCTAGAGCAGCTCTGCTGACCTGGTTCTCTGGCTCTGCAACGGCTCTGCTGACCTTGTTCTCTGGGTCTAAAGCAGCTCTGCTGACCTGGTTCTATGGCTCTACAACAGCTCTGCTGACCTGGTTCTCTGGCTCTAAAGCGGCTCGGCTGCCCAGGTTTTCTCCCTCTAAAGCAGCTCTGTTTACCTGGTTCTCTGGCTCTAAAGCAGTTCTGCTGACCTGGTTCTCTGGCTCTAAATCAGCTTTGCTGATCTTGTTCTCTGGCTCTAAGGTGGCTCTGCTGACCTGCTTCTCTGGTTCTAAAGCGGCTCTGCTGACCTGATTCTCTGGCTGTAGAGCAGCTCTGCTGACCTGGTTCTCTGGCTCTAAAGCAGCTCTGCTGACCTGGTTCTCTGGCTCTAGAGCAGCTCTGCTGACCTGGTTCTCTGACTCTACAACGACTCTGCTGACCTGGTTCTCTGGCTCTAAAGCAGCTCTGCTGACCTGGTTCTCTGGCTCTAAATCTGCTTTGCTGATCTGGTTCTCTGGCTCTAAAGTGGCTCTGCTGATCTGGTTCTATGGCTCTAAAGTGACTCTGCTGACCTGGTTCTCTGGCTGTAGAGCAGCCCTGCTGACCTGGTTCTCTGGCTCTGAACCAGCTCTGCTGACCTGGTTATCTGGCTCTAGAGCAGCTCTGCTGACCTAGTTCTTAGGCTGTAGAGCAGCTCTGCTGACCTGGTTCTCTGGCTCTGGTTCAGCTCTGCTGACCTGGTTTTCCTGCTCTAAAGCAGCTCTGCTGACCTGGTTCTCTGGCTCTAAAGCAGTTCTGCTGACCTGGTTCTCTGGCGCTAGAGCAGCTCTGCTGAACTAGTTCTTAGGCTGTAGAGCAGCTCTTCTGACCTGGTTCTCTGACTCTAGTGCAGCTCTGCTGACCTGGTTCTCTGGCTCTAAAGCAGCTCTGCAGACCTTGTTCTCTGTCCCTAAAGCAGCTCTGCTGACCTGGTTCTCTCGGTCTCTAAAGCAACTCTGCTTACCTGGTTCTCTGCCTCTAGAGCAGTTCTGGTGACCTGGTTCTTAGGCTCTAGAGCTGCTCTGCTGACCTGGTTCTCTGTCTCTAAAGCAGCTCTGCTGACCTGGTTCTCTACCTCTAATGCAGCTCTGCTGACCTGATTTCTCTGGCTCTACAGCAACTCTGCTGACCTGATTCTCTGGCTCTAGAGCAGCTCTCCTGACCTGGTTCTTAGGCTCTAGATCAGCTCTGATGACCTGGATCTAAGGCTCTAAAGCAGCTCTACTGACCTGGTTCTATGGTTCTAAAGCAGCTCTGCTGACCTGGTTCTATGGCTTTAAATCAGCTCTACTGACCTGGTTTATGGCTCTAAAGCAGCTCTGCTGACCTGGTTCTCTGGCTTTGAAGGAGCTCTGCTGACCTGGTTTCTCTGGCTCTACAGCAGCTCTGCTGACCTGGTTCTCTGGCTCTAGAACAGCTCTACTGACCTGGTTCTATGTTTCTAAAGCAGCTCTGCTGACCTGGTTCTATGGCTTTAAAGCAGCTCTAAATTAGCTCTGCTGACCTGGTTCTATGGCTCTAAAGCAGCTCTGCTGGCTTTGAAGCAGCTCTGCTGACCTGGTTCTCTGGCTTTGAAGCAACTCTGCTGACCTGGTTCTCTGGCTCTTGAGCAGCTCTGGTGACCTGGTTCTCTCCCTCTAAAGCAGCTCTGCTGACCTGGTTCGCTCCCTCTAAAGCAGCTCTGGTGACCTGGTTCTCTCCCACTAAAGCACCTCTGCTGACCTGCTTCACTGGCTCTAAAGCAGCTCTGCTGACCTGGTTCTCTCCCTCTAAAGCAGCTCTGCTGACCTGGTTTCTCTGGCTCTACAGCAGATCTTCTGACCTTGTTCTCTGGCTCTAGAGCTGATCTGCTAACCTGGTTCGTAGGCTCTAGAGCAGCTCTGCTTACCTGGTTCTCTGGCTCTAATGCGGCTCTGCTGACCTGGTTCTCTGGCTTTAAAGCGGATCTGCTGACCTGGTTCTCTGACTCTAAAGCAGCTCTGCTTACCTGGTTCTCTGGCTGTAGAGCAGCTCTGCTGACCTGGTTCTTAGGCTCTAGAGGAGCTCTGCTGACCTGGTTCTCTGGGTCTCAAGCAGCTCTGCTGACCTGGTTCGTAGGCTGTAGAGCAGCTCTGCTGACCTGGTTCGTAGGCTGTGGAGCAGCTCTGCTGACCTGGTTCTCTGGCTCTAGTGCAGCTCTGCTGACCTGGTTCTCTGGCTCTAAAGCAGCTCTGCAGATCTGGTTCTGTGTCCCTAAAGCAGCTCTACTGACCTGGTTCTCTCGGGCTCTACAGCAGCTCTGCTGACCGGGTTTCTCTGGCTCTACAGCAGCTTTGCTGACCTGGTTCTCTTCCTCAAGAGCAGTTCTGCTGACCTGGTTCTTAGGCTCTAGGGCAGCTCTGCTGGCCTGGTTCTCTGGCTCTAAAGCAGCTCTGCTGACATGGTTCTCTCCCTCTAAAGCAGCTCTGCTGACCTGGTTTCTTTGGCTGTAGAGGAGCTCTGCTTACCTGGTTCTCTGGCTCTAGTGCAGCTCTGCTGACCTGGTTCTCTGGCTCTAAAGCAGCTCTGCAGACCTGGTTCTCTGTCCCTAAAGCAGCTCTGCTGACCTGGTTCTGTCGGGCTCTACTGCAGCTCTGGTGACCTGGTTCTCTGCCTCTAGAGCAGTTCTGCTGACCTGGGTCTTAGGCTCTAAAGCAGCTCTGCAGACCTTGTTCTCTGTCCCTAAAGCAGCTCTGCTGACCTGGTTCTCTCGGTCTCTAAAGCAACTCTGCTTACCTGGTTCTCTGCCTCTAGAGCAGTTCTGGTGACCTGGTTCTTAGGCTCTAGAGCTGCTCTGCTGACCTGGTTCTCTGTCTCTAAAGCAGCTCTGCTGACCTGGTTCTCTACCTCTAATGCAGCTCTGCTGACCTGATTTCTCTGGCTCTACAGCAACTCTGCTGACCTGATTCTCTGGCTCTAGAGCAGCTCTCCTGACCTGGTTCTTAGGCTCTAGATCAGCTCTGATGACCTGGATCTAAGGCTCTAAAGCAGCTCTACTGACCTGGTTCTATGGTTCTAAAGCAGCTCTGCTGACCTGGTTCTATGGCTTTAAATCCGCTCTACTGACCTGGTTTATGGCTCTAAAGCAGCTCTGCTGACCTGGTTCTCTGGCTTTGAAGGAGCTCTGCTGACCTGGTTTCTCTGGCTCTACAGCAGCTCTGCTGACCTGGTTCTCTGGCTCTAGAACAGCTCTCCAGACCTGGTTCTTAGGCTCTAGATCAGCTCTGCTGACCTGGTTCTAAGGCTCTAAAGCAGCTCTACTGACCTGGTTCCATGGTTCTAAAGCAGCTCTGCTGACCTGGTTCTATGGCTTTAAAGCAGCTCTAAATTAGCTCTGCTGACCTGGTTCTATGGCTCTAAAGCAGCTCTGCTGGCTTTGAAGCAGCTCTGCTGACCTGGTTCTCTGGCTTTGAAGCAACTCTGCTGACCTGGTTCTCTGGCTCTTGAGCAGCTCTGGTGACCTGGTTCTCTCCCTCTAAAGCAGCTCTGCTGACCTGGTTCGCTCCCTCTAAAGCAGCTCTGGTGACCTGGTTCTCTCCCACTAAAGCACCTCTGCTGACCTGCTTCACTGGCTCTAAAGCAGCTCTGCTGACCTGGTTCTCTCCCTCTAAAGCAGCTCTGCTGACCTGGTTTCTCTGGCTCTACAGCAGATCTTCTGACCTTGTTCTCTGGCTCTAGAGCTGATCTGCTAACCTGGTTCGTAGGCTCTAGAGCAGCTCTGCTTACCTGGTTCTCTGGCTCTAATGCGGCTCTGCTGACCTGGTTCTCTGGCTTTAAAGCGGATCTGCTGACCTGGTTCTCTGACTCTAAAGCAGCTCTGCTTACCTGGTTCTCTGGCTGTAGAGCAGCTCTGCTGACCTGGTTCTTAGGCTCTAGAGGAGCTCTGCTGACCTGGTTCTCTGGGTCTAAAGCAGCTCTGCTGACCTGGTTCGTAGGCTGTAGAGCAGCTCTGCTGACCTGGTTCGTAGGCTGTGGAGCAGCTCTGCTGACCTGGTTCTCTGGCTCTAGTGCAGCTCTGCTGACCTGGTTCTCTGGCTCTAAAGCAGCTCTGCAGATCTGGTTCTGTGTCCCTAAAGCAGCTCTACTGACCTGGTTCTCTCGGGCTCTACAGCAGCTCTGCTGACCGGGTTTCTCTGGCTCTACAGCAGCTTTGCTGACCTGGTTCTCTTCCTCAAGAGCAGTTCTGCTGACCTGGTTCTTAGGCTCTAGGGCAGCTCTGCTGGCCTGGTTCTCTGGCTCTAAAGCAGCTCTGCTGACATGGTTCTCTCCCTCTAAAGCAGCTCTGCTGACCTGGTTTCTTTGGCTGTAGAGGAGCTCTGCTTACCTGGTTCTCTGGCTCTAGTGCAGCTCTGCTGACCTGGTTCTCTGGCTCTAAAGCAGCTCTGCAGACCTGGTTCTCTGTCCCTAAAGCAGCTCTGCTGACCTGGTTCTGTCGGGCTCTACTGCAGCTCTGGTGACCTGGTTCTCTGCCTCTAGAGCAGTTCTGCTGACCTGGGTCTTAGGCTCTAGAGCAGCTCTGCTGACCTGGTTCTCTGGCTCTGAAGCGGCTCTGCTGACCTGGTTCTCTCCCTCTACAGCAGCTCTGCTGACCTGGTTTCTCTGGCTCTACAGCAGCTCTGCTGACCTGGTTCTCTGCCTCTAGAGCAGTTCTGCTGACCTTGTTCTTTGGCTCCAGAGCAGCTCTGCTGACCTGGTTCTCCGTCTCTAAAGCAGCTCTGCTGACCTGGTTCTCTCCCTCTACAGCAGCTCTGCTGACCTGGTTTCTCTGGCTCTACAGCAGCTCTGCTGACCTGGTTCTCTGGCTCTACAGCAGCTCTGCTGAACTGGTTCTTAGGCTCTAGAGCAGCTCTTCTTACCTGGTTCTCTGACTCTAATGCGGCTCTGCTGACCTGGTTCTCTGGCTCTAAAGCAGCTCTGCTGACATGGTTGTATGGCTCTAAAGCAGCTCTGCTGACCTGGTTCTCTGGCTCTAGAGCTGCTCTGCTGACCTGGTTCTCTGGCTCTGCAACGGTTCTGCTGACCTTGTTCTCTGGGTCTAAAGCAGCTCTGCTGACCTGGTTCTATGGCTCTACAACAGCTCTGCTGACCTGGTTCTCTGGCTCTAAAGCGGCTCGGCTGCCTAGGTTTTCTCCCTCTAAAGCAGCTCTGTTTACCTGGTTCTCTGGCTCTAAAGCAGTTCTGCTGACCTGGTTCTCTGGCTCTAAATCAGCTTTGCTGATCTTGTTCTCTGGCTCTAAGGTGGCTCTGCTGACCTGGTTCTCTGGTTCTAAAGCGGCTCTGCTGACCTGATTCTCTGGCTGTAGAGCAGCTCTGCTGACCTGGTTCTCTGGCTCTAAAGCAGCTCTGCTGACCTGGTTCTCTGGCTCTAGAGCAGCTCTGCTGACCTGGTTCTCTGACTCTACAACGACTCTGCTGACCTGGTTCTCTGGCTCTAAAGCAGCTCTGCTGACCTGGTTCTATGGCTCTACAGCAGCTCTGCTGCCCTGGTTCTCTGGATCTACAGCAGCTCTGCTGCTCCGTTTCTCTGCCTCTAGAGCAGCTCTGCTGACCTGGTTCTCTGGCTCTAAAGCAGCTCTGCTGACCTGGTTCTCTGGCTCTAAAGCGGCTCTGCTGACCTGGTTCTCTGGTTCTAGAGCAGCTCTGCAGACCTGGTTCTTAGGCTCTAGAGCAGCTCTGCTGACCTGGTTCCCTCGCTCTAAAGCAGCTCTGCTGACCTGGTTCTCTGGCTCTAAATCAGCTTTGCTGATCTGGTTCTCTGGCTCTAAAGTGGCTCTGCTGATCTGGTTCTATGGCTCTAAAGTGATTCTGCTGACCTGGTTCTCTGGCTGTAGAGCAGCCCTGCTGACCTGGTTCTCTGGCTCTAAACCAGCTCTCCTGACCTGGTTGTCTGTCTCCAGAGCAGCTCTGCTGACCTAGTTCTTAGGCTGTAGAGTAGCTCTGCTGACCTGGTTCTCTGGCTCTAGTGCAGCTCTGCTGACCTGGTTCTCTGGCTCTAAAGCAGCTCTGCTGACCTGGTTCTCTGGCTCTAAAGCGGCTCTGCTGACCTGGTTCTCTTGCCCTAAATCAGCTTTGCTGATCTGGTTCTCTGGCTCTAAATTGGCTCTGCTGACCTGGTTCTCTGGTTCTAAAGCGGCTCGGCTGACCTGGTTCTGTCCCTCTAAAGCAGCTCTGCTGACCTGGTTCTCTGGCTCTAAAGCAGTTCTGCTGACCTGGTTCTCTGGCTCTAGAGCAGCTCTGCAGACCTGGTTCTTAGGCTCTAGAGCAGCTCTGCTGACCTGGTTCCCTCCCTCTAAAGCAACTCTGCTGACCTGGTTGTCTGGCTCTAAAGTGGCTCTGCTGATCGGGTTCTATGGCTCAAAAGCGGCTCTGCTGACCTGGTTCTCTGGCTGTAGAGCAGCCTTGCTGACCTGGTTCTCTGGCTCTAAACCAGCTCTGCTGACCTGGTTCTCTGGCTCTAGAGCAGCTCGGCTGACCTAGTTCTTAGGCTGTAGAGCAGCTCTGCTGACCTGGTTCTCTGGCTCTAGTGCAGCTCTGCTGACCTGGTTCTCTGGCTCTAAAGCAGCACTGCTGACCTGGTTCTCTGGCTTTGAAGGAGCTCTTCTGACCTGGTTTCTCTGGCTCTACAGCAGCTCTGCTGACCTGGTTCTCTGGCTCTAGAACAGCTCTCCAGGCTTGGTTCTTAGGCTCTAGATCAGCTCTGCTGACCTGGTTCTTAGGCTCTAAAGCAGCTCTACTGACCTGGTTCTATGGCTCTAAAACAGCTCTGCTGACCTGGTTCTATGGCTCTAAAGAAGCTCTAAAGTAGCTCTGCTGACCTGGTTCTATGCCTCTAAAGCAGCTCTGCTGACCTGGTTCTCTGGCTTTGAAGCAGCTCTGCTGACCTGGTTCTATGGCTCTAGAGCAGCTCTGGTGACCTGGTTCTCTCCCTCTAAAGCAGCTCTGCTGACCTGGTTCTCTCCCTCTAAAGCAGCTCTGGTGACCTGGTTCTCTCCCACTAAAGCACCTCTGCTGACCTGCTTCTCTGGCTCTAAAGCAGCTCTGCTAATTGGTTCTCTCCCTCTAAACCAGCTCTGCTGACCTGGTTTCTCTGGCTCTCCAGCAGATCTTCTGACCTGGTTCTCTCGCTCTAAAGCAGCTCTGCTGACCTGGTTCTCTGGCTCTAAATCAGCTTTGCTGATCTGGTTCTCTGGCTCTAAAGTGGCTCTGCTGATCTGGTTCTATGGCTCTAAAGTGATTCTGCTGACCTGGTTCTCTGGCTGTAGAGCAGCCCTGCTGACCTGGTTCTCTGGCTCTAAACCAGCTCTCCTGACCTGGTTGTCTGGCTCTAGAGCAGCTCTGCTGACCTAGTTCTTAGGCTGTAGAGTAGCTCTGCTGACCTGGTTCTCTGGCTCTAGTGCAGCTCTGCTGACCTGGTTCTCTGGCTCTAAAGCAGCTCTGCTGACCTGGTTCTCTGGCTCTAAAGCGGCTCTGCTGACCTGGTTCTCTTGCCCTAAATCAGCTTTGCTGATCTGGTTCTCTGGCTCTAAATTGGCTCTGCTGACCTGGTTCTCTGGTTCTAAAGCGGCTCGGCTGACCTGGTTCTGTCCCTCTAAAGCAGCTCTGCTGACCTGGTTCCCTGGCTCTAAAGCAGTTCTGCTGACCTGGTTCTCTGGCTCTAGAGCAGCTCTGCAGACCTGGTTCTTAGGCTCTAGAGCAGCTCTGCTGACCTGGTTCCCTCCCTCTAAAGCAGCTCTGCTGACCTGGTTGTCTGGCTCTAAAGTGGCTCTGCTGATCGGGTTCTATGGCTCAAAAGCGGCTCTGCTGACCTGGTTCTCTGGCTGTAGAGCAGCCTTGCTGACCTGGTTCTCTGGCTCTAAACCAGCTCTGCTGACCTGGTTCTCTGGCTCTAGTGCAGCTCTGCTGACCTGGTTCTCTGGCTTTAAAGCAGCTCTGCAGACCTGGTTCTCTATCCCTAAAGCAGCTCTGCTGACCTGGTTCTCTCGGGCTCTAAAGCAACTCTGCTTTCCTGTTTCTCTGCCTCTAGACCAGTTCTGCTGACCTGGTTCTTAGGCTCTAGAGCAGCTCTGCTGACCTGGTTCTCTGGCTCTAAAGCAGCTCTGCTGACCCGGATCTCTCCCTCTAAAGCAGCTCTGCTGACCTGATTTCTCTGGCTCTACAGCAACTCTGCTGACCTGGTTCTCTGGCTCTAGAGCAGCTCTCCTGACCTTGTTCTTAGGCTCTAGATCAGCTCTGCTGACCTGGTTCTATGGCTCTAAAGCAGCTCTACTGACCTGGTTCTATGACTCTAAAGCAGCTCTACTGACCTGGTTCTATGGCTCTAAAGCAGATCTGCTGACCTGTTTCTCTGGCTTTGAAGGAGCTCTGCTGACCTGGTTCTCTGGCTCTAGAACAGCTCTCCAGGCCTGGTTCTTAGGCTCTAGATCAGCTCTGCTGACCTGGTTCTTAGGCTCTAAATCAGCTCTACTGACCTGGTTCTATGGCTCTAAAACAGCTCTGCTGACCTGGTTCTATGGCTCTAAAGAAGCTCTAAAGTAGCTCTGCTGACCTGGTTCTATGCCTCTAAAGCAGCTCTGCTGACCTGGTTCTCTGGCTTTGAAGCAGCTCTGCTGACCTGGTTCTCTGGCTCTAGAGCAGCTCTGGTGACCTGGTTCTCTCCCTCTAAAGCAGCTCTGCTGACCTGGTTCTCTCCCTCTAAAGCAGCTCTGGTGACCTGGTTCTCTCCCACTAAAGCACCTCTGCTGACCTGCTTCTCTGGCTCTAAAGCAGCTCTGCTAATTGGTTCTCTCCCTCTAAACCAGCTCTGCTGACCTGGTTTCTCTGGCTCTCCAGCAGATCTTCTGACCTGGTTCCCTCGCTCTAAAGCAGCTCTGCTGACCTGGTTCTCTGGCTCTAAATCAGCTTTGCTGATCTGGTTCTCTGGCTCTAAAGTGGCTCTGCTGATCTGGTTCTATGGCTCTAAAGTGATTCTGCTGACCTGGTTCTCTGGCTGTAGAGCAGCCCTGCTGACCTGGTTCTCTGGCTCTAAACCAGCTCTCCTGACCTGGTTGTCTGTCTCTAGAGCAGCTCTGCTGACCTAGTTCTTAGGCTGTAGAGTAGCTCTGCTGACCTGGTTCTCTGGCTCTAGTGCAGCTCTGCTGACCTGGTTCTCTGGCTCTAAAGCAGCTCTGCTGACCTGGTTCTCTGGCTCTAAAGCGGCTCTGCTGGCCTGGTTCTCTTGCCCTAAATCAGCTTTGCTGATCTGGTTCTCTGGCTCTAAATTGGCTCTGCTGACCTGGTTCTCTGGTTCTAAAGCGGCTCGGCTGACCTGGTTCTGTCCCTCTAAAGCAGCTCTGCTGACCTGGTTCTCTGGCTCTAAAGCAGTTCTGCTGACCTGGTTCTCTGGCTCTAGAGCAGCTCTGCAGACCTGGTTCTTAGGCTCTAGAGCAGCTCTGCTGACCTGGTTCCCTCCCTCTAAAGCAGCTCTGCTGACCTGGTTGTCTGGCTCTAAAGTGGCTCTGCTGATCGGGTTCTATGGCTCAAAAGCGACTCTGCTGACCTGGTTCTCTGGCTGTAGAGCAGCCTTGCTGACCTGGTTCTCTGGCTCTAAACCAGCTCTGCTGACCTGGTTCTCTGGCTCTAGAGCAGCTCGGCTGACCTAGTTCTTAGGCTGTAGAGCACCTCTGCTGACCTGGTTCTCTGGCTCTAGTGCAGCTCTGCTGACCTGGTTCTCTGGCTCTAAAGCAGCTCTGCTGACCTGGTTCTCTGGCTCTAAAGCAGCACTGCTGACCTGGTTCTCTGGCTCTAGAGCAGCTCTGCTGACCTGGTTCTTAGGCTGTTGAGCAGCTCTGCTGACCTGGTTCTCTGGCTCTAGTGCAGCTCTGCTGACCTGGTTCTCTGGCTTTAAAGCAGCTCTGCAGACCTGGTTCTCTATCCCTAAAGCAGCTCTGCTGACCTGGTTCTCTCGGGCTCTAAAGCAACTATGCTTACCTGTTTCTCTGCCTCTAGACCAGTTCTGCTGACCTGGTTCTTAGGCTCTAGAGCAGCTCTGCTGACCTGGTTCTCTGGCTCTAAAGCAGCTCTGCTGACCCGGATCTCAACCTCTAAAGCAGCTCTGCTGACCTGATTTCTCTGGCTCTACAGCAACTCTGCTGACCTGGTTCTCTGGCTCTAGAGCAGCTCTCCTGACCTTGTTCTTAGGCTCTAGATCAGCTCTGCTGACCTGGTTCTATGGCTCTAAAGCAGCTCTACTGACCTGGTTCTATGACTCTAAAGCAGCTCTACTGACCTGGTTCTATGGCTCTAAAGCAGATCTGCTGACCTGTTTTTCTGGCTTTGAAGGAGCTCTGCTGACCTGGTTTCTCTGGCTCTACAGCAGCTCTGCTGACCTGGTTCTCTGGCTCTAGAACAGCTCTCCAGGCCTGGTTCTTAGGCTCTAGATCAGCTCTGCTGACCTGGTTCTTAGGCTCTAAAGCAGCTCTACTGACCTGGTTCTATGGCTCTACAACAGCTCTGCTGACCTGGTTCTATGGCTCTAAAGAAGCTCTAAAGTAGCTCTGCTGACCTGGTTCTATGCCTCTAAAGCAGCTCTGCTGACCTGGTTCTCTGGCTTTGAAGCAGCTCTGCTGACCTGGTTCTCTGGCTCTAGAGCAGCTCTGGTGACCTGGTTCTCTCCCTCTAAAGCAGCTCTGCTGACCTGGTTCTCTCCCTCTAAAGCAGCTCTGGTGACCTGGTTCTCTCCCACTAAAGCACCTCTGCTGACCTGCTTCTCTGGCTCTAAAGCAGCTCTGCTGATTGGTTCTCTCCCTCTAAACCAGCTCTGCTGACCTGGTTTCTCTGGCTCTCCAGCAGATCTTCTGACCTGGTTCTCTGGCTCTAGAGCAGATCTGCTAACCTGGGTCGTAGGCTCTAGAGCAGCTCTGCTTACCTGTTTCTCTGGCTCTAATGCGTCTCTGCTGACCTGGTTCTCTGGCTCTAAAGTGGATCTGCTGACCTGGTTCTCTGGCTCTACAGCAGCTCTGCTGACCTGTTTCTCTGGCTCTACAGCAGCTCCTCTGACCTGCTTCTCTGGCTCTAGAGCAGCTCTGCTGACCTGATTCTTATCCTGTAGAGCAGCTCTTCTGACCTGGTTCTCTGGCTCCAAAGCAGCTCTGCTGACCTGGTTCTCTCCCTCTAAAGCAGCTCTGCTGACCTGGTTTCTCTCGCTCTATAGCAGCTCTGCTGACCTGTTTTTCTGGCTCTACAGAAGCTCTGCTGACCTGGTTCTCTGGCTCTAAAGCATCTCTGGTGACCTGGTTCTCTAGCTCTAAAGCATCTCTGCTAACCTGGTTTCTCTGGCTCTACAACAGCTCTGCTGAACTGGTTCTCTAGCTCTAGAGCAGCTCTGCTGACCTGGTTCTTAGGCTCTAGAGCAGCTCTGCTTACCTGGTTCTATGGCTCTAAAGCAGCTCTGCTGACCTGGTTCTATGGCTCTAAAGCAGTTCTGCTTACCTGGTTCTCCGGCTTTGAAGCAGCTTTGCTGACCTGGTTCTCTGGCTTTGAAGCAGCTCTGGTGACCTGGTTCCCTGGCTCTAAAGCAGCTCTGGTGACCTGGTTCTCTGGCTCTAAAGCAGCTCTGCTCACCTGGTTCTCTCCCTCTAAAGCAGCTCTGCTGACCTGGTTTCTCTGGCTCTACGGAAGATCTGCTGACCTGGTTCTCTGGCTCTAGAGCAGCTCTGCGAACATGGTTCTTAGGCTCTAGAGCAGCTTTGCTGACCTGGTTCTCTGGCTCTGCAACGTCTCTGCTGACCTGGTTCTCTGGCTTTGAAGCAGCTCTGGTGACCTGGTTCTCTGGCTCTAAAGCAGCTTTGTTGACCTGCTACTCTGGCTCCAGAGCAGCTCTGCGGACCTGGTTCGTAGGCTCTAGAGCAGTTATGCTGACCTGGTTCTCTGGCTCTACAACGGCTCTGCTGACCTGGTTCTCTGGCTCTAAAGCACCTCTGCTGACCTGGTTCTCTGGCTGTAAAGCAGCTCTGCTGACCAGGTTCTCTGGCTCTACAGCAGCTCTGCTGACCTGGTTCTTTGGCTCTATAGCAGGTCTGCTGATCTGGTTCTCTCCCTCTAAAGCAGCTCTGCTGAACTGTTTGCTATGGCTATACAGCAGCTCTGCTGACCTGGTTCTCTGGCTCTAGAGCAACTCTGTTGACCTGGTTCTATGGCTCTAAAGCAGTTCTGCTGACCTTGTTCTCTGGCTTTGAAGCAGCTCTGCTGACCTGGTTCTCTGGCTCTAGAGCACGTCTGCTGACCTGGTTCTCTTCTTCTAAAGCAGCTCTGCTGACATGGTTCTCTGGCTCTAAAGCAGCTCTGTTGACCTTGTTCTCTGCCTCCAAAGCAGCTCTGCTGACCTGGTTTCTCTGGCTCTACAGCAGCTCTGCTGACCTGGATCTCTGACTCTAGAGCAGCTCTGCTGACCTGGTTCTTAGGCTCTAGAGCAGCTCTGCTAACTTGGTTCTTTGGCTCTACAACGGTTCTGCTGACATGGTTCGCTGGGTCTACAACGGCTCTGCTGACCTGGTTCTCTGGCTATAAAGCAGCTCTGCTGACCTGGTTCTCTGGCTCTAAAGCAGCTCTGCTGACTTAGTTCTCAGGCTGTAGAGCAGCTCTACTGACCTGGTTTTTATGCTCTAGAGCACCTCTGCTGACCTGGTTCTGTGGCTCTACGACGGCTCTTCTGACCTTGTTCTCTGCCTCTAAAGCAGCTCTGCTGACCTTGTTTTCTGCCTCTAAAACAGCTCTGCTGACATTGTTTCTCTGGCTCTACAGCAGCTCTGCTTACCTGGTTCTCTGGCTCTAGAGCAGCTCTGCTGACCTGGTTTCTCTGGCTCTAGAGCAGCTCTGCTGACCTGGATCTCTGACTCTAGAGCAGCTCTGCTAACTTGGTTCTTTGGCTTTACAACGGTTCTGCTGACATGGTTCGCTGGGTCTACAACGGCTCTGCTGACCTGGTTCTCTGGCTATAAAGCAGCTCTGCTGACCTGGTTCTCTGGCTCTAAAGCAGCTCTGCTGACTTAGTTCTCAGGCTGTAGAGCAGCTCTACTGACCTGGTTTTTATGCTCTAGAGCAGCTCTGCTGACCTGGTTCTCTGGCTCTACGACGGCTCTTCTGACCTTGTTCTCTGCCTCTAAAGCAGCTCTGCTGACCTTGTTTTCTGCCTCTAAAACAGCTCTGCTGACATTGTTTCTCTGGCTCTACAGCAGCTCTGCTTACCTGGTTCTCTGGCTCTAGAGCAGCTCTGCTGACCTGTTTCTTAGGCTCTAGAGCAGCTCTGTTGACCTGGTTCTCGCCCTCTAAAGCAGCTCTGCTGACCTAGCTCTCTGGCTCTAAAGCGGCTCTGCTGACCTGGTTCTCTTGCTCTAAAGCGGGTCTGCTGACCTGGTTCTCTGGCTCTAAAGCAGCTCTAGTGACCTGTTTCTCTTGTTCTAGAACAGCTCTGGTGACCTGGTTCTCTGGCTCGAGAGCAGCTCTGCTGACCTGGTCCTGGTTCTCTGGCTCTAAAGCAGCTCTGCTGACCTGGTTTCTCTGGCTCTACAGCAGCTCTGCTGACCTGTTTCTCTGGCTCTACAGCAGCGCCTCTGACCTGCTTCTCTGGCTCTAGAGCAGCTCTGCTGACCTGGTTCTTATCCTGTAGAGCAGCTCTTCTGACCTGGTTCTCTGGCTCTAAAGCAGCTCTGCTGACCTGGTTCTCTCCCTCTAAAGCAGCTCTGCTGACCTGGTTTCTCTCGCTCTATAGCAGCTCTGCTGACCTGTTTTTCCTGTCTCTACAGCAGCTCTGCTGACCTGGTTCTCTGGCTCTAAAGCAGCTCTGGTTACCTGGTTCTCTGGCTCTAAAGCATCTCTGCTGACCTGGTTCTCTGGCTCTAAAGCAGCTCTGCTGACCTGGTTTCTCTGGCTCTACAGTAGCTCTGCTGACCTTGTTCTCTGGCTCTAGAGCAGCTCTGCAGACCTTGTTCTCTGGCTCTAAAGCAGCTTTGTTGACCTGGTTCTCTGGCTCTAGAGAAGCTCTGCTGACATGGTTCTTAGGCTCTATAGCATTTCTGCTGACCTGGTTCTCTGGCTCTTCAACGGCTCTGCTGACCTGGTTCTCTGGCTCTAAAGCACCTCTGCTGACCTGGTACTCTGGCTGTAAAGCAGCTCTGCTGACCAGGTTCTCTGGCTCTACAGCAGCTCTGCTGACCTGGTTCTCTGGCTCTAAAGCAGCACTGCTGACGTGGTTCTCTGGCTCCAAATCAGCTCTGCTGACCTGGTTCTCTCCCTCTAAAGCAGTTCTGCTGATCTGTTTTCTCTGGCTCTACAGCAGCTCTGCTGACCTGGTTCTCTGGCTCTAGAGCAGCTCTGCTGACCTGTTTCTTAGGCTCTAGAGCAGCTCTGTTGACCTGGTTCTATGGCTCTAAAGCAGCTCTGCTGACCTGGTTCTCTGGCTTTGAAGCAGCTCTGCTGACCTGGTTCTCTGGCTCTAGAGCAGGTCTGCTGACCTGGTTCTCTCCCTCTAAAGCAGCTCTGCTGACCTGGTTCTCTGGCTCTCAAGCAGCTCTGCTGACCTTGTTCTCTGCCTCCAAAGCATCTCTGCTGACCTGGTTTCTCTGGCTCTACAGCAGCTCTGCTGACCTGGATCTCTGACTCTAGAGCAGCTCTGCTGGCCTGGTTCTTAGGCTCTAGAGTAGCTCTGCTGACTTGGTTCTCTGGCTCTACAACGGCTCTTCTGACCTGGTTCTCTGGCTCTACAACGGCTCTGCTGACCTGGTACTCTGGCTGTAAAGCAGCTCTGCTGACCAGGTTCTCTGGCTCTACAGCAGCTCTGCTGACCTGGTTCTCTGGCTCTAAAGCAGCACTGCTGACGTGGTTCTCTGGCTCTAAATCAGCGCTGCTGACCTGGTTCTCTCCCTCTAAAGCAGTTCTGCTGATCTGTTTTCTCTGGCTCTACAGCAGCTCTGCTGACTTAGTTCTCAGGCTGTAGAGCAGCTCTACTGACCTGGTTTTTATGCTCTAGAGCAGCTCTGCTGACCTGGTTCTGTGGCTCTACGACGGCTCTTCTGACCTTGTTCTCTGCCTCTAAAGCAGCTCTGCTGACCTTGTTTTCTGCCTCTAAAACAGCTCTGCTGACATTGTTTCTCTGGCTCTACAGCAGCTCTGCTTACCTGATTCTCTGGCTCTAGAGCAGCTCTGCTGACCTGTTTCTTAGGCTCTAGAGCAGCTCTGTTGACCTGGTTCTCGCCCTCTAAAGCAGCTCTGCTGACCTAGCTCTCTGGCTCTAAAGCGGCTCTGCTGACCTGGTTCTCTTGCTCTAAAGCGGGTCTGCTGACCTGGTTCTCTGGCTCTAAAGCAGCTCTAGTGACCTGTTTCTCTTGTTCTAGAACAGCTCTGGTGTCCTGGTTCTCTGGCTCGAGAGCAGCTCTGCTGACCTGGTCCTGGTTCTCTGGCTCTAAAGCAGCTCTGCTGACCTGGTTCTCTCCCTCAAAAGCAGGTCTGCTGACCTGGTTTCTCTGGCTCTACAGCAGCTCTGCTGACCTGTTTCTCTGGCTCTACAGCAGCGCCTCTGACCTGCTTCTCTGGCTCTAGAGCAGCTCTGCTGACCTGGTTCTTATCCTGTAGAGCAGCTCTTCTGACCTGGTTCTCTGGCTCTAAAGCAGCTCTGCTGACCTGGTTCTCTCCCTCTAAAGCAGCTCTGCTGACCTGGTTTCTCTCGCTCTATAGCAGCTCTGCTGACCTGTTTTTCCTGTCTCTACAGCAGCTCTGCTGACCTGGTTCTCTGGCTCTAAAGCAGCTCTGGTGACCTGGTTCTCTGGCTCTAAAGCATCTCTGCTGACCTGGTTCTCTGGCTCTAAAGCAGCTCTGCTGACCTGGTTTTTCTGGCTCTACAGTAGCTCTGCTGACCTTGTTCTCTGGCTCTAGAGCAGCTCTGCTGACCTTGTTCTCTGGCTGTTAAGCAGCTCTGCTGACCAGGTTCTCTGGCTCTACAGCAGCTCTGCTGACCTGGTTCTCTGGCTCTAAAGCAGCACTGCTGACGTGGTTCTCTGGCTCTAAATCAGCTCTGCTGACCTGGTTCTCTCCCTCTAAAGCAGTTCTGCTGATCTGTTTTCTCTGGCTGTACAGCAGCTCTGCTGACCTGGTTCTCTGGCTCTAGAGCAGCTCTGCTGACCTGTTTCTTAGGCACTAGAGCAGCTCTCTTGACCTGGTTCTATGGCTCTAAAGCAGCTCTGCTGACCTGGTTCTCTGGCTTTGAAGCAGCTCTGCTGACCTGGTTCTCTGGCTCTAGAGCAGGTCTGCTGACCTGGTTCTCTCCCTCTAAAGCAGCTCTGCTGACCTGGTTCTTTGGCTCTCAAGCAGCTCTGCTGACCTTGTTCTCTGCCTCTAAAGCATCTCTGCTGACCTGGTTTCTCTGGCTCTACAGCAGCTCTGCTGACCTGGATCTCTGACTCTAGAGCAGCTCTGCTGGCCTGGTTCTTAGGCTCTAGAGTAGCTATGCTGACTTGGTTCACTGGCTCTACAATGGCTCTTCTGACCTGGTTCTCTGGCTGTAAAGCAGCTCTGCTGACCAGGTTCTCTGGCTCTACAGCAGCTCTGCTGACCTGGTTCTCTGGCTCTAAAGCAGCACTGCTGACGTGGTTCTCTGGCTCTAAATCAGCTCTGCTGACCTGGTTCTCTCCCTCTAAAGCAGTTCTGCTGATCTGTTTTCTCTGGCTCTACAGCAGCTCTGCTGACCTGGTTCTCTGGCTCTAGAGCAGCTCTGCTGACCTGTTTCTTAGGCTCTAGAGCAGCTCTGATGACCTGGTTCTATGGCTCTAAAGCAGCTCTGCTGACCGGGTTCTCTGGCTTTGAAGCAGCTCTGCTGACCTGGTTCTCTGGCTCTAGAGCAGGTCTGCTGACCTGGTTCTCTCCCTCTAAAGCAGCTCTGCTGACCTGGTTCTCTGGCTCTCAAGCAGCTCTGCTGACCTTGTTCTCTGCCTCTAAAGCAGCTCTGCTGACCTGGTTTCTCTGGCTCTACAGCAGCTCTGCTGACCTGGATCTCTGACTCTAGAGCAGCTCTGCTGGCCTGGTTCTTAGGCTCTAGAGTAGCTCTGCTGACTTGGTGCTCTGGCTCTACAACGGCTCTGCTGACCTGGTTCTCTGGCTCTACAACGGCTCTGCTGACCTGGTTCTCTGGCTCTAAAGCAGCTCTGCTGACCTGGTTCTCTGGCTCTAAAGCAGCTCTGCTGACTTGGTTCTCAGGCTCTAGAGCAGCTCTACTGACCTGGTTATTAGGCTCTAGAGCAGCTCTGCTGACCTGGTTCTTCGGCTCTACGACGGCTCTGCTGACCTTGTTCTCTGCCTCTAAAACAGCTCTGCTGACCTTGTTCTCTGCCTCTAAAGCAGCTCTGCTGACATTGTGTCCTGGCTCTACAGCTGCTCTACTGACCTGGCTCTCTGGCTCTAGAGCAGCTCTGCTGACCTGTTTCTTAGGCTCTAGAGCAGCTCTGTTGACCTGGTTCTCTCTCTCTAAAGCAGCTCTGCTGACCTGGTTCTCTGGCTCTAAAGCGGCTCTGCTGACCTGCTTCTCTTGCTCTAAAGCGGGTCTGCTGACCTGGTTCTCTGGCTCTAAAGCAGCTCTAGTGACCTGTTTCTCTGGCTCTAGAGCAGGTCTGGTGACCTGGTTCTCTGGCTCAAGAGCAGCTCTGCTGACCTGGTTCTCTGGCTCTAAAGCAGCTCTGCATACCTGGTTCTCTGGCTCTAAAGCAGCTCTGCTGACCTGGTTCTCTCCCTCTAAAGCAGGTCTGCTGACCTGGTTTCTCTGGCTCTACAGCAGCTCTGCTGACCTGTTTCTCTGGCTCTACAGCAGCTCCTCTGACCTGCTTCTCTGGCTCTAGAGCAACTCTGCTGACCTGGTTCTTATCCTGTAGAGCAGCTCTTCTGACCTGGTTCTCTGGCTCTAAAGCAGCTCTGCTGCCCTGGTTCTCTCCCTCTAAAGCAGCTCTGCTGCCCTGGTTTCTCTCGCTCTATAGCAGCTCTGCTGACCTGTTTTTCTGGCTCTACAGAAGCTCTGCTCACCTGGTTCTCTGGCTCTAAAGCAGCTCTGGTGACCTGGTGGGTCTCTGGATCTAAAGCATCTCTGCTGACCTGGTTCTCTGGCTCTAAAGCATCTCTGCTAACCTGGTTTCTCTGGCTCTATAACAGCTCTGCTGAACTGGTTCTCTAGCTCTAGAGCAGCTCTGCTGACCTGGTTCTTAGGCTCTAGAGCAGCTCTGCTTTCCTGGTTCTATGGCTCTAAAGCAGCTCTGCTGACCTGGTTCTATGGCTCTAAAGCAGTTCTGCTTACCTGCTTCTCCGGCTTTGAAGCAGCTTTGCTGACCTGGTTCTCTGGCTTTGAAGCAGCTCTGGTGACCTGGTTCTCTGGCTCTAAAGCAGCTCTGGTGACCTGGTTCTCTCCCTCTAAAGCAGCTCTGCTGACCTGGTTTCTCTGGCTCTACAGAAGATCTGCTGACCTGATTCTCTGGCTCTAGAGCAGCTCTGCGAACATGGTTCTTAGGCTCTAGAGCAGCTTTGCTGACCTGGTTCTCTGGCTCTACAGCGTCTCTGCTGACCTGGTTCTCTGGCTTTGAAGCAGCTCTGGTGACCTGGTTCTCTGGCTCTAAAGCAGCTTTGTTGACCTGGTACTCTGGCTCCAGAGCAGCTCTGCAGACCTGGTTCGTAGGCTCTAGAGCAGTTATGCTGACCTGGTTCTCTGGCTCTACAACGGCTCTGCTGACCTGGTTCTCTGGCTCTAAAGCACCTCTGCTGACCTGGTTCTCTGGCTGTAAAGCAGCTCTGCTGACCAGGTTCTCTGGCTCTACAGCAGCTCTGCTGACCTGGTTCTTAGGCTCTATAGCAGGTCTGCTGATCTGGTTCTCTCGCTCTAAAGCAGCTCTGCTGACGTGGTTCTCTGGCTCTAAATCAGCTCTGCTGACCTGGTTCTCTCCCTCTAAAGCAGCTCTGCTGAACTGTTTGCTCTGGCTATACAGCAGCTCTGCTGACCTGGTTCTCTGGCTCTAGAGCAGCTCTGCTGACCTGTTTCTTAGGCTCTAGAGAAGCTCTGTTGACCTGGTTCTATGGCTCTAAAGCAGTTCTGCTGACCTTGTTCTCTGGCTTTGAAGCAGCTCTGCTGACCTGGTTCTCTGGCTCTAGAGCAGGTCTGCTGACCTGGTTCTCTTCCTGTAAAGCAGCTCTGCTGAACTGTTTGCTCTGGCTATACAGCAGCTCTGCTGACCTGGTTCTCTGGCTCTAGAGCAGCTCTGCTGACCTGTTTCTTAGGCTCTAGAGAAGCTCTGTTGACCTGGTTCTATGGCTCTAAAGCAGTTCTGCTGGCCTTGTTCTCTGGCTTTGAAGCAGCTCTGCTGACCTGGTTCTCTGGCTCTAGAGCAGGTCTGCTGACCTGGTTCTCTTCCTCTAAAGCAGCTCTGCTGACCTGGTTCTCTGGCTCTAAAGCAGCTCTGTTGACCTTGTTCTCTGCCTCTAAAGCAGCTCTGCTGACCTGGTTTCTCTGGCTCTACTGCAGCTCTGCTGACCTGGATCTCTGACTCTAGAGCAGCTCTGCTGACCTGGTTCTTAGGCTCTAGAGCAGCTCTGCTAACTTGGTTCTTTGGCTCTACAACGGTTCTGCTGACATGGTTCTCTGGCTCTACAACGGCTCTGCTGACCTGGTTCTCTGGCTATAAAGCAGCTCTGCTGACCTGGTTCTCTGGCTCTAAAGCAGCTCTGCTGACTTGGTTCTCAGGCTCTAGAGCAGCTCTACTGACCTGGTTGTTATGCTCTAGAGCAGCTCTGCTCACCTGTTTCTTAGGCTCTAGAGCAGCTCTGTTGACCTGGTTCTCTCCCTCTAAAGCAGCTCTGCAGGTTCTTTGGCTCTACAACGGTTCTGCTGACATGGTTCTCTGGCTCTACAACGGCTCTGCTGACCTGGTTCTCTGGCTATAAAGCAGCTCTGCTGACCTGGTTCTCTGGCTCTAAAGCAGCTCTGCTGACTTGGTTCTCAGGCTCTAGAGCAGCTCTACTGACCTGGTTTTTATGCTCTAGAGCAGCTCTGCTGACCTGGTTCTGTGGCTCTACGACGGCTCTGCTGACCTGGTTCTCTTGCTCTAAAGCGGGTCTGCTGACCTGGTTCTCTGGCTCTAAAGCAGCTCTATTGACCTGTTTCTCTTGTTCTAGAACAGCTCTGGTGACCTGGTTCTCTGGCTCGAGAGCAGCTCTGCTGACCTGGTCCTGGTTCTCTGGCTCTAAAGCAGCTCTGCTAACCTGGTTCTCTCCCTCAAAAGCAGGTCTGCTGACCTGGTTTCTCTGGCTCTACAGCAGCTCTGCTGACCTGTTTCTCTGGCTCTACAGCAGCTCCTCTGACCTGCTTCTCTGGCTCTAGAGCAGCTCTGCTGACCTGGTTCTTATCCTGTAGAGCAGCTCTTCTGACCTGGTTCTCTGGCTCGAGAGCAGCTCTGCTGACCTGGTCCTGGTTCTCTGGCTCTAAAGCAGCTCTGCTGACCTGGTTTCTCTGGCTCTACAGTAGCTCTAGCTGACCTTGTTCTCTGGCTCTAGAGCAGCTCTGCTGACCTTGTTCTCTGGCTCTAAAGCAGCTTTGTTGACCTGGTTCTCTGGCTCTAGAGAAGCTCTGCTGACATGGTTCTTAGGCTCTAGAGCATTTCTGCTGACCTGGTTCTCTGGCTCTTCAACGGCTCTGCTGACCTGGTTCTCTGGCTCTAAAGCACCTCTGCTGACCTGGTACTCTGGCTGTAAAGCAGCTCTGCTTACCAGGTTCTTTGGCTCTACAGCAGCTCTGCTGACCTGGTGGTTCTTAGGCTCTATAGCAGGTCTGCTGATCTGGTTCTCTCGCTCTAAAGCAGCTCTGCTGACCTGAATCTCTGGCTCTAAAGCAGCACTGCTGACGTGGTTCTCTGGCTCTAAATCAGCTCTGCTGACCTGGTTCTCTCCCTCTAAAGCAGTTCTGCTGATCTGTTTTCTTTGGCTCTACAACAGCTCTGCTGACCTGGTTCTCTGGCTCTAGAGCAGCTCTGCTGACCTGTTTTTTAGGCTCTAGAGCAGCTCTGTTGACCTGGTTATATGGCTCTAAAGCAGCTCTGCTGACCTGGTTCTCTGGCTTTGAAGCAGCTCTGCTGACCTGGTTCTCTGGCTCTAGAGCAGGTCTGCTGACCTGGTTCTCTCCCTCTAAAGCAGCTCTGCTGACCTGGTTCTCTGGCTCTCAAGCAGCTCTGCTGACCTTGTTCTTTGCCTCTAAAGCAGCTCTGCTGACCTGGTTTCTCTGGCTCTACAGCAGCTCTGCTGACTTGGATCTCTGACTCTAGAGCAGCTCTGCTGGCCTGGTTCTTAGGCTCTAGAGTAGCTCTACTGACTTGGTTCTTTGGCTCTACAACGGCTCTGCTGACCTGGTTCTCTGGCTCTACAACGGCTCTGCTGACCTGGTTCTCTGGCTCTAAAGCAGCTCTGCTGACCTGGTTCTCTGGCTCTAAAACAGCTCTGCTGACTTGGTTCTCAGGCTCTAGAGCAGCTCTACTGACCTGGTTATTAGGCTCTAGAGCAGCTCTGCTGACCTGGTTCTTCGGCTCTACGACGGCTCTGCTGACCTTGTTCTCTGCCTCTAAAGCAGCTCTGCTGACCTTGTTCTCTGCCTCTAAAGCAGCTCTGCTGACATTGTGTCCTGGCTCTACAGCTGCTCTGCTGACCTGGCTCTCTGGCTCTAGAGCAGCTCTGCTGACCTGTTTCTTAGGCTCTAGAGCAGCTCTGTTGACCTGGTTCTCTCTCTCTAAAGCAGCTCTGCTGACCTGGTTCTCTGGCTCTAAAGCAGCTCTAGTGACCTGTTTCTCTGGCTCTAGAGCAGGTCTGGTGACCTGGTTCTCTGGCTCAAGAGCAGCTCTGCTGACCGGGTTCTCTGGCTCTAAAGCAGCTCTGCATACCTGGTTCTCTGGCTCTAGAGCAGCTCTGCTGACCTGTTTCTCTGGCTCTACAGCAGCTCCTCTTACCTGCTTCTCTGGCTCTAGAGCAACTCTGCTGACCTGGTTCTTATCCTGTAGAGCAGCTCTTCTGACCTGGTTCTCTGGCTCTAAAGCAGCTCTGCTGACCTGGTTCTCTCCCTCTAAAGCAGCTCTGCTGCCTTGGTTTCTCTCGCTCTATAGCAGCTCTGCTGACCTATTTTTCTGGCTCTACAGAAGCTGTGCTGACCAGGTTCTCTAGCTCCAAAGCAGCTCTGGTGACCTGGTGGGTCTCTGGCTCTAAAGCATCTCTGCTGACCTGGTTCTCTGGCTCTAAAGCATTTCTGCTAACCTGGTTTCTCTGGCTCTACAACAGCTCTGCTGAACTGGTTCTCTAGCTCTAGAGCAGCTCTGCTGACCTTGTTCTCTGGCTCTAAAGCAGCTTTGTTGACCTGGTTCTCTGGCTCTAGAGAAGCTCTGCTGACATGGTTCTTAGGCTCTAGAGCATTTCTGCTGACCTGGTTCTCTGGCTCTTCAACGGCTCTGCTGACCTGGTTCTCTGGCTCTAAAGCACCTCTGCTGACCTGGTACTCTGGCTGTAAAGCAGCTCTGCTTACCAGGTTCTTTGGCTCTACAGCAGCTCTGCTGACCTGGTGGTTCTTAGGCTCTATAGCAGGTCTGCTGATCTGGTTCTCTCGCTCTAAAGCAGCTCTGCTGACCTGAATCTCTGGCTCTAAAGCAGCACTGCTGACGTGGTTCTCTGGCTCTAAATCAGCTCTGCTGACCTGGTTCTCTCCCTCTAAAGCAGTTCTGCTGATCTGTTTTCTTTGGCTCTACAACAGCTCTGCTGACCTGGTTCTCTGGCTCTAGAGCAGCTCTGCTGACCTGTTTTTTAGGCTCTAGAGCAGCTCTGTTGACCTGGTTATATGGCTCTAAAGCAGCTCTGCTGACCTGGTTCTCTGGCTTTGAAGCAGCTCTGCTGACCTGGTTCTCTGGCTCTAGAGCAGGTCTGCTGACCTGGTTCTCTCCCTCTAAAGCAGCTCTGCTGACCTGGTTCTCTGGCTCTCAAGCAGCTCTGCTGACCTTGTTCTTTGCCTCTAAAGCAGCTCTGCTGACCTGGTTTCTCTGGCTCTACAGCAGCTCTGCTGACTTGGATCTCTGACTCTAGAGCAGCTCTGCTGGCCTGGTTCTTAGGCTCTAGAGTATTTTATTTTATTTATTTATTTATTGCAATTTTTAAAGCGCGCAAATACCCCTACGGGTGTCTCGGCGCTAGTGTTTACAGAGCTCGCTGATGGTGTGACGGGGGAGTTTAGGACAATGAAAACAGCCATGTTTTAAGGCTCTTTCTGAATTTGAGGAGCGTGGGGGCAGTTTTAATATGAAGTGGTAGGGTGTTCCACAATTTGGCCGTGGCGATTGTGAAACATCTGTCTCCCCAGCTGGCCTTTCTTGTCCTAGGGACGTTCAGCAGGTAGGCAGAGGAAGATCGAAGGGTCCTGCATTGTTCCAGTGGGCGGAGAGCTCTTTTTAGAAACTGTGATCCTGCATTGTTCAGAGTTTTATAGGCTATGCATAGAGCCTTAAATTTAATTCGGCTCCTAACCGGAAGCCAATGTAGTTTCTTGATATGAGCTGAGATTGAAGTGAACTTAGGAATGGATAGTAGGGTTCTGGCCGCCGCGTTTTGTACTGTCTGGAGCTTGTTGAGGACCTGTTCTTGGGCATTCAGGAGAAGAGAGTTACAGTAATCGGTTCTCGAGAACACTAAGGTGCTGATAAGTGTTTTGCCCGCGGACTGTGGTAGGTAAGGAAGTAATTTTTTTATTTTTTTTAGAGTGTAGAAGGCAGATGATACAACAGCGTTGGCGTGGTGTATGAAAGTAAGTTTATTGTCAAAAATGACTCCGAGGTTTCGGACCTTGACCACCGGTTGGGGGGGGGAACCCATCTGAGGTGGCCACCACTGAGGGGACCATGCTGGGCGTAAACTCCCGAATGTCATCACCTCCGTTTTATCGGAGTTAAGTTTGAGGCAGTTTGATGACATCCAGGAGCTTATGGCCTTCATTCCCTCCTGAAAGTTGGCGGCGATAGATGCTCCGTTGTTGTGCACTGATAGTACTAATTGGGTATCGTCGGCGTAGGTTGTCAGGGCAATTCCATAAGATTTTATCACCCTCGCTAAGTCCGATACATAGATATTAAAAAGCGTTGGACTTAGCGAGGAGCCCTGTGGAACGCCACATGGGAGGGAAAAGGTCTGGGAGGTGAAATTACCCATCTTTACAGTCTGGGGGCGATTAGCTAGGAAAGAGGCAATCAGGTCTTTAGCTTTGCCTCTAATTCCTAGAGCTGAGACACGGTCGATCAGAGTGACATGATCGACCGTGTCGAAAGCCGCAGAAAGATCTAGGAGTATTAGGACTGCTGCTCCTCCCATGTCCATTGTCGTTCGAATTTCGTCGGCGGCCTTTAGCAGTGCTGTCTCCGTCCCGTGTCCCTGTCTGAAGCCAAACTGAGTGTCATCAAGTAGATTGTTGGCATTGATGAATTTCGAAAGTTGAGTGTTCATAGTTTTTTCGAAGAGCTTGGCTGGGAAGGGGAGACATGCGATGGGTCTGTAACTAGAGGGGAGCAGAGGGTCCAGGGTTGGCTTTTTTAGAAGTGGCTTGATGATAGCCTCCTTCCAAACAGAGGGATATATTCCTGTTGAAAACATGGCATTGCAAATAGTGGTCAGCGCGGGGGAAATGGCTTCTGGAATGAGGTTTAGGATAGCAGGGGGACATGGGTCTAGGGGAGATCCGGATTTCGTGCTGGTTATCAGGCGTTGAATATACTTCTGGTCAATGGTGTCGAAAACTGATAGAATGGGCGAAGTATTCATGGGGAGTGCCATAGGCAAAGGTGAAGGGGAGGAATGAGAAGAAGAGAGAGTAGCTCTACTGACTTGGTTCTTTGGCTCTACAACGGCTCTGCTGACCTGGTTCTCTGGCTCTACAACGGCTCTGCTGACCTGGTTCTCTGGCTCTAAAGCAGCTCTGCTGACCTGGTTCTCTGGCTCTAAAACAGCTCTGCTGACTTGGTTCTCAGGCTCTAGAGCAGCTCTACTGACCTGGTTATTAGGCTCTAGAGCAGCTCTGCTGACCTGGTTCTTCGGCTCTACGACGGCTCTGCTGACCTTGTTCTCTGCCTCTAAAGCAGCTCTGCTGACCTTGTTCTCTGCCTCTAAAGCAGCTCTGCTGACATTGTGTCCTGGCTCTACAGCTGCTCTGCTGACCTGGCTCTCTGGCTCTAGAGCAGCTCTGCTGACCTGTTTCTTAGGCTCTAGAGCAGCTCTGTTGACCTGGTTCTCTCTCTCTAAAGCAGCTCTGCTGACCTGGTTCTCTGGCTCTAAAGCAGCTCTAGTGACCTGTTTCTCTGGCTCTAGAGCAGGTCTGGTGACCTGGTTCTCTGGCTCAAGAGCAGCTCTGCTGACCGGGTTCTCTGGCTCTAAAGCAGCTCTGCATACCTGGTTCTCTGGCTCTAGAGCAGCTCTGCTGACCTGTTTCTCTGGCTCTACAGCAGCTCCTCTTACCTGCTTCTCTGGCTCTAGAGCAACTCTGCTGACCTGGTTCTTATCCTGTAGAGCAGCTCTTCTGACCTGGTTCTCTGGCTCTAAAGCAGCTCTGCTGACCTGGTTCTCTCCCTCTAAAGCAGCTCTGCTGCCTTGGTTTCTCTCGCTCTATAGCAGCTCTGCTGACCTATTTTTCTGGCTCTACAGAAGCTGTGCTGACCAGGTTCTCTAGCTCCAAAGCAGCTCTGGTGACCTGGTGGGTCTCTGGCTCTAAAGCATCTCTGCTGACCTGGTTCTCTGGCTCTAAAGCATTTCTGCTAACCTGGTTTCTCTGGCTCTACAACAGCTCTGCTGAACTGGTTCTCTAGCTCTAGAGCAGCTCTGCTGACCTCGTTCTTAGGCTCTAGAGCAGCTCTGCTTACCTGGTTCTATGGCTCTAAAGCAGCTCTGCTGACCTGGTTCTATGGCTCTAAAGCAGTTCTGCTTACCTGCTTCTCCGGCTTTGAAGCATCTTTGTTGACCTGGTTCTCTGGCTTTGAAGCAGCTCTGGTGACCTGGTTCTCTGGCTCTAAAGCAGCTCTGGTGACCTGGTTCTCTGGCTCTAAAGCAGCTCTGCTCACCTGGTTCTCTCCCTCTAAAGCAGCTCTGCTCACCTGGTTTCTCTGGCTCTACAGAAGATCTGCTGACCTGGTTCTCTGGCTCTAGAGCAGCTCTGCGAACATGGTTCTTAGGCTCTAGAGCAGCTTTGCTGACCTGGTTCTCTGGCTCTACAGCGTCTCTGCTGACCTGGTTCTCTGGCTTTGAAGCAGCTCTGTTGACCTGGTTCTCTGGCTCTAAAGCAGCTTTGTTGACCTGGTACTCTGGCTCCAGAGCAGTTATGCTGACCTGGTTCTCTGGCTCTACAACGGCTCTGCTGACCTGGTTCTCTGGCTCTAAAGCACCTCTGCTGACCTGGTTCTCTGGCTGTAAAGCAGCTCTGCTGACCAGGTTCTCTGGCTCTACAGCAGCTCTGCTGACCTGGTTCTTAGGCTCTATAGCAGGTCTGCTGATCTGGTTCTCTCGCTCTAAAGCAGCTCTGCTGACCTGGTTCTCTGGCTCTAGAGCAGCTCTGCTGACCTGTTTCTTAGGCTCTAGAGAAGCTCTGTTGACCTGGTTCTATGGCTCTAAAGCAGTTCTGCTGACCTTGTTCTCTGGCTTTGAAGCAGCTCTGCTGACCTGGTTCTCTGGCTCTAGAGCAGGTCTGCTGACCTTGTTCTCTGCCTCTAAAGCAGCTCTGCTGACCTGGTTTCTCTGGCTCTACAGCAGCTCTGCTGACCTGGATCTCTGTCTAGAGCAGCTCTGCTGACCTGGTTCTTAGGCTCTAGAGCAGCTCTGCTAACTTGGTTCTTTGGCTCTACAACGGTTCTGCTGACATGGTTCTCTGGCTCTACAACGGCTCTGCTGACCTGGTTCTCTGGCTATAAAGCAGCTCTGCTGACCTGGTTCTCTGGCTCTAAAGCAGCTCTGCTGACTTGGTTCTCAGGCTCTAGAGCAGCTCTACTGACCTGGTTTTTATGCTCTAGAGCAGCTCTGCTGACCTGGTTCTGTGGCTCTACGACGGCTCTGCTGACCTTGTTCTCTGCCTCTAAAGCAGCTCTGCTGACCTTGTTCTCTGCCTCTAAAACAGCTCTGCTGACATTGTTTCTCTGGCTCTACAGCAGCTCTGCTTATCTGGATCTCTGGCTCTAGAGCAGCTCTGCTGACCTGTTTCTCTCCCTCTAAAGCAGCTCTGCTGACCTGGCTCTCTGGCTCTAAAGCGGCTCTGCTGACCTGGTTCTCTTGCTCTAAAGTGGGTCTGCTGACATGGTTCTCTGGCTCTAAAGCAGCTCTAGGGACCTGTTTATCTTGTTCTAGAACAGCTCTGGTGACCTGGTTCTCTGGCTCGAGAGCAGCTCTGCTGACCTGGTCCTGGTTCTCTGGCTCTAAAGCAGCTCTGCTGACCTGGTTCTCTCCCTCAAAAGCAGGTCTGCTGACCTGGTTTCTCTGGCTCTACAGCAGCTCTGCTGACCTGTTTCTCTGGCTCTACAGCAGCTCCTCTGACCTGCTTCTCTGGCTCTAGAGCAGCTCTGCTGACCTGGTTCTTATCCTGTAGAGCAGCTCTTCTGACCTGGTTCTCTGGCTCTAAAGCAGCTCTGCTGACCTGGTTCTCTCCCTCTAAAGCAGCTCTGCTGACCTGGTTTCTCTCGCTCTATAGCAGCTCTGCTGACCTGTTTTTCTGGCTCTACAGCAGCTCTGCTGACCTGGTTCTCTGTTTCTAAAGCAGCTCTGGTGACCTGGTTCTCTGGCTCTAAAGCATCTCTGCTGACCTGGTTCTCTGGCTCTAAAGCAGCTCTGCTGACCTGGTTTCTCTGGCTCTACAGTAGCTCTGCTGACCTTGTTCTCTGGCTCTAGAGCAGCTCTGCTGACCTTGTTCTCTGGCTCTAAAGCAGCTTTGTTGACCTGGTTCTCTGGCTCTAGAGAAGCTCTGCTGACATGGTTCTTAGGCTCTAGAGCATTTCTGCTGACCTGGTTCTCTGGCTCTTCAACGGCTCTGCTGAGCTGGTTCTCTGGCTCTAAAGCACCTCTGCTGACCTGGTACTCTGGCTCTACAGCAGCTCTGCTGACCCGGTGGTTCTTAGGCTCTATAGCAGGTCTGCTGATCTGGTTCTCTCACTCTAAAGCAGCTCTGCTGACCTGGTTCTCTGGCTCTAAAGCAGCACTGCTGACGTGGTTCTCTGGCTCTAAATCAGCTCTGCTGACCTGGTTCTCTCCCTCTAAAGCAGTTCTGCTGATCTGTTTTCTTTGGCTCTACAACAGCTCTGCTGACCTGGTTCTCTGGCTCTAGAGCAGCTCTGCTGACCTGTTTCTTAGGCTCTAGAGCAGCTCTGTTGACCTGGTTCTATGGCTCTAAAGCAGCTCTGCTGACCTGGTTCTCTGGCTTTGAAGCAGCTCTGCTGACCTGGTTCTCTGGCTCTAGAGCAGCTCTGCTGACCTGGTTCTCTGGCTCTCAAGCAGCTCTGCTGACCTTGTTCTCTGCCTCTAAAGCAGCTCTGCTGACCTGGTTTCTCTGGCTCTACAGCAGCTCTGCTGACCTGGATCTCTGACTCTAGAGCAGCTCTGCTGGCCTGGTTCTTAGGCTCTAGAGTAGCTCTGCTGACTTGGTTCTCTGGCTCTACAACGGCTCTGCTGACCTGGTTCTCTGACTCTACAACGGCTCTGCTGACCTGGTTCTCTGGCTCTAAAGCAGCTCTGCTGACCTGGTTCTCTGGCTCTAAAACAGCTCTGCTGGCTTGGTTCTCAGGCTCTAGAGCAGCTCTACTGACCTGGTTATTAGGCTCTAGAGCAGCTCTGCTGACCTGGTTCTTCGGCTCTACGACGGCTCTGCTGACCTTGTTCTCTGGCTCTAGAGCAGCTCTGGTGACCTGGCTCTCTGGCTCTAGAGCAGCTCTGCTGAGCTTGTTCTCTGCCTCTAAAGCAGCTCTGCTGACATTGTGTCCTGGCTCTAGAGCTGCTCTGCTGACCTGGCTCTCTGGCTCTAGAGCAGCTCTGCTGACCTGTTTCTTAGGCTCTAGAGCAGCTCTGTTGACCTGGTTCTCTCTCTCTAAAGCAGCTCTGCTGACCTGGTTCTCTGGCTCTAAAGCGGCTCTGCTGACCTGCTTCTCTTGCTCTAAAGCGGGTCTGCTGACCTGGTTCTCTGGCTCTAAAGCAGCTCTAGTGACCTGTTTCTCTGGCTCTAGAGCAGGTCTGGTGACCTGGTTCTCTGGCTCAAGAGCAGCTCTGCTGACCTGGTTCTCTGGCTCTAAAGCAGCTCTGCATACCTGGTTCTCTGGCTCTAAAGCAGCTCTGCTGACCTGGTTCTCTCCCTCTAAAGCAGGTCTGCTGACCTGGTTTCTCTGGCTCTGCAGCAGCTCTGCTGACCTGTTTCTCTGGCTCTACAGCAGCTCCTCTGACCTGCTTCTCTGGCTCTAGAGCAGCTCTGCTGACCTGGTTCTTATCCTGTAGAGCAGCTCTTCTGACCTGGTTCTCTGGCTCTAAAGCAGCTCTGCTGACCTGGTTCTCTCCCTCTAAAGCAGCTCTGCTGCCCTGGTTTCTCTCGCTCTATAGCAGCTCTGCTGACCTGTTTTTCTGGCTCTACAGAAGCTCTGCTGACCTGGTTCTCTGGCTCTAAAGCAGCTCTGGTGACCTGGTGGGTCTCTGGCTCTAAAGCATCTCTGCTGACCTGGTTCTCTGGCTCTAAAGCATCTCTGCTAACCTGGTTTCTCTGGCTCTACAACAGCTCTGCTGACCTGGTTCTTAGGCTCTAGAGCAGCTCTGCTTACCTGGTTCTATGGCTCTAAAGCAGCTTTGCTGACCTGGTTCTATGGCTCTAAAGCAGTTCTGCTTACCTGCTTCTCTGGCTTTGAAGCAGCTTTGCTGACCTGGTTCTCTGACTTTGAAGCAGCTCTGGTGACCTGGTTCTCTGGCTCTAAAGCAGCTCTGGTGACCTGGTTCTCTGGCTCTAAAGCAGCTCTGCTCACCTGGTTCTCTCCCTCTAAAGCAGCTCTGCTTACCTGGTTTCTCTGGCTCTACAGAAGATCTGCTGACCTGGTTCTCTGGCTCTAGAGCCCCTCTGCGAACATGGTTCTTAGGCTCTAGGACAGCTTTGCTGACCTGGTTCTCTGGCTCTACAGCGTCTCTGCTGACCTGGTTCTCTGGCTTTGAAGCAGCTCTGGTGACCTGGTTCTCTGGCTCTAAAGCAGCTTTGTTGACCTGGTACTCTGGCTCCAGAGCAGCTCTGCGGACCTGGTTCGTAGGCTCTAGAGCAGTTATGCTGACATGGTTCTCTGGCTCTACAACGGCTCTGCTGACCTGGTTCTCTGGCTCTAAAGCACCTCTGCTGACCTGGTTCTCTGGCTGTAAAGCAGCTCTGCTGACCAGGTTCTCTGGCTCTACAGCAGCTCTGCTGACCTGGTTCTTAGGCTCTATAGCAGGTCTGCTGATCTGCTTCTCTCGCTCTAAAGCAGCTCTGCTGACGTGGTTCTCTGGCTCTAAATCAGCTCTGCTGACCTGGATCTCTCCCTCTAAAGCAGCTCTGCTGAACTGTTTGCTCTGGCTCTACAGCAGCTCTGCTGACCTGGTTCTCTGGCTCTAGAGCAGGTCTGCTGACCTGTTTCTTAGGCTCTAGAGAAGCTCTGTTGACCTGGTTCTATGGCTCTAAAGCAGTTCTGCTGACCTTGTTCTCTGGCTTTGAAGCAGCTCTGCTGACCTGGTTCTCTGGCTCTAGAGCAGGTCTGCTGACCTGGTTCTCTTCCTCTAAAGCAGCTCTGCTGACCTGGTTCTCTGGCTCTAAAGCAGCTCCGTTGACCTTGTTCTCTGCCTCTAAAGCAGCTCTGCTGACCTGGTTCTTCGGCTCTACGACGGCTCTGCTGACCTTGTTCTCTGCCTCTAAAGCAGCTCTGCTGACCTTGTTCTCCGCCTCTAAAGCAGCTCTGCTGACCTGGTTTCTCTGGCTCTACAGCAGCTCTGCTGACCTGGATCTCTGACTCTAGAGCAGCTCTGCTGACCTGGTTCTTAGGCTCTAAAGCAGCTCTGTTGACCTGGTTCTTTGGCTCTAAAGCAGCTCTGCTGACCTGGTTCTCTGGCTTTGAAGCAGCTCTGCTGACCTGGTTCTCTGGCTCTAGAGCAGGTCTACTGACCTGGTTCTCTCCCTCTAAAGCAGCTCTGCTGACCTGGTTCTTAGGCTCTAGAGCAGCTCTGCTAACTTGGTTCTTTGGCTCTACAACGGTTCTGCTGACATGGTTCTCTGGCTCTACAACGGCTCTGCTGACCTGGTTCTCTGGCTATAAAGCAGCTCTGCTGACCTGGTTCTCTGGCTCTAAAGCAGCTCTGCTGACTTGGTTCTCAGGCTCTAGAGCAGCTCTACTGACCTAGTTTTTATGCTCTAGAGCAGCTCTGCTGACCTGGTTCTGTGGCTCTACGACGGCTCTGCTGACCTTGTTCTCTGCCTCTAAAGCAGCTCTGCTGACCTTGTTCTCTGCCTCTAAAACAGCTCTGCTGACATTGTTTCTCTGGCTCTACAGCAGCTCTGCTTACCTGGTTCTCTGGCTCTAGAGCAGCTCTGCTGACCTGTTTCTTAGGCTCTAGAGCAGCTCTGTTGACCTGGTTCTCTCCCTCTAAAGCAGCTCTGCTGACCTGGCTCTCTGGCTCTTAAGCGGCTCTGCTGACCTGGTTCTCTTGCTCTAAAGCGGGTCTGCTGACCTGGTTCTCTGGCTCTAAAGCAGCTCTAGTGACTTGTTTCTCTGGCTCTAGAGCAGCTCTGGTGACCTGGTTCTCTGGCTCTAGAGCAGCTCTGCTGACCTGGTTCTCTGGCTCTAGAGCAGCTCTGGTGACCTGGTCCTGGTTCTCTGGCTCTAAAGCAGCTCTGCTGACCTGGTTCTCTCCCTCAAAAGCAGGTCTGCTGACCTGGTTTCTCTGGCTCTACAGCAGCTCTGCTGACCTGTTTCTCTGGCTCTACAGCAGCTCCTCTGACCTGGTTCTCTGGCTCTACAGCAGCTCCTCTGACCTGGTTCTCTGGCTCTAAAGCAGCTCTGCTGACCTGGTTCTCTCCCTCTAAAGCAGCTCTGCTGACCTGGTTTCTCTCGCTCTATAGCAGCTCTGCTGACCTGTTTTTCTGGCTCTACAGCAACTCTGCTGACCTGGTTCTCTGGCTCTAAAGCAGCTCTGGTGACCTGGTTCTCTGGCTCTAAAGCATCTCTGCTGACCTGGTTCTCTGGCTCTAAAGCAGCTCTGCTGACCTGGTTTCTCTGGCTCTACAGTAGCTCTGCTGACCTTGTTCTCTGGCTCTAGAGCAGCTCTGCTGACCTTGTTCTCTGGCTCTAAAGCAGCTTTGTTGACCTGGTTCTCTGGCTCTAGAGAAGCTCTGCTGACATGGTTCTTAGGCTCTATAGCATTTCTGCTGACCTGGTTCTCTGGCTCTTCAACGGCTCTGCTGACCTGGTTCTCTGGCTCTAAAGCACCTCTGCTGACCTGGTACTCTGGCTGTAAAGCAGCTCTGCTGACCAGGTTCTCTGGCTCTACAGCAGCTCTGCTGACCTGGTGGTTCTTAGGCTCTATAGCAGGTCTGCTGATCTGGTTCTCTCGCTCTAAAGCAGCTCTGCTGACCTGGTTCTCTGGCTCTAAAGCAGCACTGCTAATGTGGTTCTCTGGCTCTAAATCAGCTCTGCTGACCTGGTTCTCTCCCTCTAAAGCAGTTCTGCTGATCTGTTTTCTTTGGCTCTACAACAGCTCTGCTGACCTGGTTCTCTGGCTCTAGAGCAGCTCTGCTGACCTGTTTCTTAGGCTCTAGAGCAGCTCTGTTGACCTGGTTCTATGGCTCTAAAGCAGCTCTGCTGACCTGGTTCTCTGGCTTTGAAGCAGCTCTGCTGACCTGGTTCTCTGCCTCTAAAGCAGCTCTTCTGACCTGGTTTCTCTGGCTCTACAGCAGCTCTGCTGACCTGGATCTCTGACTCTAGAGCAGCTCTGCTGGCCTGGTTCTTAGGCTCTAGAGTAGCTCTGCTGACTTGGTTCTCTGGCTCTACAACGGCTCTGCTGACCTGGTTCTCTGACTCTACAACGGCTCTGCTGACCTGGTTCTCTGGCTCTAAAGCAGCTCTGCTGACCTGGTTCTCTGGCTCTAAAACAGCTCTGCTGACTTGGTTCTCTGGCTCTAGAGCAGCTCTGCTGACCTGTTTCTTAGGCTCTAGAGCAGCTCTGTTGACCTGGTTCTCTCCCTCTAAAGCAGCTCTGCTGACCTGGCTCTCTGGCTCTAAAGCGGCTCTGCTGACCTGGTTCTCTTGCTCTAAAGCGGGTCTGCTGACCTGGTTCTCTGGCTCTAAAGCAGCTCTAGTGACCTGTTTCTCTTGTTCTAGAACAGCTCTGGTGACCTGGTTCTCTGGCTCGAGAGCAGCTCTGCTGACCTGGTCCTGGTTCTCTGGCTCTAAAGCAGCTCTGCTGACCTGGTTCTCTCCCTCAAAAGCAAGTCTGCTGACCTGGTTTCTCTGGCTCTACAGCAGCTCTACTGACCTGTTTCTCTGGCTCTACAGCAGCTCCTCTGACCTGCTTCTCTGGCTCTAGAGCAGCTCTGCTGACCTGGTTCTTATCCTGTAGAGCAGCTCTTCTGACCTGGTTCTCTGGCTCTAAAGCAGCTCTGCTGACCTGGTTCTCTCCCTCTAAAGCAGCTCTGCTGACCTGGTTTCTCTCGCTCTATAGCAGCTCTGCTGACCTGTTTTTCTGGCTCTACAGCAGCTCTGCTGACCTGGTTCTCTGGCTCTAAAGCAGCTCTGGGGACCTGGTTCTCTGGCTCTAAAGCAGCTCTGCTGACCTGGTTTCTCTGGCTCTACAGTAGCTTTGCTGACCTTGTTCTCTGGCTCTAGAGCAGCTCTGCTGACCTTGTTCTCTGGCTCTAAAGCAGCTTTGTTGACCTGGTTCTCTGGCTCTAGAGAAGCTCTGCTGACATGGTTCTTAGGCTCTAGAGCATTTCTGCTGACCTGGTTCTCTGGCTCTTCAACGGCTCTGCTGACCTGGTTCTCTGGCTCTAAAGCACCTCTGCTGACCTGGTACTCTGGCTGTAAAGCAGCTCTGCTGACCAGGTTCTCTGGCTCTACAGCAGCTCTGCTGACCTGGTGGTTCTTAGGCTCTATAGCAGGTCTGCTGATCTGGTTCTCTCGCTCTAAAGCAGCTCTGCTGACCTGGTTCTCTGGCTCTAAAGCAGCACTGCTGATGTGGTTCTCTGGCTCTAAATCAGCTCTGCTGACCTGGTTCTCTCCCTCTAAAGCAGTTCTGCTGATCTGTTTTCTTTGGCTCTACAACAGCTCTGCTGACCTGGTTCTCTGGCTCTAGAGCAGCTCTGCTGACCTGTTTCTTAGGCTCTAGAGCAGCTCTGTTGACCTGGTTCTATGGCTCTAAAGCAGCTCTGCTGACCTGGTTCTCTGGCTTTGAAGCAGCTCTGCTGACCTGGTTCTCTGGCTCTAGAGCAGGTCTGCTGACCTGGTTCTCTCCCTCTAAAGCAGCTCTGCTGACCTGGTTCTCTGGCTCTCAAGCAGCTCTGCTGACCTTGTTCTCTGCCTCTAAAGCAGCTCTGCTGACCTGGTTTCTCTGGCTCTACAGCAGCTCTGCTGACCTGGATCTCTGACTCTAAAGCAGCTCTGCTGACCTGGTTCTCTGGCTCTAAAGCAGCACTGCTGATGTGGTTCTCTGGCTCTAAATCAGCTCTGCTGACCTGGTTCTCTCCCTCTAAAGCAGTTCTGCTGATTTGTTTTCTTTGGCTCTACAACAGCTCTGCTGACCTGGTTCTCTGGCTCTAGAGCAGCTCTGCTGACCTGTTTCTTAGGCTCTAGAGCAGCTCTGTTGACCTGGTTCTATGGCTCTAAAGCAGCTCTGCTGACCTGGTTCTCTGGCTTTGAAGCAGCTCTGCTGACCTGGTTCTCTGGCTCTAGAGCAGGTCTGCTGACCTGGTTCTCTCCCTCTAAAGCAGCTCTGCTGACCTGGTTCTCTGGCTCTCAAGCAGCTCTGCTGACCTTGTTCTCTGCCTCTAAAGCAGCTCTGCTGACCTGGTTTCTCTGGCTCTACAGCAGCTCTGCTGACCTGGATCTCTGACTCTAGAGCAGCTCTGCTGGCCTGGTTCTTAGGCTCTAGAGTAGCTCTGCTGACTTGGTTCTCTGGCTCTACAACGGCTCTGCTGACCTGGTTCTCTGACAATACAACGGCTCTGCTGACCTGGTTCTCTGGCTCTAAAGCAGCTCTGCTGACCTGGTTCTCTTGCTCTAAAACAGCTCTGCTGACCTGGTTCTCTGGCTCTAGAGCCCCTCTGCGAACATGGTTCTTAGGCTCTAGAGCAGCTTTGCTGACCTGGTTCTCTGGCTCTACAGCGTCTCTGCTGACCTGGTTCTCTGGCTTTGAAGCAGCTCTGGTGACCTGGTTCTCTGGCTCTAAAGCAGCTTTGTTGACCTGGTACTCTGGCTCCAGAGCAGCTCTGTGGACCTGGTTCGTAGGCTCTAGAGCAGTTATGCTGACCTGGTTCTCTGGCTCTACAACGGCTCTGCTGACCTGGTTCTCTGGCTCTAAAGCACATCTGCTAACCTGGTTCTCTGGCTGTAAAGCAGCTCTGCTGACCAGGTTCTCTGGCTCTACAGCAGCTCTTCTGACCTGGTTCTTAGGCTCTATAGCAGGTCTGCTGATCTGCTTCTCTCGCTCTAAAGCAGCTCTGCTGACCTGGTTCTCTGGCTCTAAATCAGCTCTGCTGACCTGGTTCTCTCCCTCTAAAGCAGCTCTGCTGAACTGTTTGCTCTGGCTATACAGCAGCTCTGCTGACCTGGTTCTCTGGCTCTAGAGCAGCTCTGCTGACCTGTTTCTTAGGCTCTAGAGAAGCTCTGTTGACCTGGTTCTATGGCTCTAAAGCAGTTCTGCTGACCTTGTTCTCTGGCTTTGAAGCAGCTCTGCTGACCTGGTTCTCTGGCTCTAGAGCAGGTCTGCTGACCTGGTTCTCTTCCTCTAAAGCAGCTCTGCTGACCTGGTTCTCTGGCTCTAAAGCAGCTCTGTTGACCTTGTTCTATGCCTCTAAAGCAGCTCTGCTGACCTGGTTCTTCGGCTCTACTACGGCTCTGCTGACCTTGTTCTCTGCCTCTAAAGCAGCTCTGCTGACCTTGTTCTCTGCCTCTAAAGCAGCTCTGCTGACATTGTGTCCTGGCTCTACAGCTGCACCGCTGACCTGGCTCTCTGGCTCTAGAGCAGCTCTGCTGACCTGGTTCTCTGGCTCTAAAGCGGCTCTGCTGACCTGCTTCTCTTGCTCTAAAGCGGGTCTGCTGACCTGGTTCTCTGGCTCTAAAACAGCTCTAGTGACCTGTTTCTCTGGCTCTAGAGCAGGTCTGGTGACCTGGTTCTCTGGCTCAAGAGCAGCTCTGCTGACCTGGTTCTCTGGCTCTAAAGCAGCTCTGCATACCTGGTTCACTGGCTCTAAAGCAGCTCTGCTCACCTGGTTCTCTCCCTCTAAAGCAGGTCTGCTGACCTGGTTTCTCTGGCTCTACAGCAGCTCTGCTGACCTGTTTCTCTGGCTCTACAGCAGCTCCTCTGACCTGCTTCTCTGGCTCTAGAGCAGCTCTGCTGACCTGGTTCTTATCCTGTAGAGCAGCTCTTCTGACCTGGTTCTCTGGCTCTAAAGCAGCTCTGCTGACCTGGTTCTCTCCCTCTAAAGCAGCACTGCTGCCCTGGTTTCTCTCGCTCTATAGCAGCTCTGCTGACCTGTTTTTCTGGCTCTACAGAAGCTCTGCTGACCTGGTTCTCTGGCTCTAAAGCAGCTCTGGTGACCTGGTGGGTCTCTGGCTCTAAAGCATCACTGCTGACCTGGTTCTCTGGCTCTAAAGCATCTCTGCTAACCTGGTTTCTCTGGCTCTACAACAGCTCTGCTGAACTGGTTCTCTAGCTCTAGAGCATCTCTGCTGACCTGGTTCTTAGGCTCTAGAGCAGCTCTGCTTACCTGGTTCTATGGCTCTAAAGCAGCTCTGCTGACCTGGTTCTATGGCTCTAAAGCAGTTCTGCTTACCTGCTTCTCCGGCTTTGAAGCAGCTTTGCTGACATGGTTCTCTGGCTTTGAAGCAGCTCTGGTGACCTGGTTCTCTGGCTCTAAAGCAGCTCTGGTGACCTGGTTCTCTGGCTCTAAAGCAGCTCTGCTCACCTGGTTCTCTCCCTCTAAAGCAGCTCTGCTGACCTGGTTTCTCTGGCTCTACAGAAGATCTGCTGACCTGGTTCTCTGGCTCTAGAGCACCTCTGCGAACATGGTTCTTAGGCTCTAGAGCAGCTTTGCTGACCTGGTTCTCTGGCTCTACAGCGTCTCTGCTGACCTGGTTCTCTGGCTTTGAAGCAGCTCTGGTGACCTGGTTCTCTGGCTCTAAAGCAGCTTTGTTGACCTGGTACTCTGGCTCCAGAGCAGCTCTGCGGACCTGGTTCGTGGGCTCTAGAGCAGTTATGCTGACCTGGTTCTCTGGCTCTACAACGGCTCTGCTGACCTGGTTCTCTGGCTCTAAAGCACCTCTGCTGACCTGGTTCTCTGGCTGTAAAGCAGCTCTGCTGACCAGGTTCTCTGGCTCTACAGCAGCTCTGCTGACCTGGTTCTTAGGCTCTATAGCAGGTCTGCTGATCTGCTTCTCTCGCTCTAAAGCAGCTCTGCTGACGTGGTTCTCTGGCTCTAAATCAGCTCTGCTGACCTGGTTCTCTCCCTCTAAAGCAGCTCTGCTGAACTGTTTGCTCTGGCTATAAAGCAGCTCTGCTGACCTGGTTCTCTGGCTCTAGAGCAGCTCTGCTGACCTGTTTCTTAGGCTCTAGAGAAGCTCTGTTGACCTGGTTCTATGGCTCTAAAGCAGTTCTGCTGACCTTGTTCTCTGGCTTTGAAGCAGCTCTGCTGACCTGGTTCTCTGGCTCTAAAGCAGCTCTGTTGACCTTGTTCTCTGCCTCTAAAGCAGCTCTGCTGACCTGGTTCTTCGGCTCTACGACGGCTCTGCTGACCTTGTTCTCTGCCTCTAAAGCAGCTCTGCTGACCTTGTTCTCTGCATCTAAAGCAGCTCTGCTGACATTGTGTCCTGGCTCTACAGCTGCTCTGCTGACCTGGCTCTCTGGATCTAGAGCAGCTCTGCTGACCTGTTTCTTAGGCTCTAGAGCAGCTCTGTTGACCTTGTTCTCTCTCTCTAAAGCAGCTCTGCTGACCTGGTTCTCTGGCTCTAAAGCGGCTCTGCTGACCTGCTTCTCTTGCTCTAAAGCGGGTCTGCTGACCTGGTTCTCTGGCTCTAAAGCAGCTCTAGTGACCTGTTTCTCTGGCTCTAGAGCAGGTCTGGTGACCTGGTTCTCTGGCTCAAGATCAGCTCTGCTGACCTGGTTCTCTGGCTCTAAAGCAGCTCTGTATACCTGGTTCTCTGGCTCTAAAGCAGCTCTGCTGACCTGTTTTCTGGCTCTACAGCAGCTCCTCTGACCTGCTTCTCTGGCTCTAGAGCAGCTCTGCTGACCTGGTCCTTATCCTGTAGAGCAGCTCTTCTGACCTGGTTCTCTGGCTCTAAAGCAGCTCTGCTGACCTGGTTCTCTCCCTCTAAAGCAGGTCTGCTGACCTGGTTTCTCTGGCTCTACAGCAGCTCTGCTGACCTGTTTTCTGGCTCTACAGCAGCTCCTCTGACCTGCTTCTCTGGCTCTAGAGCAGCTCTGCTGACCTGGTCCTTATCCTGTAGAGCAGCTCTTCTGACCTGGTTCTCTGGCTCTAAAGCAGCTCTGCTGACCTGGTTCTCTCCCTCTAAAGCAGCTCTGCTGCCCTGGTTTCTCTCGCCCTATAGCAGCTCTGCTGACCTGTTTTTCTGGCTCTACAGAAGCTCTGCTGACCTGGTTCTCTGGCTCTAAAGCAGCTCTGGTGACCTGGTGGGTCTCTGGCTCTAAAGCATCTCTGCTGACCTAGTTCTCTGGCTCTAAAGCATCTCTGCTAACCTGGTTTCTCTGGCTCTACAACAGCTCTGCTGAACTGGTTCTCTAGCTCTAGAGCATCTCTGCTGACCTGGTTCTTAGGCTCTAGAGCAGCTCTGCTTACCTGGTTCTATGGCTCTAAAGCAGCTCTGCTGACCTGGTTCTATGGCTTTGAAGCAGCTTTGCTGACCTGGTTCTCTGGCTTTGAAGCAGCTCTGGTGACCTGGTTCTCTGGCTCTAAAGCAGCTCTGGTGACCTGGTTCTCTGGCTCTAAAGCAGCTCTGCTCACCTGGTTCTCTCCCTCTAAAGCAGCTCTGCTGACCTGGTTCTCTGGCTTTGAAGCAGCTCTGCTGACCTGGTTCTCTGGCTCTAGAGCAGGTCTGCTGACCTGGTTCTCTCCCTCTAAAGCAGCTCTGCTGACCTGGTTCTCTGGCTCTCAAGCAGCTCTGCTGACCTTGTTATCTGCCTCTAAAGCAGCTCTTCTGACCTGGTTTCTCTGGCTCTACAGCAGCTCTGCTGACCTGGATCTCTGACTCTAGAGCAGCTCTGCTGGCCTGGTTCTTAGGCTCTAGAGTAGCTCTGCTGACTTGGTTCTCTGGCTCTACAACGGCTCTGCTGACCTGGTTCTCTGACTCTACAACGGCTCTGCTGACCTGGTTCTCTGGCTCTAAAGCAGCTCTGTTGACCTGGTTCTCTGGCTCTAAAACAGCTCTGCTGACTTGGTTCTCTGGCTCTAGAGCAGCTCTGCTGACCTGTTTCTTTGGCTCTAGAGCAGCTCTGTTGACCTGGTTCTCTCCCTCTAAAGCAGCTCTGCTGACCTGGCTCTCTGGCTCTAAAGCGGCTCTGCTGACCTGGTTCTCTTGCTCTAAAGCGGGTCTGCTGACCTGGTTCTCTGGCTCTAAAGCAGCTCTAGTGACCTGTTTCTCTTGTTCTAGAACAGCTCTAGTGACCTGGTTCTCTGGCTCGAGAGCAGCTCTGCTGACCTGGTCCTGGTTCTCTGGCTCTAAAGCAGCTCTGCTGACCTGGTTCTCTCCCTCAAAAGCAGGTCTGCTGACCTGGTTTCTCTGGCTCTACAGCAGCTCTGCTGACCTGTTTCTCTGGCTCTACAGCAGCTCCTCTGACCTGCTTCTCTGGCTCTAGAGCAGCTCTGCTGACCTGGTTCTTATCCTGTAGAGCAGCTCTTCTGACCTGGTTCTCTGGCTCTAAAGCAGCTCTGCTGAACTGGTTCTCTCCCTCTAAAGCAGCTCTGCTGACCTGGTTTCTCTCGCTCTATAGCAGCTCTGCTGACCTGTTTTTCTGGCTCTACAGCAGGTCTGCTGACCTGGTTCTCTGGCTCTAAAGCAGCTCTGGTGACCTGGTTCTCTGGCTCTAAAGCATCTCTGCTGACCTGGTTCTCTGGCTCTAAAGCAGCTCTGCTGACCTGGTTTCTCTGGCTCTACAGTAGCTCTGCTGACCTTGTTCTCTGGCTCTAGAGCAGCTCTGCTGACCTTGTTCTCTGGCTCTAAAGCAGCTTTGTTGACCTGGTTCTCTGGCTCTAGAGAAGCTCTGCTGAAATGGTTCTTAGGCTCTAGAGCATTTCTGCTGACCTGGTTCTCTGGCTCTTCAACGGCTCTGCTGACCTGGTTCTCTGGCTCTAAAGCACCTCTGCTGACCTGGTACTCTGGCTGTAAAGCAGCTCTGCTGACCAGGTTCTCTGGCTCTACAGCAGCTCTGCTGACCTGGTGGTTCTTAGGCTCTATAGCAGGTCTGCTGATCTGGTTCTCTCGCTCTAAAGCAGCTCTGCTGACCTGGTTCTCTGGCTCTAAAGCAGCACTGCTGATGTGGTTCTCTGGCTCTAAATCAGCTCTGCTGACCTGGTTCTCTCCCTCTAAAGCAGTTCTGCTAATCTGTTTTCTTTGGCTCTACAACAGCTCTGCTGACCTGGTTCTCTGGCTCTAGAGCAGCTCTGCTGACCTGTTTCTTAGGCTCTAGAGCAGCTCTGTTGACCTGGTTCTATGGCTCTAAAGCAGCTCTGCTGACCTGGTTCTCTGGCTTTGAAGCAGCTCTGCTGACCTTGTTCTCTGCCTCTAAAGCAGCTCTGCTGACCTGGTTTCTCTGGCTCTACAGCAGCTCTGCTGACCTGGATCTCTGACTCTAGAGCAGCTCTGCTGGCCTGGTTCTTAGGCTCTAGAGTAGCTCTGCTGACTTGGTTCTCTGGCTCTACAACGGCTCTGCTGACCTGGTTCTCTGACAATACAACGGCTCTGCTGACCTGGTTCTCTGGCTCTAAAGCAGCTCTGCTGACCTGGTTCTCTGGCTCTAAAACAGCTCTGCTGACTTGGTTCTCAGGCTCTAGAGCAGCTCTACTGACCTGGTTATTAGGCTCTAGAGCACCTCTGCTGACCTGGTTCTTCGGCTCTACGACGGCTCTGCTGACCTTGTTCTCTGCCTCTAATGCAGCTCTACTGACCTTGTTCTCTGCCTCTAAAGCAGCTATGCTGACATTGTGTCCTGGCTCTACATCTGCTCTGCTGACCTGGCTCTCTGGCTCTAGAGCAGCTCTGCTGACCTGTTTCTTAGGCTCTAGAGCAGCTCTGTTGACCTGGTTCTCTCTCTCTAAAGCAGCTCTGCTGACCTGGTTCTCTGGCTCTAAAGCGGCTCTGCTGACCTGCTTCTCTTGCTCTAAAGTGGGTCTGCTGACCTGGTTCTCTGGCTCTAAAGCAGCTCTAGTGACCTGTTTCTCTGGCTCTAGAGCAGGTCTGGTGACCTGGTTCTCTGGCTCAAGAGCAGCTCTGCTGACCTGGTTCTCTGGCTCTAAAGCAGCTCTGCATACCTGGTTCTCTGGCTCTAAAGCAGCTCTGCTGACCTGGTTCTCTCCCTCTAAAGCAGGTCTGCTGACCTGGTTTCTCTGGCTCTACAGCAGCTCTGCTGACCTGTTTGTCTGGCTCTACAGCAGCTCCTCTGACCTGCTTCTCTGGCTCTAGAGCAGCTCTGCTGACCTGGTTCTTATCCTGTAGGGCAGCTCTTCTGACCTGGTTCTCTGGCTCTAAAGCAGCTCTGCTGACCTGGTTCTCTCCCTCTAAAGCAGCTCTGCTGCCCTGGTTTCTCTCGCTCTATAGCAGCTCTGCTGACCTGTTTTTCTGGCTCTACAGAAGCTCTGCTGACCTGGTTCTCTGGCTCTAAAGCAGCTCTGGTGACCTGGTGGGTCTCTGGCTCTAAAGCATCTCTGCTGACCTGGTTCTCTGGCTCTAAAGCATCTCTGCTAACCTGGTTTCTCTGGCTCTACAACAGCTCTGCTGAACTGGTTCTCTAGCTCTAGAGCATCTCTGCTGACCTGGTTCTTAGGCTCTAGAGCAGCTCTGCTTACCTGGTTCTATGGCTCTAAAGCAGCTCTGCTGACCTGGTTCTATGGCTCTAAAGCAGTTCTGCTTACCTGCTTCTCCGGCTTTGAAGCAGCTTTGCTGACCTGGTTCTCTGGCTTTGAAGCAGCTCTGGTGACCTGGTTCTCTGGCTCTAAAGCAGCTCTGGTGACCTGGTTCTCTGGCTCTAAAGCAGCTCTGCTCACCTGGTTCTCTCCCTCTAAAGCAGCTCAGCTGACCTGGTTTCTCTGGCTCTACAGAAGATCTGCTGACCTGGTTCTCTGGCTCTAGAGCACCTCTGCGAACATGGTTCTTAGGCTCTAGAGCAGCTTTGCTGACCTGGTTCTCTGGCTCTACAGCGTCTCTGCTGACCTGGTTCTCTGGCTTTGAAGCAGCTCTGGTGACCTGGTTCTCTGGCTCTAAAGCAGCTTTGTTGACCTGGTACTCTGGCCCCAGAGCAGCTCTGCGGACCTGGTTCGTAGGCTCTAGAGCAGTTATGCTGACCTGGTTCTCTGGCTCTACAACGGCTCTGCTGACCTGGTTATCTGGCTCTAAAGCACCTCTGCTGACCTGGTTCTCTGGCTGTAAAGCAGCTCTGCTGACCAGGTTCTCTGGCTCTACAGCAGCTCTGCTGACCTGGTTCTTAGGCTCTATAGCAGGTCTGCTGATCTGCTTCTCTCGCTCTAAAGCAGCTCTGCTGACGTGGTTCTCTGGCTCTAAATCAGCTCTGCTGACCTGGTTCTCTCCCTCTAAAGCAGCTCTGCTGAACTGTTTGCTCTGGCTATACAGCAGCTCTGCTGACCTGGTTCTCTGGCTCTAGAGCAGCTCTGCTGACCTGTTTCTTAGGCTCTAGAGAAGCTCTGTTGACCTGGTTCTATGGCTCTAAAGCAGTTCTGCTGACCTTGTTCTCTGGCTTTGAAGCAGCTCTGCTGACCTGGATCTCTGGCTCTAGAGCAGGTCTGCTGACCTGGTTCTCTTCCTCTAAAGCAGCTCTGCTGACCTGGTTCTCTGGCTCTAAAGCAGCTCTGTTGACCTTGTTCTCTGCCTCTAAAGCAGCTCTGCTGACCTGGTTCTTCGGCTCTACGACGGCTCTGCTGACCTTGTTCTCTGCCTCTAAAGAAGCTCTGCTGACCTTGTTCTCTGCCTCTAAAGCAGCTCTGCTGACATTGTGTCCTGGCTCTACAGCTGCTCTGCTGACCTGGCTCTCTGGATCTAGAGCAGCTCTGCTGACCTGTTTCTTAGGCTCTAGAGCAGCTCTGTTGACCTTGTTCTCTCTCTCTAAAGCAGCTCTGCTGACCTGGTTCTCTGGCTCTAAAGCGGCTCTGCTGACCTGCTTCTCTTGCTCTAAAGCGGGTCTGCTGACCTGGTTCTCTGGCTCTAAAGCAGCTCTAGTGACCTGTTTCTCTGGCTCTAGAGCAGGTCTGGTGACCTGGTTCTCTGGCTCAAGAGCAGCTCTGCTGACCTGGTTCTCTGGCTCTAAAGCAGCTCTGCATACCTGGTTCTCTGGCTCTAAAGCAGCTCTGCTGACCTGGTTCTCTCCCTCTAAAGCAGGTCTGCTGACCTGGTTTCTCTGGCTCTACAGCAGCTCTGCTGACCTGTTTTTTGGCTCTACAGCAGCTCCTCTGACCTGCTTCTCTGGCTCTAGAGCAGCTCTGCTGACCTTGTCCTTATCCTGTAGAGCAGCTCTTCTGACCTGGTTCTATGGCTCTAAAGCAGCTCTGCTGACCTGGTTCTCTCCCTCTAAAGCAGCTCTGCTGCCCTGGTTTCTCTTGCTCTATAGCAGCTCTGCTGACCTGTTTTTCTGGCTCTACAGAAGCTCTGCTGATCTGGTTCTCTGGCTCTAAAGCAGCTCTGGTGACCTGTTGGGTCTCTGGCTCTAAAGCATCTCTGCTGACCTGGTTCTCTGGCTCTAAAGCATCTCTGCTAACCTGTTTTCTCTGGCTCTACAACAGCTCTGCTGAACTGGTTCTCTAGCTCTAGAGCATCTCTGCTGACCTGGTTCTTAGGCTCTAGAGCAGCTCTGCTTACCTGGTTCTATGGCTCTAAAGCAGCTCTGCTGACCTGGTTCTATGGCTCTAAAGCAGTTCTGCTTACCTGCTTCTCCGGCTTTGATGCAGCTTTGCTGACCTGGTTCTCTGGCTTTGAAGCAGCTCTGGTGACCTGGTTCTCTGGCTCTAAAGCAGCTCTGGTGACCTGGTTCTCTGGCTCTAAAGCAGCTCTGCTCACCTGGTTCTCTCCCTCTAAAGCAGCTCTGCTGACCTGGTTTCTCTGGCTCTACAGAAGATCTGTTGACCTGGTTCTCTGGCTCTAGAGCCCCTCTGCGAACATGGTTCTTAGGCTCTAAAGCAGCTTTGCTGACCTGGTTCTCTGGCTCTACAGCATCTCTGCTGACCTGGTTCTCTGGCTTTGAAGCAGCTCTGGTGACCTGGTTCTCTGGCTCTAAAGCAGCTTTGTTGACCTGGTACTCTGGCTCCAGAGCAGCTCTGCGGACCTGGTTCGTAGGCTCTAGAGCAGTTATGCTGACCTGGTTCTCTGGCTCTACAACAGCTCTGCTGACCTGGTTCTCTGGCTCTAAAGCACCTCTGCTGACCTGGTTCTCTGGCTGTAAAGCAGCTCTGCTGACCAGGTTCTCTGGCTCTACAGCAGCTCTGCTGACCTGGTTCTTAGGCTCTATAGCAGGTCTGCTGATCTGCTTCTCTGGCTCTGAAGCAGCTCTGCTGACGTGGTTCTCTGGCTTTAAATCAGCTCTGCTGACCTGGTTCTCTCCCTCTAAAGCAGCTCTGCTGAACTGTTTGCTCTGGCTATACAGCAGCTCTGCTGACCTGGTTCTCTGGCTCTAGAGCAGCTCTGCTGACCTGTTTCTTAGGCTCTAGAGAAGCTCTGCTGACCTGGTTCTATGTCTCTAAAGCAGTTCTGCTGACCTTGTTCTCTGGCTTTGAAGCAGCTCTGCTGACCTGGTTCTCTGGCTCTAGAGCAGGTCTGCTGACCTGGTTCTCTTCCTCTAAAGCAGCTCTGCTGACCTGGTTCTCTGACTCTAAAGCAGCTCTGTTGACCTTGTTCTCTGCCTCTAAAGCAGCTCTGCTGACCTGGTTTCTCTGGCTCTACAGCAGCTCTGCTGACCTGGATCTCTGACTCTAGAGCAGCTCTGCTGACCTGGTTCTTAGGCTCTAGAGCAGCTCTGCTAACTTGGTTCTTTGGCTCTGTTAGACCTGGCACCTTGGCGTGAGTCTCCCTTCCTCTTTTTGTCGCTGTGCCTCATGTGCTTTTATGGTGGTGGCCGCTCAGCGCGCTGTGCCACTGCCTACCAGTGTCGCGGTGCGAGTGCTCCCTATGTAAATTATATATGTTGGTTGGATTCCATGATTGGATTGTTTGGTTTACTGTCAGACCCCAGTAAAGTGCGCCAGGAGCGCCAGGGCATGTAAATGCAAACACCGCTAGTGGGCTTGCAGCACTGGTTGTGCCACCCACAGAAGCGGCCGGTAAAATATGTCTAAGGTCTGCTATCGCAGAACCTGCGTGCAGTCTGGTACTGACATGCTGACTGGCAAGTGCCCACACTTGCCGGTCCCTAAACCTTCCCTTAACTTCATGTTAGTCACCCCTCTGGTAGGCCCACGGGCAGGGTGCGTTGTAAGCATAAGGTAGGACAAGCCTGGATGCGTGGCATGTCCTAGTAGTGAATTACCGCCATCGTGTTGTTCACTACTGTAAGGCTACCCTGTTCACATAGGCCAGTATGGGCGGGTAGGATTGTTACATCCTATGATCCTAACCGACCCAGGGAACATGGTAGAAGATCGAGTTTAGTATGCCTGAACTCGGAATAATAAGGTACATCTTTTCCCAAGGTTTATTTTTATATTCTGCGTTTGCAAATGCCGCTTTTAGAAAGCTGGCCTTTGCTTGCCTAAACATTTCAGCCCGCCTCTGCGTGATGTGTATCTGATGTCTGGCTGGTGTGAGTGACATGGCTGGGGGAACCCAGATGGGCAGGGCTAGGTAGCCTGGTGGTGAATAGGATGATCGACAGGTAGATGGGTGGGAGGAGTACTCCTAGGCTCTGAATAGGACAGTGCTCTGCCACCACAATGCCGGCTCCGCCCCCTGTGGAGCGTCTGATGACTCTGCGCTGCACTCTGAAAGAAGAAGCCTGCATCGCGTAAACAAAGCGCTCAGAAACCGGACTGGACTAGGCAAGGGCCCCCCTGGCCTGGGAGAACAAAAGATTTGCTGTATAAATGTAGGAGCCCTGCTCCTAAGAAACTAGATCCGCTTTTGACCAAGAATAATCTCTGCCTGAGGAGGAGGCACCGGGAAAACTGTAAGGAGGAAGACTGTCCCTATCCTGGGGGACTGGCCTGCAGTGGTGACCTTGCTGCCGAAGGGGAGAAGAGAAACTTTTGCTGAAGACTTTGCTTTACTTTTACTTTCAAGACTTGTGCTTTTCAAAACGATCTCCAAGGGCCTGAAACAAGCTTGCCCCCTGATCTGAGCCCCAGGACCATTGGGCTCTACCTGATCTTCACTCGCCTGCCGCTGGACTGTGGTGTCCTTTCCCTCGCCGGAGCTGTGACCCTCGTGTCCCAGTCCCTCCCTGAGCCGTGACCAGGACTGCTTAGCCGCCCCCGCCTTGGGAAGAGCCTCGCTCGATCGGAGCTGCTCCCCCTACGCTGTGCTGGGCTGCCCCTGTCACCTCGCTCGCTGGAGGCTCGCTGTGCACCTTCACCCTCCCGCCGGAATCGGCATTGTGAGCATCTCCAAGCCTCGGACGGCCCGGACGTATCTGCGTGCCCGGCTGCCCCGCTTTGTTCACCCGCCACCTGCAACACCCCGCTCTTGTCGTGAGCCTGAAGATCAGACCCCCATCGTGAAGTGTGGGAGCCCCGGAAGCCGCCTCGCCCTTCTGTCAAAGAGCCGCTGAAATCCCGCACCCGCCTTTGCATCAAGAAACAAGGTACTGTACTTACGAACTCGACCGTGAGCTCGCATCGGATCCAGGGTCCGCAACGTTCTTATTTCCCTGTCATCTGCCGTGTGCTTCCCGGTCACCTCCTCAGCACGAAGTGCGCTGAGGCCCACAGTTACCTTGTGCCGCCTAAGAACTTTCCGTAACAAAGAGAACTTTACCGTATTCCTAAGAATTGTGGCCCCATCAGTTTAACGTTACTGGGCCTTGTATTGAATCTGCTGAATCTACATAAAAGCTTATTTTTATATACTTCCTGATTGGTGTCCGTTTGTGGTGCATGCAAGGGGTTTACTGTATGTATAATTGCACTTGCTTAACCGTGTACGCCTGAGACTTAGCCTAGACTGCTCGCGCCACGCACCTAGAGGGTGAGCAGGGGTTATTCTGGGGAGTCATCCTTCGCCCTGACAAGAAGTAAAGGGTCCCTGCTTGTTGTGGGTACACACCTGCGCCAACCAGAGCCCCCTCATTTCTAACATTGGTGGCAGCGGTGGGATTTACGGATTTGCATTTGTGGTTTGCATATAGTGAACCACTGATCACCACGTAGTGAGAGCAGACCAGTAACACAGCCACAAGACTAGTAATTGTTTTTGTTTTGCCAAGAATCTCCATTGTTAAAGCCATGCCTGGTTCACTCCCCGCCGGAAGGGCAGCCTCTATAATCTCTGGATTTGAGGACATAGATTGGGAAGAAGGCGCACTTCAGAATCATACCAATGAAGAATTGAAAGGTTTTTGCTCCAAGTTCAGAATTGCCCAAACTGGATTGAAAAACAAGGCCCAACTCGTGAAGGCGCTGAGGGCCTGGTATGAGTCAAAGGCACCAGAGAATCAGGTGGAAATGGTTCCCCCAAAAAGTGTCCATGAGTTTGGCAGAGGCCTGTCGCCAGAAGAGTTGGCAGACAGGGCAGCAACCCGGGCACACGAAGTGGAGATGGCAAGACTTAATGGGCAGATGGATATGGAAAAACAAAGATTAGCCATGGAAGAAAAGAAACTACAATTAGAGCATGAAATGAAGCTGAGGGAGCTGGAGCTGAAAGCAAAAAGTTTGGAGCTTAATCCCTCTGGTGGCAGCACACCGCCAGTACCGGCGGAACCAAGAGATTATATTCCCAAGGATGTAGTGAAGGAGTTCTTTAAGAATGACGACATCGGGCAGTGGTTCAGAGCCTACGAGGTAGCCATGTCTTCCCACCGGGTCCCTGAGAGAGATTGGGAAGCGGGGTTGTGGGGACGGTTCCTGGGTGAAGGGCGGGACACACTGTTAGATTTACCTGCTGATGTTCATAATTCTTACGCCCATATGAAATAAGCCTTGATGACTAGGTATGGGTTGACCCCTGAGTTATATAGACAGAGGTTCAGGGGTTGCACTAAGATTCCCAATAGTACGTATGTGGAGTATGTGACTTTCTTTTGCAGAGCGCTGGATGGTTGGGTAAAGGGTAGTAAGGTAAATGATTATCAAGGGCTTCTTGATTGAATGGCATGGGAGCACTTGTCCAGTAATTGTTTTCCTGAGCTACGCCAGCACCTGATAGATAGTAGGCTGACTAACCCTAGGAAGCTTGCTGAGGAGGCAGACCGCTGGGTCAGTACCAGGGTCCACAAGGGTCCCGTGGGAGATTCCGCCAAAGGTGGGCAGGGTCCCCAGCAGAAGAGTGGGGGGGATAGGGGTAAACAGAAGGAGTTCCCAAAAAGGCCCCAAAGTAGTCCCCAAGGGAACCAAGGGAAGGGTTCTCAGCCTCCCCCACCCCAGAAACCGACCGGGGCCCCGACAGGTCCTCCTGTTCAGAAGGGGCCCGTAAGATGTTACAGGTGTAACAATTTGGGGCATTTTGCCTCTGATGTGAAGTGTCCATTGTTTGGTAAACCAGCACCCACTGGTGCTCCACCCCGGCAGGTGACTAGTGTAGCCTTGGGGGAGGCGAGGGGTATCCAAGGTGGGTGGGGTCCCGCAGAGATGTCCCTTGTCTCGCTAGGAGACCGTGAAGTGGTCCCTCCAACCCAGCTGCCTGAGAACACTAAGAAGTACAGGCAGTGGGTGACCATAAATGGCCATAGGGTGGAAGCTCTCAGAGATACAGGAGCCAGTGGGACAGCTGTCAGGTGTCACCTGGTGTCTCAGGAGCAGGTGGTCCCCAATGCATTCTATCCCGTTGTTGCCGCTGACAACACAGAGAGGCACTGCAAGGTGGCTCAGGTTCCCTTTGAGTGGGGGGGGGGGTCTCTGGTACTCTTCAGGTAGCTGTGAGGCCCGCCATGCCTGTAGACTGTTTGTTAGGGAACGATTTGGAGAGCTCACCTTGGGCTAAGGTGGAGCGGAGTGCTCACCTGGAGATGTTGGGTATGCCGGATTGGGCGTGTGTCACCACACGGTCCATGGCAGCCAGTAGAGGTACTCAAGAGGTCCTGGAGCCTGAGAGGGAGGCCCAGGAACCGGCCTCAGAGAGAAGGAGCAAGGGGCGCGGGAAGCAGGTCCCTGAAGTTCCCACGGTCCAGGAGGAAGCAGACCTTGAGGGGGATGCCCTGGAGCCTACAGGGGAACAGATAGCTGAACTGGGAGACCTGCCGGAGCTGACCCATTGGCAGCAGGAAGGGGGTCCCACCAGGGAGGACTTTTGTAAGGCGCAAAAGGAGTGCCCTTCTCTCGTGGGTATGTGGCAGCAGGCTGCAGACCAGGCCGCAGGTGATCAGTCAGGATCACATTTCATTTACTGGGAGAACGACCTCCTATATACAGAGCCTAAGGTTGCTGAGCCTGGGTCAGCCCGTGCGCTGGTGGTACCCCAGGACTTCAGAGCCTTCCTACTAGGGCTGGCTCACGATGTGCCATTGGCAGGGCATTTGGGGCAGGACAAGACCTTTGAAAGGCTTGTCACCCACTTTTATTGGCCTCAAATGCGCAGGAGTTCAGATACTCACTGCAGGACATGCCAGACTTGCCAGGCAAGTGGAAAGAGTGGAAGGAAGTAGAAGGCTCCACTCCAGCCATTCCCTGTGGTCAGTACCCCATTCCAGCGAGTGGGGATTGACATTGTAGGGCCACTGGACCCCAGGACAGCGATGGGCAATAGGTTCATCCTGGTCCTGGTGGACCATGCCACCCGGTACCCGGAAGCCATTCCTCTGAGGACAGTGACGGCCCCCGTGGTGGGACGTGCACTGATGGGAATTTTCTCCCGAGTGGGATTCCCTCTAGAGGTGGTGTCTGACCGAGGTACCAATTTCATGTCCAAGTACATGAAATCCCTTTGGCAAGAGTGTGGTGTAACCTACAAGTTCACCACACCTTACCACCCCCAAGGAAACGGGTTGGTTGAGAGATTCAACCGAACCCTCAAAGGCATGATAATGGGCCTAGAAGGACCCATGAGGCGTAAGTGGGACGTCCTCTTACCATGCCTTCTCTTCGCTTACCGTGAGGTGCCACAGAAGTCTCTGGGGTTCAGTCCCTTTGAGCTTCTGTATGGTCACCCAGTCAGAGGACCTCTAAGTCTGGTCAAGGAAGGCTGGGAGCAATCTCCCAGGAAACCTCCCCAGAATGTATATAGTTACATGCTGGCCTTCAGGAATCAGACTAGGCGATTCAGGCAACTTGCTGAGGCAAATCTGGAAGCCAGCCAGGAGGAGATGAAGCGGTGGTACGACCAGAATGCCACTCTGGTAGAGCTTCAGCCTGGACCGAAGGTATGGGTCTTGGCCCCCGTGGAGCCCTGTGCGCTCCAGGATAAGTGGACCGGTCCCTTTGAGGTGGTGGAGCGCAAGAGTCCTGTTACCTACGTGGTAGACCTGAAGTCTCCTAGGAACCCCTTAAGGGTCCTACATGTCAACCGCCTCAAGTCCCACTTGGAGAGGTCCCAAGTGGGCATGCTCTTGGCAACAGATGCTGGGATGGAAGAGGAGACAGGACCTCTTACTGACCTCCTGTCGGCCAAGGAGCAAGATGGGTCAGTGGACGGTGTCATCCTCTCTTCCGCCCTGACCCTTGAGCAACAGAATGATTGTCGCCAGTTGCTGGGACAATTTTCTGATCTGTTTTCCCTGGTTCCCGGTGTCACTGATTGGTGCATCCATGATGTGGACACTGGGGATAGTACACCTGTGCGGCACAAGGCCTACAGGGTGACTGACAGGGTGAGGACATGCATCAAGGAGGAGGTCTCCAAGATGTTTGCACTCGGGGTAATTGAGTCTTCCAGCAGTCCTTGGGCCAGCCCAGTGGTCTTGGTCCCAAAGGCTGCAGCGCCGGGAGCCACACTCGAACTCCGGGTCTGTGTGGACTACAGAGGACTCAATTCAGTCACTAGGACTGACGCACACCCATCCCCAGAGCTGATGAGCTCATAGATCGGCTAGGGGCTGCCCACTACCTCAGCACGTTTGATTTAACGTCGGGGTATTGGCAGATCGCCTTGACCGAGGGGGCCAAAGAGAGGTCAGCATTTTCCACCCCAGATGGGCACTACCAGTTCCGGGTTATGCCCTTTGGGATGAAGAATGCCCCTGCCACCTTTCAGAGATTGGTCAACCAGGTGTTGGCTGGGCTGGAGTCGTTCAGTGCCTACCTGGATGACATTGCGGTGTTCAGCTCTACTTGGGAAGAACACCTGCGCCACCTCTGGGAAGTGTTGATGGCACTGTGCAAGGCAGGCCTCACGATCAAGGCGAGTAAGTGCCAGATCGGGCAGGGTTCCGTGGTGTACTTGGGGCACCAAGTTGGGAGTGGCCAGGTGGCACTCCATCAGCCCAAGATAGAAACCATCCTGAATTGGGAGTCGCCCAAAACCCAGACAGAGGTGAGAGCCTTCCTAGGTCTCACCGGGTACTACAGGAGGTTTGTCAAGGGGTATGGCAACATGGTTGCCCCCTTGACAGCGCTGACTTCGAAGAAGCAGCCCAGGAAAGTGATTTGGACTGACACCTGTCAGAAAGCCTTTGAGGCCCTGAAAACTGCTATGTGCACGGCGCCCGTGCTCTTGGCTCCCAACTTCTCCAAAGAGTTTATCGTTCAGACAGACGCTTCAGAGCATGGTGTGAGGGCTGTTCTTTCACAGATTAATGAGGAGGGCCTAGATCAACCCGTAGCCTTTCTTAGCAGTGGGTTACTTCCACGGGAACAGAGGTGGAGTGCTATTGAGCGTGAGGCATTTGCTGTGGTCTGGGCACTGAACAAGCTAAGACCCTACCTGTGTGGGTCTCACTTCCGGATTCAGACGGACCACAGGCCCCTCAGATGGTTGATGCATATGAGGGGTGAGAATCCAAAGCTGTTGAGGTGGTCCATTTCCCTACAGGGTATGGATTTCACGGTGGAACATCGCCCTGGTACAGATCACGCCAACGCTGACGGTCTGTTCAGATTTTTCCGCCTTAGTGATGAGGAACTCCCTGGGGTAGGGTAGTTCTCCCCACTTTTCAGCTGGAGGGGGCACGTGTTAGACCTGGCACCTTGGCGTGAGTCTCCCTTCCTCTTTTTGTCGCTGTGCCTCATGTGCTTTTATGGTGTTGGCCGCTAAGTGCGCTGTGCCACTGCCAACCAGTGTCGCGGTGCGAGTGCTCCCTATGTAAATTATATATGTTGGTTTGATTCCATGATTGGATTGTTTGGTTTACTGTCAGACCCCAGTAAAGTGCGCCAGGAGCGCCAGGGAATGTAAATGCAAATACCGCTAGTGGGCTTGCAGCACTGGTTGTGCCACCCACAGAAGCGGCCGGTAAAATATGTCTAAGGTCTGCCATCGCAGAACCTGCGTGCAGTCTGGTACTGACATGCTGACTGGCAAGTGCCCACACTTGCCGGTCCCTAAACCTTCCCTTAACTTCATGTTAGTCACACCTCTGGTAGGCCCAGGGGAAGGGTGCGTTGTAAGCATAAGGTAGGACAAGCCTGGATGCGTGGCATGTCCTAGTAATGAATTACCGTCATCGTGTTGTTCACGACTGTAAGGCTACCCTGTTCTCATAGGCCAGTATGGGCGGCTAGGATTGTTACATCCTATGATCCTAACCGACCCAGGGAACATGGTAGAAGATCGAGTTTAGTATGCCTGAACTCGGAATAATAAGGTACATCTTTTCCCAAGGTTTATTTTTATATTCCGCGTTTGCAAATGCCGCTTTTAGAAAGCTGGCCTTTGCTTGCCTAAACATTTCAGCCCGCCTCTGCGTGATGTGTATCTGATGTCTGGCTGGTGTGAGTGACAGGGCTGGGGGAACCCAGATGGGCAGGGCTAGGTAGCCTGGTGGTGAATAGGACGATCGACAGGTAGATGGGTGGGAGGAGTACTCCTAGGCTCTGAATAGGACAGTGCTCTGCCACCACAATGCCGGCTCCGCCCCCTGTGGAGCGTCTGATGACTCTGCCCTGCACTCTGAAAGAAGAAACCTGCATCGCGTAAACAAAGCGCTCAGAAACCGGACTGGACTAGGCAAGGGCCCCCCTGGCCTGGGAGAACAAAAGATTTGCTGTATAAATGTAGGAGCCCTGCTCCTAAGAAACTAGATCCGCTTTTGAATAAGAAGAATCTCTGCCTGAGGAGGAGGCACCGGGAAAGCTGTAAGGAGGAAGACTGTCCCTATCCAGGGGGACTGGCCTGCAGTGGTGACCTTGCTGCCGAAGGGGAGAAGAGAAACTTTTGCTGAAGACTTTGCTTTACTTTTACTTTCAAGACTTGTGCTTTTCAAAACGATCTCCAAGGGCCTGAAACAAGCTTGCCCCCTGAACAGAGCCCCAGGACCATTGGGCTCTACCTGATCTTCACTCGCCTGCCGCTGGACTGTGGTGTCCTTTCCCTCGCCGGAGCTGTGACCCTCGTGCCCCAGTCCCTCCCTGAGCCGTGACCAGGACTGCTTAGCCGCCCCCGCCTTGGGAAGAGCCTCGCTCGATCGGAGCCGCTCCCCCTACGCTGTGATGGGCTGCCCCTGTCACCTCGCTCGCTGGAGGCTCGCTGTGCACCTTCACCCTCCCGCCGGAATCGGCGTTGTGAGCATCTCCAAGCCTCGGACGGCCCGGACGTATCTGCGTACCCGGCTGCCCCGCTTTATCCACCCGCCACCTGCAACACCCCGCTCTTGTCGTGAGCCTGAAGATCAGACCCCCATCGTGAAGTGTGGGAGCCCCGGACGCCGCCTCGCCCTTCTGTCGAAGAGCCGCTGAAATCCCGCACCCGCCTTTGCGTCAAGAAACAAGGTACTGTACTTACGAACTCGACCGCGAGCTCGCATCGGATCCAGGGTCTGCAACGTTCTGATTTCCCTGTCATCTGCCGTGTGCTTCCCAGTCGCCGCCTCAGCACGAAGTGCGCTGAGGCCCACAGTTACCTTGTGCCGCCTAAGCACTTTCCGTAACAAAGAGAACTTTACCGTATTCCTAAGAATTGTGGCCCCATCAGTTTAACGTTACTGGGCCTTGTATTGAATCTGCTGAATCTACATAAAAGCTTATTTTTATATACTTCCTGATTGGTGTCCGTTTGTGGTGCATGCAAGGGGTTTACTGTATGTATAATTGCACTTGCTTAACCGTGTATGCATGAGACTTAGCCTAGACTGCTCGCGCCACGCACCTAGAGGGTGAGCAGGGGTTATTCTGGGGAGTCATCCTTCGCCCTGACAAGAAGTAAAGGGTCCCTGCTCTACAACGGTTCTGCTGACATGGTTCTCTGGCTCTACAACGGCTCTGCTGACCTGGTTCTCTGGCTATAAAGCAGCTCTGCTGACCTGGTTCTCTGGCTCTAAAGCAGCTCTGCTGACTTGGTTCTCAGGCTCTAGAGCAGCTCTACTGACCTGGTTTTTATGCTCTAGAGCAGCTCTGCTGACCTGGTTCTGTGGCTCTACGACGGCTCTGCTGACCTTGTTCTCTGCCTCTAAAGCAGCTCTGCTGACCTTGTTCTCTTCCTCTAAAACAGCTCTGCTGACATTGTTTCTCTGGCTCTACAGCAGCTCTGCTTACCTGGTTCTCTGGCTCTAGAGCAGCTCTGCTGACCTGTTTCTTAGGCTCTAGAGCAGCTCTGTTGACCTGGTTCTCTCCCTCTAAAGCAGCTCTGCTGACCTGGCTCTCTGGCTCTAAAGCGGCTCTGCTGACCTGGTTCTCTTGCTCTAAAGCGGGTCTGCTGACCTGGTTCTCTGGCTCTAAAGCAGCTCTAGTGACCTGTTTCTCTTGTTCTAGAACAGCTCTGGTGACCTGGTTCTCTGGCTCGAGAGCAGCTCTGCTGACCTGGTCCTGGTTCTCTGGCTCTAAAGCAGCTCTGCTGACCTGGTTCTCTCCCTCAAAAGCAGGTCTGCTGACCTGGTTTCTCTGGCTCTACAGCAGCTCTGCTGACCTGTTTCTCTGGCTCTACAGCAGCTCCTCTGACCTACTTCTCTGGCTCTAGAACAGCTCTGCTGACCTGGTTCTTATCTTGTAGAGCAGCTCTTCTGACCTGGTTCTCTGGCTCTAAAGCAGCTCTGCTGACCTGGTTCTCTCCCTCTGAAGCAGCTCTGCTGACCTGGTTTCTCTCGCTCTATAGCAGCTCTGCTGACCTGTTTTTCTGGCTCTACAGCAGCTCTGCTGACCTGGTTCTCTGGCTCTAAAGCAGCTCTGCTGACCTGGTTTCTCTGGCTCTACAGTAGCTCTGCTGACCTTGTTCTCTGGCTCTAGAGCAGCTCTGCTGACCTTGTTCTCTGGCTCTAAAGCAGCTTTGTTGACCTGGTTCTCTGGCTCTAGAGAAGCTCTGCTGACATGGTTCTTAGGCTCTAGAGCATTTCTGCTGACCTGGTTCTCTGGCTCTTCAACAGGTCTGCTGATCTGGTTATCTCGCTCTAAAGCAGCTCTGCTGACCTGGTTCTCTGGCTCTAAAGCAGCACTGCTGACGTGGTTCTCTGGCTCTAAATCAGCTCTGCTGACCTGGTTCTCTCCCTCTAAAGCAGTTCTGCTGATTTGTTTTCTCTGGCTCTACAGCAGCTCTGCTGACATGGTTCTCTGGCTCTAGAGCAGCTCTGCTGACCTGTTTCTTAGGCTCTAGAGCAGCTCTGTTGACCTGGTTCTATGGCTCTAAAGCAGCTCTGCTGACCTGGTTCTCTCCCTCTAAAGCAGCTCTGCTGACCTGGTTCTCTGGCTCTCAAGCAGCTCTGCTGACCTTGTTCTCTGCCTCTAAAGCAGCTCTGCTGACCTGGTTTCTCTGGCTCTACAGCAGCTCTGCTGACTTGGATCTCTGACTCTAGAGCAGCTTTGCTGGCCTGGTTCTTAGGCTCTAGAGTAGCTCTGCTGACTTGGTTCTCTGGGTCTACAAGGGCTCTGCTGACCTGGATCTCTGACTCTAGAGCAGCTCTGCTGGCCTGGTTCTTAGGCTCTAGAGTAGCTCTGCTGACTTGGTTCTCTGGCTCTACAACGGCTCTGCTGACCTGGTTCTCTGGCTCTACAACGGCTCTACTGACCTTGTTTTTATGCTCTAGAGCAGCTCTGCTGACCTGGTTCTGTGGCTGTACGACGGCTCTGCTGACCTTGTTCTCTGCCTCTAAAGCAGCTCTGCTGACCTTGTTCTCTGCCTCTAAAACAGCTCTGCTGACATTGTTTCTCTGGCTCTACAGCAGCTCTGCTTACCTGGTTCTCTGGCTGTAGAACAGCTCTGCTGACCTGTTTCTTAGGCTCTAGAGCAGCTCTGTTGACCTGGTTCTCTCCCTCTAAAGCAGCTCTGCTGACCTGGCTCTCTGGCTCTAAAGCGGCTCTGCTGACCTGGTTCTCTTGCTCTAAAGCGGGTCTGCTGACCTGGTTCTCTGGCTCTAAAGCAGCTCTAGTGACCTGTTTCTCTTGTTCTAGAACAGCTCTGCTGACCTTGTTCTCTGCCTCTAAAGCTGCTCTGCTGACCTTGTTCTCTGCCTCTAAAACAGCTCTGCTGACATTGTTTCTATGGCTCTACAGCAGCTCTGCTTACCTGGTTCTCTGGCTGTAGAGCAGCTCTGCTGACCTGTTTCTTAGGCTCTAGAGCAGCTCTGTTGGCCTGGTTCTCTCCCTCTAAAGCAGCTCTGCTGACCTGGCTCTCTGGCTCTAAAGCGGCTCTGCTGACCTGGTTCTCTTGCTTTAAAGTGGGTCTGCTGACCTGGTTCTCTGGCTCTAAAGCAGCTCTAGTGACCTGTTTCTCTTGTTCTAGAACAGCTCTGGTGACCTGGTTCTCTGGCTCGAGAGCAGCTCTGCTGACCTGGTCCTGGTTCTCTGGCTCTAAAGCAGCTCTGCTGACCTGGTTCTCTCCCTCAAAAGCAGGTCTGCTGACCTGGTTTCTCTGGCTCTACAGCAGCTCTGCTGACCTGTTTCTCTGGCTCTACAGCAGCTCCTCTGACCTGCTTCTCTGGCTCTAGAGCAGCTCTGCTGACCTGGTTCTTATCTTGTAGAGCAGCTCTTCTGACCTGGTTCTCTGGCTCTAAAGCAGCTCTGCTGACCTGGTTCTCTCCCTCTAAAGCATCTCTGCTGACCTGGTTTCTCTCGCTCTATAGCAGCTCTGCTGACCTGTTTTTCTGGCTCTACAGCAGATCTGCTGACCTGGTTCTCTGGCTCTAAAGCAGCTCTGGTGACCTGGTTCTCTGGCTCTAAAGCATCTCTGCTGACCTGGTTCTCTGGCTCTAAAGCAGCTCTGCTGACCTGGTTTCTATGGCTCTACAGTAGCTCTGCTGACCTTGTTCTCTGGCTCTAGAGCAGCTCTGCTGACCTTGTTCTCTGGCTCTAAAGCAGCTTTGTTGACCTGGTTCTCTGGCTCTAGAGAAGCTCTGCTGACATGGTTCTTAGGCTCTAGAGCATTTCTGCTGACCTGGTTCTCTGGCTCTTCAACGGCTCTGCTGACCTGGTTCTCTGGCTCTAAAGCACCTCTGCTGACCTGGTACTCTAGCTGTAAAGCAGCCCTGCTGACCAGGTTCTCTGGCTCTACAGCAGCTCTGCTGACCTGGTTCTTAGGCTCTATAGCAGGTCTGCTGATCTGGTTCTCTCGCTCTAAAGCAGCACTGCTGACGTGGTTCTCTGGCTCTAAATCAGCTCTGCTGACCTGGTTCTCTCCCTCTAAAGCAGTTCTGCTGATTTGTTTTCTCTGGCTCTACAGCAGCTCTGATGACCTGGTTCTCTGGCTCTAGAGCAGCTCTGCTGACCTGTTTCTTAGGCTCTAGAGCAGCTCTGTTGACCTGGTTCTATGGCTCTAAAGCAGCTCTGCTGACCTGGTTCTCTCCCTCTAAAGCAGCTCTGCTGACCTGGTTCTCTGGCTCTCAAGCAGCTCTGCTGACCTTGTTCTCTGCCTCTAAAGCAGCTCTGCTGACCTGGTTTCTCTGGCTCTACAGCAGCTCTGCTGACCTGGATCTCTGACTCTAGAGCAGCTCTGCTGGCCTGGTTCTTAGGCTCTAGAGTAGCCCTGCTGACTTGGTTCTCTGGCTCTACAACGGCTCTGCTGACCTGGTTCTCTGGCTCTACAACGGCTCTGCTGGCCTGGTTCTCTGGCTCTAAAGCAGCTCTGCTGACTTGGTTCTCAGGCTTTAGAGCAGCTCTACTGACCTGGTTATTAGGCTCTAGAGCAGCTCTGCTGACCTGGTTCTTCGGCTCTACGACAGCTCTGCTGACCTTGTTCTCTGCCTCTAAAGCAGCTCTGCTGACCTTGTTCTCTGCCTCTAAAGCAGCTCTGCTGACATTGTGTCCTGGCTCTACAGCTGCTCTGCTGACCTGGCTCTCTGGCTCTAGAGCAGCTCTGCTGACCTGGTTCTCTGGCTCTACAACGGCTCTGCTGACCTAGTTCTATGGCTCTACAGCAGCTCTGCTGACCTGTTTCTCTGGCTCTAAAGCAGCTCTGCTGACCTGGTTCTTTGGCTCTACAGCAGCTCTGCTGACCTGGTTCTCTGGCTCTAGAGCAGCTCTGTTGACCTGGTTCTCTCCCTCTAAAGCAGCTCTGCTGACCTGGCTCTCTGGCTCTAAAGCGGCTCTGCTGACCTGGTTCTCTTGCTCTAAAGCGGGTCTGCTGACCTGGTTCTCTGGCTCTAAAGCAGCTCTAGTGACCTGTTTCTCTTTTTCTAGAACAGCTCTGGTGACCTGGCTCTCGGGCTCGAGAGCAGCTCTGCTGACCTGGTCCTGGTTCTCTGGCTCTAAAGCAGCTCTGCTGACCTGGTTCTCTCCCTCAAAAGCAGGTCTGCTGACCTGGTTTCTCTGGCTCTACAGCAGCTCTGCTGACCTGTTTCTCTGGCTCTACAGCAGCTCCTCTGACCTGCTTCTCTGGCTCTAGAGCAGCTCTGCTGACCTGGTTCTTATCCTGTAGAGCAGCTCTTCTGACCTGGTTCTCTGGCTCTAAAGCAGCTCTGCTGACCTGGTTCTCTCCCTCTAAAGCAGCTCTGCTGACCTGGTTTTTCTCGCTCTATAGCAGCTCTGCTGACCTGTTTTTCTGGCTCTACAGCAGCTCTGCTGACCTGGTTCTCTGGCTCTAAAGCAGCTCTGGTGACCTGGTTCTCTGGCTCTAAAGCTTCTCTGCTGACCTGGTTCTCTGGCTCTAAAGCAGCTCTGCTGACCTGGTTTCTCTGGCTCTACAGTAGCTCTGCTGACCTTGTTCTCTGGCTCTAGAGCTGATCTGCTGACCTTGTTCTCTGGCCCTAAAGCAGCTTTGTTGACCTGGTTCTCTGGCTCTAGAGAAGCTCTGCTGACATGGTTCTTAGGCTCTAGAGAATTTCTGCTGACCTGGTTCTCTGGCTCTTCAACGGCTCTGCTGACCTGGTTCTCTGGCTCTAAAGCACCTCTGCTGACCTGGTACTCTGGCTGTAAAGCAGCTCTGCTGACCAGGTTCTCTGCCTCTACAGCAGCTCTGCTGACCTGGTTCTTAGGCTCTATAGCAGGTCTGCTGATCTGGTTCTCTCGCTCTAAAGCAGCTCTGCTGACCTGGTTCTCTGGCTCTAAAGCAGCACTGCTGACGTGGTTCTCTGGCTCTAAATCAGCTCTGCTGACCTGGTTCTCTCCCTCTAAAGCAGTTCTGCTGATTTGTTTTCTCTGGCTCTACACCAGCTCTGCTGACCTGGTTCTCTGGCTCTAGAGCAGCTCTGCTGACCTGTATCTTAGGCTCTAGAGCAGCTCTGTTGACCTGGTTCTATGGCTCTAAAGCAGCTCTGCTGACCTCGTTCTCTGGCTTTGAAGCAGCTCTGCTGACCTGGTTCTCTGGCTCTAGAGCTGGTCTGCTGACCTGGTTCTCTCCCTCTAAAGCAGCTCTTCTGACCTGGTTCTCTGGCTCTCAAGCAGCTCTGCTGACCTTGTTCTCTGCCTCTAAAGCAGCTCTGCTGACCTGGTTTCTCTGGCTCTACAGTAGCTCTGCTGACCTGGATCTCTGACTCTAGAGCAGCTCTGCTGGCCTGGTTCTTAGGCTCTAGAGTAGCTCTGCTGACTTGGTTCTCTGGCTCTACAACGGCTCTGCTGACCTGGTTCTCTGGCTCTACAACGGCTCTGCTGACCTGGTTCTCTGGCTCTAAAGCAGCTCTGCTGACCTGGTTCTCTGGCTCTAAAGCAGCTCTGCTGACTTGGTTCTCAGGCTCTAGAGCAGCTCTACTGCCCTGGTTATTAGGCTCTAGAGCAGCTCTGCTGACCTGGTTCTTCGGCTCTACGACGGCTCTGCTGACCTTGTTCTCTGCCTCTAAAGCAGCTCTGCTGACCTTGTTCTCTGCCTCTAAAGCAGCTCTGCTGACATTGTGTCCTGGCTCTACAGCTGCTCTGCTGACCTGGCTCTCTGGCTCTACAGCATCTCTGCTGACCTGTTTCTTAGGCTCTAGAGCAGCTCTGTTGACCTTGTCTCTCTCTCTAAAGCAGCTCTGCTGACCTGGTTCTCTGGCTCTAAAGCGGCTCTGCTGACCTTCTTCTCTTGCTCTAAAACGGGTCTGCTGACCTGGTTCTCTGGCTCTAAAGCAGCTCTAGTGACCTGTTTCTCTGGCTCTAGAGCAGCTCTGGTGACCTGGTTCCCTGGCTCTCCAACGGCTCTGCTGAACTGGTTTTCTGGCTCTAAAGCACCTCTGCTGATCTGGTTCTCTGGCTCTAAAGCAGCTCTGCATACCTGGTTCTCTGGCTCTAAAGCAGCTCTGCTGACCTGGTTCTCTCCCTCTAAAGCAGGTCTGCTGACCTGGTTTCTCTGGCTATACAGCAGCTCTGCTGACCTGTTTCTCTGGCTCTACAGCAGCTCCTCTGACCTGCTTCTCTGGCTCTAGAGCAGCTCTGCTGACCTGGTTCTTATCCTGTAGAGCAGCTCTTCTGACCTGGTTCTCTGGCTCTAAAGCAGCTCTGCTGACCTGGTTCTCTCCCTCTAAAGCAGCTCTGCTGCCCTGGTTTCTCTCGCTCTATAGCAGCTCTGCTGACATGTTTTCTGGCTCTACAGAAGCTCTGCTGACCTGGTTCTCTGGCTCTAAAGCATCTCTGCTAACCTGGTTTCTCTGGCTCTACTGAATTCCGGTTCCTTTACCAGTGGAAGGTGTATCCCAGTATGCACTCTTATTACTTCAAACTGTAATAAATTAAACCACGAATGTCTGTTGATCAGTAAACTGTTTTATTTCACAGTTTTCAATTGATTTTGTTGCTTCCAAAATTATTCATAAATTTCATAATTCAGGTTTGTTTAGAACCTCTTCTTGTGAATAAATTCCAATATTGTAAACATGATTCCATGTAGTAAATGTGAATATTTGGGTTACAGGGATGAATCCCAATGCATTTCGGGGTCTCCCTTCGTCAGGGGATACTCCCTATAAACAAAATGACCATGTATTAATAATATTCACGCTGGAATATAACGAGAGTAAAAGCTGATAGCATAACAACAGAGCCAGAGTTTTTTACGTGAACAATCACCAATTGCCACGGATCTAGTGCGGTGTAGACGCAAATGATATCTGATTCAGTGAACGTAAATTACTGAAACATTCCCAGTGCTCGTGAGTGAACTATAAAACAACTAAAAAACATGTGAAGTGAAAGTCTACGGAGTGCCGGTAAATGGTTATTGCCGTGTGCCGTATGTGTCTTAACCACGGGTTCAGTGCGAGTCCTTTAAAAGATGTGCCAATTAATTCGAGAGCGTGTTAAAGATTCCGGTTTTTTTAATCCAACAAACATTCTTTAACCCCTTCGGTGCTCATGACGGAACGGTTCCGTCATGAGCCACGGTTGAGCTGTGCTCATGACGGAACCGTTCCGTCATGACCACGCCCGCGCAAGATTCCGTCAGCACAGCGGCGGAATCTGCACAGCATGGAAGGGGTTAATAATTTTTTTGTTTATTGAGTCATCACAACTTTACGCTGTAGACATTCACCCGTTTCGCTAAGTTTGGGTTCGAGTCTTTCTTCTTGATCCTGATGATGGTGTTTCGCAATTCATTGTTTTTTTAATCCAACAAACATTCTTTAATTTTTTTTGTTTATTAAGTTATCACAACTTTACGTTGTAGACATTCACCCGTATCACTAAGTTTGGGTTCGAGTCTTTCTTCTTTATCTTGCATGAGCTTTTTTCGCACGCGCATATTTACTTCCGGGGCACACAAGGAACATAGCTGATCTCAACGGTTACGGGACGCGGAATCGCTACGATCGAGAAACGGGTTTTGCACAGGTATGCACCGCAGCGGCACATATTAGACAATACACGATAAGATTCTTTTTAATCATAATCAGTTTAATGGACGTACGAGTCACTCACGCAGGCATAACCAGTTATTAAACCGGAATCTTTAACACGCTCTCGAATTAATTGGCACATCTTTTAAAGGACTCGCACTGAACCCGTGGTTAAGACACATACGGCACACGGCAATAACCATTTACCGGCACTCCGTAGACTTTCACTTCACATGTTTTTTAGTTGTTTTATAGTTCACTCACGAGCACTGGGAATGTTTCAGTAATTTACGTTCACTGAATCAGATATCATTTGCGTCTACACCGCACTAGATCCGTGGCAATTGGTGATTGTTCACGTAAAAACTCTGGCTCTGTTGTTATGCTATCAGCTTTTACTCTCGTTATATTCCAGCGTGAATATTATTAATACATGGTCATTTTGTTTATAGGGAGTATCCCCTGACGAAGGGAGACCCCGAAATGCATTGGGATTCATCCCTGTAACCCAAATATTCACATTTACTACATGGAATCATGTTTACAATGTTGGAATTTATTCACAAGAAGAGGTTCTAAACAAACCTGAATTATGAAATTTATGAATAATTTTGGAAGCAACAAAATCAATTGAAAACTGTGAAATAAAACAGTTTACTGATCAACAGACATTCGTGGTTTAATTTATTACAGTTTGAAGTAATAAGAGTGCATACTGGGATACACCTTCCACTGGTGAAGGAACCGGAATTCAGTCTTAAGCCACATCCCTCTTGATCTGGGGAGAAGATCCCACAGCACCGATAATATAGTGAAAGGATCACACAGTAATTGAAAGTTAAACGAAGGAGTGCGACCGACACACAACTTTAATCTTCTCTGGCTCTACAACAGCTCTGCTGAACTGGTTCTCTAGGTCTAGAGCAGCTCTGCTTACCTGGTTCTATGGCTCTAAAGCAGCTCTGCTGACCTGGTTCTATGGGTCTAAAGCAGTTCTGCTTACCTGGTTCTCCGGCTTTGAAGCAGCTTTGCTGACCTGGTTCTCTTGCTTTGAAGCAGCTCTGGTGACCTGGTTCTCTGGCTCTAAAGCAGCTCTGGTGACCTGGTTCTCTGGCTCTAAAGCAGCTCTGCTCACCTGGTTCTCTCCCTCTAAAGCAGCTCTGCTGACCTGGTTTCTCTGGCTCTACAGAAGATCTGCTGACCTGGTTCTCTGGCTCTAGAGCAGCTCTGCGAACATGGTTCTTAGGCTCTAGAGCAGCTTTGCTGACCTGGTTCTCTGGCTCTACAACGTCTCTGCTGACCTGGTTCTCTGGCTTTGAAGCAGCTCTGGTGACCTGGTTCTCTGGCTCTAAAGCAGCTTTGTTGACCTGGTACTCTGGCTCCAGAGCAGCTCTGCGGACCTGGTTCGTAGGCTCTAGAGCAGTTATGCTGACCTGGTTCTCTGGCTCTAAAGCACCTCTGCTGACCTGGTTCTCTGGCTGTAAAGCAGCTCTGCTGACCAGGTTCTCTGGCTCTACAGCAGCTCTGCTGACCTGGTTCTTAGGCTTTATAGCAGGTCTGCTGATCTGGTTCTCTCGCTCTAAAGCAGCTCTGCTGACGTGGTTCTCTGGCTCTAAATCAGCTCTGCTGACCTGGTTCTCTCCCTCTAAAGCAGCTCTGCTGAACTGTTTGCGCTGGCTATACAGCAGCTCTGCTGACCTGGTTCTCTGGCTCTAGAGCAGCTCTGCTGACCTGGTTCTCTCGCTCTATAGCAGCTCTGCTGACCTGTTTTTCTGGCTCTACAGAAGCTCTGCTGACCTGGTTCTCTGGCTCTAAAGCAGCTCTGGTGACCTGGTTCTCTGGCTCTAAAGCATCTCTGCTGACCTGGTTCTCTGGCTCTAAAGCATCTCTGCTAACCTGGTTTCTCTGGCTCTACAACAGTTATGCTGAACTGGTTCTCTAGCTCTAGAGCAGCTCTGCTTACCTGGTTCTCTGGCTCTAAAGCAGCTCTGCTGACTTGGTTCTCAGGCTCTAGAGCAGCTCTACTGCCCTGGTTATTAGGCTCTAGAGGAGCTCTGCTGACCTGGTTCTTCGGCTCTACGACGGCTCTGCTGACCTTGTTCTCTGCCTCTAAAGCAGCTCTGCTGACCTTGTTCTCTGCCTCTAAAGCAGCTCTGCTGACATTGTGTCCTGGCTCTACAGCTGCTCTGCTGACCTGGCTCTCTGGCTCTACAGCATCTCTGCTGACCTGTTTCTTAGGCTCTAGAGCAGCTCTGTTGACCTTGTTCTCTCTCTCTAAAGCAGCTCTGCTGACCTGGTTCTCTGGCTCTAAAGCGGCTCTGCTGACCTTCTTCTCTTGCTCTAAAACGGGTCTGCTGACCTGGTTCTCTGGCTCTAAAGCAGCTCTAGTGACCTGTTTCTCTGGCTCTAGAGCAGCTCTGGTGACCTGGTTCTCTGGCTCTCCAACGGCTCTGCTGAACTGGTTTTCTGGCTCTAAAGCACCTCTGCTGATCTGGTTCTCTGGCTCTAAAGCAGCTCTGCATACCTGGTTCTCTGGCTCTAAAGCAGCTCTGCTGACCTGGTTCTCTCCCTCTAAAGCAGGTCTGCTGACCTGGTTTCTCTGGCTATACAGCAGCTCTGCTGACCTGTTTCTCTGGCTCTACAGCAGCTCCTCTGACCTGCTTCTCTGGCTCTAGAGCAGCTCTGCTGACCTGGTTCTTATCCTGTAGAGCAGCTCTTCTGACCTGGTTCTCTGGCTCTAAAGCAGCTCTGCTGACCTGGTTCTCTCCCTCTAAAGCAGCTCTGCTGCCCTGGTTTCTCTCGCTCTATAGCAGCTCTGCTGACATGTTTTCTGGCTCTACAGAAGCTCTGCTGACCTGGTTCTCTGGCTCTAAAGCAGCTCTGGTGACCTGGTTCTCTGGCTCTAAAGCATCTCTGCTGACCTGGTTCTCTGGCTCTAAAGCATCTCTGCTAACCTGGTTTCTCTGGCTCTACTGAATTCCGGTTCCTTCACCAGTGGAAGGTGTATCCCAGTATGCACTCTTATTACTTCAAACTGTAATAAATTAAACCACGAATGTCTGTTGATCAGTAAACTGTTTTATTTCACAGTTTTCAATTGATTTTGTTGCTTCCAAAATTATTCATAAATTTCATAATTCAGGTTTGTTTAGAACCTCTTCTTGTGAATAAATTCCAATATTGTAAACATGATTCCATGTAGTAAATGTGAATATTTGGGTTACAGGGATGAATCCCAATGCATTTCGGGGTCTCCCTTCGTCAGGGGATACTCCCTATAAACAAAATGACCATGTATTAATAATATTCACGCTGGAATATAACGAGAGTAAAAGCTGATAGCATAACAACAGAGCCAGAGTTTTTTACGTGAACAATCACCAATTGCCACGGATCTAGTGCGGTGTAGACGCAAATGATATCTGATTCAGTGAACGTAAATTACTGAAACATTCCCAGTGCTCGTGAGTGAACTATAAAACAACTAAAAAACATGTGAAGTGAAAGTCTACGGAGTGCCGGTAAATGGTTATTGCCGTGTGCCGTATGTGTCTTAACCACGGGTTCAGTGCGAGTCCTTTAAAAGATGTGCCAATTAATTCGAGAGCGTGTTAAAGATTCCGGTTTTTTTAATCCAACAAACATTCTTTAATAATTTTTTTGTTTATTGAGTCATCACAACTTTACGCTGTAGACATTCACCCGTTTCGCTAAGTTTGGGTTCGAGTCTTTCTTCTTGATCCTGATGATGGTGTTTCGCAATTCATTGTTTTTTTAATCCAACAAACATTCTTTAATTTTCTTTGTTTATTAAGTTATCACAACTTTACGTTGTAGACATTCACCCGTATCACTAAGTTTGGGTTCGAGTCTTTCTTCTTTATCTTGCATGAGCTTTTTTCGCACGCGCATATTTACTTCCGGGGCACACAAGGAACACAGCTGATCTCAACGGTTACGGGACGCGGAATCGCTACGATCGAGAAACGGGTTTTGCACAGGTATGCACCGCAGCGGCACATATTAGACAATACACGATAAGATTCTTTTTAATCATAATCAGTTTAATGGACGTACGAGTCACTCACGCAGGCATAACCAGTTATTAAACCGGAATCTTTAACACGCTCTCGAATTAATTGGCACATCTTTTAAAGGACTCGCACTGAACCCGTGGTTAAGACACATACGGCACACGGCAATAACCATTTACCGGCACTCCGTAGACTTTCACTTCACATGTTTTTTAGTTGTTTTATAGTTCACTCACGAGCACTGGGAATGTTTCAGTAATTTACGTTCACTGAATCAGATATCATTTGCGTCTACACCGCACTAGATCCGTGGCAATTGGTGATTGTTCACGTAAAAACTCTGGCTCTGTTGTTATGCTATCAGCTTTTACTCTCGTTATATTCCAGCGTGAATATTATTAATACATGGTCATTTTGTTTATAGGGAGTATCCCCTGACGAAGGGAGACCCCGAAATGCATTGGGATTCATCCCTGTAACCCAAATATTCACATTTACTACATGGAATCATGTTTACAATATTGGAATTTATTCACAAGAAGAGGTTCTAAACAAACCTGAATTATGAAATTTATGAATAATTTTGGAAGCAACAAAATCAATTGAAAACTGTGAAATAAAACAGTTTACTGATCAACAGACATTCGTGGTTTAATTTATTACAGTTTGAAGTAATAAGAGTGCATACTGGGATACACCTTCCACTGGTGAAGGAACCGGAATTCAGTCTTAAGCCACATCCCTCTTGATCTGGGGAGAAGATCCAACAGCACCGATAATATAGTGAAAGGATCACACAGTAATTGAAAGTTAAACGAAGGAGTGCGACCGACACACAACTTTAATCTTCTCTGGCTCTACAACAGCTCTGCTGAACTGGTTCTCTAGCTCTAGAGCAGCTCTGCTTACCTGGTTCTATGGCTCTAAAGCAGCTCTGCTGACCTGGTTCGATGGGTCTAAAGCAGTTCTGCTTACCTGGTTCTCCGGCTTTGAAGCAGCTTTGCTGACCTGGTTCTCTTGCTTTGAAGCAGCTCTGGTGACCTGGTTCTCTGGCTCTAAAGCAGCTCTGGTGACCTGGTTCTCTGGCTCTAAAGCAGCTCTGCTCACCTGGTTCTCTCCCTCTAAAGCAGCTCTGCTGACCTGGTTTCTCTGGCTCTACAGAAGATCTGCTGACCTGGTTCTCTGGCTCTAGAGCAGCTCTGCGAACATGGTTCTTAGGCTCTAGAGCAGCTTTGCTGACCTGGTTCTCTGGCTCTACAACGTCTCTGCTGACCTGGTTCTCTGGCTTTGAAGCAGCTCTGGTGACCTGGTTCTCTGGCTCTAAAGCAGCTTTGTTGACCTGGTACTCTGGCTCCAGAGCAGCTCTGCGGACCTGGTTCGTAGGCTCTAGAGCAGTTATGCTGACCTGGTTCTCTGGCTCTAAAGCACCTCTGCTGACCTGGTTCTCTGGCTGTAAAGCAGCTCTGCTGACCAGGTTCTCTGGCTCTACAGCAGCTCTGCTGACCTGGTTCTTAGGCTCTATAGCAGGTCTGCTGATCTGGTTCTCTCGCTCTAAAGCAGCTCTGCTGACGTGGTTCTCTGGCTCTAAATCAGCTCTGCTGACCTGGTTCTCTCCCTCTAAAGCAGCTCTGCTGAACTGTTTGCGCTGGCTATACAGCAGCTCTGCTGACCTGGTTCTCTGGCTCTAGAGCAGCTCTGCTGACCTGGTTCTCTCGCTCTATAGCAGCTCTGCTGACCTGTTTTTCTGGCTCTACAGAAGCTCTGCTGACCTGGTTCTCTGGCTCTAAAGCAGCTCTGGTGACCTGGTTCTCTGGCTCTAAAGCATCTCTGCTGACCTGGTTCTCTGGCTCTAAAGCATCTCTGCTAACCTGGTTTCTCTGGCTCTACAACAGTTATGCTGAACTGGTTCTCTAGCTCTAGAGCAGCTCTGCTTACCTGGTTCTATGGCTCTAAAGCAGCTCTGCTGACCTGGTTCTATGGCTCTAAAGCAGTTCTGCTTACCTGGTTCTCCGGCTTTGAAGCAGCTTTGCTGACCTGGTTCTCTGGCTTTGAAGCAGCTCTGGTGACCTGGTTCTCTGGCTCTAAAGCAGCTCTGGTGACCTGGTTCTCTGGCTCTAAAGCAGCTCTGCGCACCTGGTTCTCTCCCTCTAAAGCAGCTCTGCTGACCTGGTTTCTCTGGCTCTACAGAAGATCTGCTGACCTGGTTCTCTGGCTCTAGAGCAGCTCTGCGAACATGGTTCTTAGGCTCTAGAGCAGCTTTGCTGACCTGGTTCTCTGGCTCTACAACGTCTCTGCTGACCTGGTTCTCTGGCTTTGAAGCAGCTCTGGTGACCTGGTTCTCTGGCTCTAAAGCAGCTTTGTTGACCTGGTACTCTGGCTCCAGAGCAGCTCTGCGGACCTTGTTTGTAGGCTCTAGAGCAGTTATGCTGACCTGGTTCTCTGGCTCTACAACGGCTCTGCTGACCTGGTTCTCTGGCTCTAAAGCACCTCTGCTGACCTGGTTCTCTGGCTGTAAAGCAGCTCTGCTGACCAGGTTCTCTGGCTCTACAGCAGCTCTGCTGACCTGGTTCTTAGGCTCTATAGCAGGTCTGCTGATCTGGTTCTCTCGCTCTAAAGCAGCTCTGCGGACGTGGTTCTCTGGCTCTAAATCAGCTCTGCTGACCTGGTTCTCTCCCTCTAAAGCAGCTCTGCTGAACTGTTTGCACTGGCTATACAGCAGCTCTGCTGACCTGGTTCTCTGGCTCTAGAGCAGCTCAGCTGACCTGGTTCTCTTCCTCTAAAGCAGCTCTGCTGATCTGGTTCTCTGCCTCTAAAGCAGCTCTGCTGACCTTGTTCTCTGCCTCTAAAGCAGCTCTGCAGACATTGTGTCCTGGCTCTACAGCTGCTCTGCTGACCTGGCTCTCTGGCTCTAGAGCAGCTCTGCTGACCTGGTTCTCTGGCTCTACAACGGCTCTGCTGACCTAGTTCTATGGCTCTACAGCAGCTCTGCTGACCTGTTTCTCTGGCTCTAAAGCAGCTCTGCTGACCTGGTTCTTTGGCTCTACAGCAGCTCTGCTGACCTGGTTCTCTGGCTCTAGAGCAGCTCTGTTGACCTGGTTCTCTCCCTCTAAAGCAGCTCTGCTGACCTGGCTCTCTGGCTCTAAAGCGGCTCTGCTGACCTGGTTCTCTTGCTCTAAAGCGGGTCTGCTGACCTGGTTCTCTGGCTCTAAAGCAGCTCTAGTGACCTGTTTCTCTTGTTCTAGAACAGCTCTGGTGACCTGGCTCTCGGGCTCGAGAGCAGCTCTGCTGACCTGGTCCTGGTTCTCTGGCTCTAAAGCAGCTCTGCTGACCTGGTTCTCTCCCTCAAAAGCAGGTCTGCTGACCTGGTTTCTCTGGCTCTACAGCAGCTCTGCTGACCTGTTTCTCTGGCTCTACAGCAGCTCCTCTGACCTGCTTCTCTGGCTCTAGAGCAGCTCTGCTGACCTGGTTCTTATCCTGTAGAGCAGCTCTTCTGACCTGGTTCTCTGGCTCTAAAGCAGCTCTGCTGACCTGGTTCTCTCCCTCTAAAGCAGCTCTGCTGACCTGGTTTTTCTCGCTCTATAGCAGCTCTGCTGACCTGTTTTTCTGGCTCTACAGCAGCTCTGCTGACCTGGTTCTCTGGCTCTAAAGCAGCTCTGGTGACCTGGTTCTCTGGCTCTAAAGCTTCTCTGCTGACCTGGTTCTCTGGCTCTAAAGCAGCTCTGCTGACCTGGTTTCTCTGGCTCTACAGTAGCTCTGCTGACCTTGTTCTCTGGCTCTAGAGCTGATCTGCTGACCTTGTTCTCTGGCTCTAAAGCAGCTTTGTTGACCTGGTTCTCTGGCTCTAGAGAAGCTCTGCTGACATGGTTCATAGGCTCTAGAGCATTTCTGCTGACCTGGTTCTCTGGCTCTTCAACGGCTCTGCTGACCTGGTTCTCTGGCTCTAAAGCACCTCTGCTGACCTGGTACTCTGGCTGTAAAGCAGCTCTGCTGACCAGGTTCTCTGCCTCTACAGCAGCTCTGCTGACCTGGTTCTTAGGCTCTATAGCAGGTCTGCTGATCTGGTTCTCTCGCTCTAAAGAAGCTCTGCTGACCTGGTTCTCTGGCTCTAAAGCAGCACTGCTGACCTGGTTCTCTGGCTCTAAATCAGCTCTGCTGACCTGGTTCTCTCCCTCTAAAGCAGTTCTGCTGATTTGTTTTCTCTGGCTCTACAGCAGCTCTGCTGACCTGGTTCTCTGGCTCTAGAGCAGCTCTGCTGACCTGTTTTTCTGGCTCTACAGCAGCTCTGCTGACCTGGTTCTCTGGCTCTAAAGCAGCTCTGGTGACCTGGTTCTCTGGCTCTAAAGCTTCTCTGCTGACCTGGTTCTCTGGCTCTAAAGCAGCTCTGCTGACCTGGTTTCTCTGGCTCTACAGTAGCTCTGCTGACCTTGTTCTCTGGCTCTAGAGCTGATCTGCTGACATTGTTCTCTGGCTCTAAAGCAGCTTTGTTGACCTGGTTCTCTGGCTCTAGAGAAGCTCTGCTGACATGGTTCTTAGGCTCTAGAGCATTTCTGCTGACCTGGTTCTCTGGCTCTTCAACGGCTCTGCTGACCTGGTTCTCTGGCTCTAAAGCACCTCTGCTGACCTGGTACTCTGGCTGTAAAGCAGCTCTGCTGACCAGGTTCTCTGCCTCTACAGCAGCTCTGCTGACCTGGTTCTTAGGCTCTATAGCAGGTCTGCTGATCTGGTTCTCTCGCTCTAAAGCAGCTCTGCTGACCTGGTTCTCTGGCTCTAAAGCAGCACTGCTGACCTGGTTCTCTGGCTCTAAATCAGCTCTGCTGACCTGGTTCTCTCCCTCTAAAGCAGTTCTGCTGATTTGTTTTCTCTGGCTCTACAGCAGCTCTGCTGACCTGGTTCTCTGGCTCTAGAGCAGCTCTGCTGACCTGTTTCTTAGGCTCTAGAGCAGCTCTGTTGACCTGGTTCTATGGCTCTAAAGCAGCTCTGCTGACCTCGTTCTCTGGCTTTGAAGCAGCTCTGCTGACCTGGTTCTCTGGCTCTAGAGCAGGTCTGCTGACCTGGTTCTCTCCCTCTAAAGCAGCTCTTCTGACCTGGTTCTCTGGCTCTCAAGCAGCTCTGCTGACCTTGTTCTCTGCCTCTAAAGCAGCTCTGCTGACCTGGTTTCTCTGGCTCTACAGTAGCTCTGCTGACCTGGATCTCTGACTCTAGAGCAGCTCTGCTGGCCTGGTTCTTAGGCTCTAGAGTAGCTCTGCTGACTTGGTTCTCTGGCTCTACAACGGCTCTGCTGACCTGGTTCTCTGGCTCTACAACGGCTCTGCTGACCTGGTTCTCTGGCTCTAAAGCAGCTCTGCTGACCTGGTTCTCTGGCTCTAAAGCAGCTCTGCTGACTTGGTTCTCAGGCTCTAGAGCAGCTCTACTGACCTGGTTATTAGGCTCTAGAGCAGCTCTGCTGACCTGGTTCTTCGGCTCTACGACGGCTCTGCTGACCTTGTTCTCTGCCTCTAAAGCAGCTCTGCTGACCTTGTTCTCTGCCTCTAAAGCAGCTCTGCTGACATTGTGTCCTGGCTCTACAGCTGCTCTGCTGACCTGGCTCTCTGGCTCTACAGCATCTCTGCTGACCTGTTTCTTAGGCTCTAGAGCAGCTCTGTTGACCTTGTTCTCTCTCTCTAAAGCAGCTCTGCTGACCTGGTTCTCTGGCTCTAAAGCGGCTCTGCTGACCTTCTTCTCTTGCTCTAAAACGGGTCTGCTGACCTGGTTCTCTGGCTCTAAAGCAGCTCTAGTGACCTGTTTCTCTGGCTCTAGAGCAGCTCTGGTGACCTGGTTCTCTGGCTCTCCAACGGCTCTGCTGAACTGGTTTTCTGGCTCTAAAGCACCTCTGCTGACCTGGTTCTCTGGCTCTAAAGCAGCTCTGCATACCTGGTTCTCTGGCTCTAAAGCAGCTCTGCTGACCTGGTTCTCTCCCTCTAAAGCAGGTCTGCTGACCTGGTTTCTCTGGCTATACAGCAGCTCTGCTGACCTGTTTCTCTGGCTCTACAGCAGCTCCTCTGACCTGCTTCTCTGGCTCTAGAGCAGCTCTGCTGACCTGGTTCTTATCCTGTAGAGCAGCTCTTCTGACCTGGTTCTCTGGCTCTAAAGCAGCTCTGCTGACCTGGTTCTCTCCCTCTAAAGCAGCTCTGCTGCCCTGCTTTCTCTCGCTCTATAGCAGCTCTGCTGACATGTTTTCTGGCTCTACAGAAGCTCTGCTGACCTGGTTCTCTGGCTCTAAAGCAGCTCTGGTGACCTGGTTCTCTGGCTCTAAAGCATCTCTGCTGACCTGGTTCTCTGGCTCTAAAGCATCTCTGCTAACCTGGTTTCTCTGGCTCTACAACAGCTCTGCTGAACTGGTTCTCTAGCTCTAGAGCAGCTCTGCTTACCTGGTTCTATGGCTCTAAAGCAGCTCTGCTGACCTGGTTCTATGGGTCTAAAGCAGTTCTGCTTACCTGGTTCTCCGGCTTTGAAGCAGCTTTCCTGACCTGGTTCTCTTGCTTTGAAGCAGCTCTGGTGACCTGGTTCTCTGGCTCTAAAGCAGCTCTGGTGACCTGGTTCTCTGGCTCTAAAGCAGCTCTGCTCACCTGGTTCTCTCCCTCTAAAGCAGCTCTGCTGACCTGGTTTCTCTGGCTCTACAGAAGATCTGCTGACCTGGTTCTCTGGCTCTAGAGCAGCTCTGCGAACATGGTTCTTAGGCTCTAGAGCAGCTTTGCTGACCTGGTTCTCTGGCTCTACAACGTCTCTGCTGACCTGGTTCTCTGGCTTTGAAGCAGCTCTGGTGACCTGGTTCTCTGGCTCTAAAGCAGCTTTGTTGACCTGGTACTCTGGCTCCAGAGCAGCTCTGCGGACCTGGTTCGTAGGCTCTAGAGCAGTTATGCTGACCTGGTTCTCTGGCTCTAAAGCACCTCTGCTGACCTGGTTCTCTGGCTGTAAAGCAGCTCTGCTGACCAGGTTCTCTGGCTCTACAGCAGCTCTGCTGACCTGGTTCTTAGGCTCTATAGCAGGTCTGCTGATCTGGTTCTCTCGCTCTAAAGCAGCTCTGCTGACGTGGTTCTCTGGCTCTAAATCAGCTCTGCTGACCTGGTTCTCTCCCTCTAAAGCAGCTCTGCTGAACTGTTTGCGCTGGCTATACAGCAGCTCTGCTGACCTGGTTCTCTGGCTCTAGAGCAGCTCTGCTGACCTGGTTCTCTCGCTCTATAGCAGCTCTGCTGACCTGTTTTTCTGGCTCTACAGAAGCTCTGCTGACCTAGTTCTCTGGCTCTAAAGCAGCTCTGGTGACCTGGTTCTCTGGCTCTAAAGCATCTCTGCTGACCTGGTTCTCTGGCTCTAAAGCATCTCTGCTAACCTGGATTCTCTGGCTCTACAACAGTTATGCTGAACTGGTTCTCTAGCTCTAGAGCAGCTCTGCTTACCTGGTTCTATGGCTCTAAAGCAGCTCTGCTGACCTGGTTCTATGGCTCTAAAGCAGTTCTGCTTACCTGGTTCTCCGGCTTTGAAGCAGCTTTGCTGACCTGGTTCTCTGGCTTTGAAGCAGCTCTGGTGACCTGGTTCTCTGGCTCTAAAGCAGCTCTGGTGACCTGGTTCTCTGGCTCTAAAGCAGCTCTGCGCACCTGGTTCTCTCCCTCTAAAGCAGCTCTGCTGACCTGGTTTCTCTGGCTCTACAGAAGATCTGCTGACCTGGTTCTCTGGCTCTAGAGCAGCTCTGCGAACATGGTTCTTAGGCTCTAGAGCAGCTTTGCTGACCTGGTTCTCTGGCTCTACAACGTCTCTGCTGACCTGGTTCTCTGGCTTTGAAGCAGCTCTGGTGACCTGGTTCTCTGGCTCTAAAGCAGCTTTGTTGACCTGGTACTCTGGCTCCAGAGCAGCTCTGCAGACCTGGTTCGTAGGCTCTAGAGCAGTTATGCTGACCTGGTTCTCTGGCTCTACAACGGCTCTGCTGACCTGGTTCTCTGGCTCTAAAGCACCTCTGCTGACCTGGTTCTCTGGCTGTAAAGCAGCTCTGCTGACCAGGTTCTCTGGCTCTACAGCAGCTCTGCTGACCTGGTTCTTAGGCTCTATAGCAGGTCTGCTGATCTGGTTCTCTCGCTCTAAAGCAGCTCTGCTGACGTGGTTCTCTGGCTCTAAATCAGCTCTGCTGACCTGGTTCTCTCCCTCTAAAGCAGCTCTGCTGAACTGTTTGCGCTGGCTATACAGCAGCTCTGCTGACCTGGTTCTCTGGCTCTAGAGCAGCTCTGCTGACCTGGTTCTCTTCCTCTAAAGCAGCTCTGCTGACCTGGTTCTCGGCCTCTAAAGCAGCTCTGCTGACCTTGTTCTCTGCCTCTAAAGCAGCTCTGCTGACATTGTGTCCTGGCTCTACAGCTGCTCTGCTGACCTGGCTCTCTGGCTCTAGAGCAGCTCTGCTGACCTGGTTCTCTGGCTCTACAACGGCTCTGCTGACCTAGTTCTACGGCTCTACAGCAGCTCTGCTGACCTGTTTCTCTGGCTCTAAAGCAGCTCTGCTGACCTGGTTCTTTGGCTCTACAGCAGCTCTGCTGACCTGGTTCTCTGGCTCTAGAGCAGCTCTGTTGACCTGGTTCTCTCCCTCTAAAGCAGCTCTGCTGACCTGGCTCTCTGGCTCTAAAGCGGCTCTGCTGACCTGGTTCTCTTGCTCTAAAGCGGGTCTGCTGACCTGGTTCTCTGGCTCTAAAGCAGCTCTAGTGACCTGTTTCTCTTGTTCTAGAACAGCTCTGGTGACCTGGCTCTCGGGCTCGAGAGCAGCTCTGCTGACCTGGTCCTGGTTCTCTGGCTCTAAAGCAGCTCTGCTGACCTGGTTCTCTCCCTCAAAAGCAGGTCTGCTGACCTGGTTTCTCTGGCTCTACAGCAGCTCTGCTGACCTGTTTCTCTGGCTCTACAGCAGCTCCTCTGACCTGCTTCTCTGGCTCTAGAGCAGCTCTGCTGACCTGGTTCTTATCCTGTAGAGCAGCTCTTCTGACCTGGTTCTCTGGCTCTAAAGCAGCTCTGCTGACCTGGTTCTCTCCCTCTAAAGCAGCTCTGCTGACCTGGTTTTTCTCGCTCTATAGCAGCTCTGCTGACCTGTTTTTCTGGCTCTACAGCAGCTCTGCTGACCTGGTTCTCTGGCTCTAAAGCAGCTCTGGTGACCTGGTTCTCTGGCTCTAAAGCTTCTCTGCTGACCTGGTTCTCTGGCTCTAAAGCAGCTCTGCTGACCTGGTTTCTCTGGCTCTACAGTAGCTCTGCTGACCTTGTTCTCTGGCTCTAGAGCTGATCTGCTGACCTTGTTCTCTGGCTCTAAAGCAGCTTTGTTGACCTGGTTCTCTGGCTCTAGAGAAGCTCTGCTGACATGGTTCTTAGGCTCTAGAGCATTTCTGCTGACCTGGTTCTCTGGCTCGTCAACGGCTCTGCTGACCTGGTTCTCTGGCTCTAAAGCACCTCTGCTGACCTGGTACTCTGGCTGTAAAGCAGCTCTGCTGACCAGGTTCCCTGCCTCTACAGCAGCTCTGCTGACCTGGTTCTTAGGCTCTATAGCAGGTCTGCTGATCTGGTTCTCTCGCTCTAAAGCAGCTCTGCTGACCTGGTTCTCTGGCTCTAAAGCAGCACTGCTGACGTGGTTCTCTGGCTCTAAATCAGCTCTGCTGACCTGGTTCTCTCCCTCTAAAGCAGCTCTGCTGAACTGTTTTCTCTGGCTCTACAGCAGCTCTGCTGACCTGGTTCTCTGGCACTAGAGCAGATCTGCTGACCTGTTTCTTAGGCTCTAGAGCAGCTCTGTTGACCTGGTTCTATCGCTCTAAAGCAGCTCTGCTGACCTGGTTCTCTGGCTTTGAAGCAGCTCTGCTGACCTGGTTCTCTGGCTCTAGAGCAGCTCTACTGACCTGGTTCTCTCCCTCTAAAGCAACTCTGCTGACCTGGTCCTCTGGCTCTACAACGGCTCTGCTGACCTGGTTCTCTGGCTCTAAAGCAGCTCTGCTGACCTGGTTCTCTGGCTCTAAAGCAACTCTGCTGACTTGGTTCTCAGGCTCTAGAGCAGCTCTACTGACCTGGTTTTTAGGCTCTAGAGCAGCTCTGCTGGCCTGGTTCTGTGGCTCTATGACGGCTCTGCTGACCTTGTCCTCTGCCTCTAAAGCAGCTCTGCTGACATTGTTTCTCTGACTCTACAGCAGCTCTGCTGACGTGGTTCTCTGGCTCTAAATCATCTCTGCTGACCTGGTTCTCTCCCTCTAAAGCAGCTCCTCTGATGAACTGTTTTCTCTGGCTCTACAGCAGCTCTGCTGACCTGGTTCTCTGGCTCTAGAGCAGATCTGCTGACCTGTTTCTTAGGCTCTAGAGCAGCTCTGTTGACCTGGTTCTATGGCTCTAAAGCAGCTCTGCTGACCTGGTTCTCTGGCTTTGAAGCAGCTCTGCTGACCTGGTTCTCTTGCTCAAATGCGGGTCTGCTGACCTGGTTCTCTGGCTCTAAAGCAGCTCTAGTGACCTGTTTCTCTGGCTCTAGAGCAGCTCTGGTGACCTGGTTCTCTTGCTCTAGAGCAGCTCTGCTGACCTGTTTCCCTGGCTCTAAAGCAGCTCTGCAGACCTGGTTCTCTGGCTCTAAAGCATCTCTGTGGACCTGGTTCTCTGGCTCTAAAACAGCTCTGCTGACCAGGTTCTCTCCCTCTAAAGCAGCTCTGCTGAACTGTTTTCTCTGGCTCTACAGCAGCTCTGCTGACCTGGTTCTCTGGCTCTAGAGCAGATCTGCTGACCTGTTTCTTAGGCTCTAGAGCAGCTCTGTTTACCTGGTTCTATGGCTCTAAAGCAGCTCTGCTGACCTGGTTCTCTGGCTTTGAAGCAGCTCTGCTGACCTGGTTCTCTGGCTCTAGATCAGGTCTGCTGACCTGGTTCTCTCCCTCTAAAGCAGCTCTGCTGACCTGTTTTTCTGGCTCTAAAGCAGCTCTGCTGACCTTGTTCACTGCCTCAAAAGCAGCTCTGCTGACCTGGTTTCTCTGGCTCTACAGCAGCTCTGCTGACCTGGATCTCTGACTCCAGAGCAGTTCTGCTGACCTGGTTCTTAGGCTCTAGAGCAGCTCTGCTGACTTGGTAATCTGGCTCTACAACGGCTCTGCTGACCTGCTTCTCTGGCTCTACAACGGCTCTGCTGCCTGGTTCTCTGGCTCTAAAGCAGCTCTGCTGACCTGGTTATCTGGCTCTAAAACAGCTCAGCTGACTTGGTTCTCAGGCTCTAGAGCAGCTCTACTGACCTGGTTTTTAGGCTCTACAGCAGCTCTGCTGGCCTGGTTCTGTGGCTCTACGGCGGCTCTGCTGACCTTGTTGTCTGCCTCTAAAGCAGCTCTGCTGACCTGGTTCTCTGCCTCCAAAGCAGCTCTGCTGACATTGTTTCTCTGGCTCTACAGCAGCTCTGCTAACCTTGTTCTCTGGCTCTAGAGCAGCTCTGCTGACCTGTTTCTTAGGCTCTAGAGCAGCTTTGTTGACCTGGTTCTCTCCCTCTAAAGCGGCTCTGCTGACCTGGTTCTCTTGCTCTAAAGCGGGTCTGCTGACCTGGTTCTCTGGCTCTAAAGCAGCTCTAGTGACCTGTTTCTCTGGCTCTAGAGCAGCTCTGGTGACCTGGTTCTCTGGCTCTAGAGCAGGTCTGCTGACCTGGTTCTCTGGCTCTAAAGCAGCTCTGCAGACCTGGTTCTCTGGCTCTAAAGCAGCTCTGTGGACCTGGTTGTCTGGCTCTAAAGCAGCTCTGCTGACCTGGTTTTCTGGCTCTAAAGCAGCTCTGCTGACCTTGTTCACTGCCTCTAAAGCAGCTCTGCTGACCTGGTTTCTCTGGCTCTACAGCAGCTCTGCTGACCTGGATCTCTGACTCTAGAGCAGTTCTGCTGACCTGGTTCTTAGGCTCTAGAGCAGCTCTGCTGACTTGGTAATCTGGCTCTACAACGGCTCTGCTGACCTGGTTCTCTGGCTCTACAACGGCTCTGCTGCCTGGTTCTCTGGCTCTAAAGCAGCTCTGCTGACCTGGTTATCTGGCTCTAAAACAGCTCAGCTGACTTGGTTCTCAGGCTCTAGAGCAGCTCTACTGACCTGGTTTTTAGGCTCTACAGCAGCTCTGCTGGCCTGGTTCTGTGGCTCTACGGCGGCTCTGCTGACCTTGTTGTCTGCCTCTAAAGCAGCTCTGCTGACCTGGTTCTCTGCCTCCAAAGCAGCTCTGCTGACATTGTTTCTCTGGCTCTACAGCAGCTCTGCTAACCTTGTTCTCTGGCTCTAGAGCAGCTCTGCTGACCTGTTTCTTAGGCTCTAGAGCAGCTTTGTTGACCTGGTTCTCTCCCTCTAAAGCGGCTCTGCTGACCTGGTTCTCTTGCTCTAAAGCGGGTCTGCTGACCTGGTTCTCTGGCTCTAAAGCAGCTCTAGTGACCTGTTTCTCTGGCTCTAGAGCAGCTCTGGTGACCTGGTTCTCTGGCTCTAGAGCAGGTCTGCTGACCTGGTTCTCTGGCTCTAAAGCAGCTCTGCAGACCTGGTTCTCTGCTCTAAAGCAGCTCTGTGGACCTGGTTGTCTGGCTCTAAAGCAGCTCTGCTGACCTGGTTTTCTGGCTCCAAAGCAGCTCTGCTGACCTTGTTCACTGCCTCTAAAGCAGCTCTGCTGACCTGGTTTCTCTGGCTCTACAGCAGCTCTGCTGACCTGGATCTCTGACTCTAGAGCAGTTCTGATGACCTGGTTCTTAGGCTCTAGAGCAGCTCAGCTGACTTGGTAATCTGGCTCTACAACGGCTCTGCTGACCTGGTTCTCTAGCTCTACAACGGCTCTGCTGCCTGGTTCTCTGGCTCTAAAGCAGCTCTGCTGACCTGGTTCTCTGGCTCTAAAACAGCTCAGCTGACTTGGTTCTCAGGCTCTAGAGCAGCTCTACTGACCTGGTTTTTAGGCTCTAGAGCAGCTCTGCTGGCCTGGTTCTGTGGCTCTACGACGGCTCTGCTGACCTTGTTGTCTGCCTCTAAAGCAGCTCTGCTGACCTTGTTCTCTGCCTCCAAAGCAGCTCTGCTGACATTGTTTCCCTGGCTCTACAGCAGCTCTGCTAACCTTGTTCTCTGGCTTTAGAGCAGCTCTGCTGACCTGTTTCTTAGGCTCTAGAGCAGCTTTGTTGACCTGGTTCTCTCCTCTAAAGCAGCTCTGCGGACCTGGTTCTCTGGCTCTAAAGCGGCTCTGCTGACCTGGTTCTCTTGCTCTAAAGCGGGTCTGCTGACCTGGTTCTCTGGCTCTAAAGCAGCTCTAGTGACCTGTTTCTCTGGCTCTAGAGCAGCTCTGGTGACCTGGTTCTCTGGCTCTAGAGCAGGTCTGCTGACCTGGTTCTCTGGCTCTGAAGCAGCTCTGCAGACCTGGTTCTCTGGCTCTAAAGCAGCTCTGCGGACCTGGTTTCTCTGGCTCTAAAACAGCTCTGCTGACCTGGTTTCTCTGGCTCTAAAGCGGGTCTGCTGACATGGTTCTCTGGCTCTAAAGCAGCTCTAGTGACCTGTTTCTCTGGGTCTAGAGCAGCTTTGTTGACCTGGTTCTCTGGCTCTAGAGCAGCTCTGATGACCTGGTTCTTAGGCCTCAGAGCAATTCTGCTGACCTGGTTCTCTGGCTCACAACGGCTCTGCTGAACTGGTTCTCGGCTCTAAAGCACCTCTGCTGACCTGATTCTCTGGCTGTAAAGCAGCTCTGCTGACCAGGTTCTCTGGCTCTACAGCAGCTCTGCTGACCTGGTTCTTAGGCTCTATAGCAGCTCTGCTGATCTGGTTCTCTCGCTCTAAAGCAGCTTTGCTGACCTGGTTCTCCGGCTCTAAAGCAGCTCTGCTGACATGGTTCTCTGGCTCTAAATCAGCTCTGCTGACCTGGTTCTCTCCTTCTAAAGCAGCTCTGCTGAACTGTTTTCTCTGGCTCTACAGCAGCTCTGCTGACCTGGTTCTCCGGCTCTAAAGCAGCTCTGCTGACCTGTTTCTTAGGCTCTAGAGCAGCTATTTTGACCTGGTTCTCTCTCTCTAAAGCAGCTCTGCTGACCTGGTTCTATGGCTCTAAAGCGGCTCTGCTGACCTGCTTCTCTTGCTCTAAAGCGGGTCTGCTGACCTGGTTCTCTGGCTCTAAAGCAGCTCTAGTGACCTGTTTCTCTGACTCTAGAGGCAGCTCTGGTGACCTGGTTCTCTGGCTCAAGAGCAGCTCTGCTGACCTGGTTCTCTGGCTCTAAAGCAGCTCTGCATACCTGGTTCTCTGGCTCTAAAGCAGCTCTGCTGACCTGGTTCTCTCCCTCTAAAGCAGGTCTGCTGACCTGGTTTCTCTGGCTCTACAGCAGCTCCTCTGACCTGCTTCTCTGGCTCTAGAGCAGCTCTGCTGACCTGGTTCTTATCCTGTAGAGCAGCTCTTCTGACCTGGTACTCTGGCTCTAAAGCAGCTCTGCTGACCTGGTTCTCTCCCTCTAAAGCAGGTCTGCTGACCTGGTTTCTCTGGCTCTACGGCAGCTCTGCTGACCTTGTTCTCTGCCTCCAAAGCAGCTCTGCTGACATTGTTTCCCTGGCTCTACAGCAGCTCTGCTAACCTTGTTCTCTGGCTTTAGAGCAGCTCTGCTGACCTGTTTCTTAGGCTCTAGAGCAGCTTTGTTGACCTGGTTCTCTCCCTCTAAAGCAGCTCTGCTGACCTGGTTCTCTGGCTCTAAAGCGGCTCTGCTGACCTGGTTCTCTTGCTCTAAAGCGGGTCTGCTGACCTGGTTCTCTGGCTCTAAAGCAGCTCTAGTGACCTGTTTCTCTGGCTCTAGAGCAGCTCTGGTGACCTGGTTCTCTGGCTCTAGAGCAGGTCTGCTGACCTGGTTCTCTGGCTCTGAAGCAGCTCTACAGACCTGGTTCTCTGGCTCTAAAGCAGCTCTGCGGACTTGGTTCTCTGGCTCTAAAACAGCTCTGCTGACCTGGTTTCTCTGGCTCTAAAGCGGGTCTGCTGACATGGTTCTCTGGCTCTAAAGCAGCTCTAGTGACCTGTTTCTCTGGGTCTAGAGCAGCTTTGTTGACCTGGTTCTCTGGCTCTAGAGCAGCTCTGATGACCTGGTTCTTAGGCCTCAGAGCAATTCTGCGGACCTGGTTCTCTGGCTCACAACGGCTCTGCTGAACTGGTTCTCGGCTCTAAAGCACCTCTGCTGACCTGATTCTCTGGCTGTAAAGCAGCTCTGCTGACCAGGTTCTCTGGCTCTACAGCAGCTCTGCTGACCTGGTTCTTAGGCTCTATAGCAGCTCTGCTGATCTGGTTCTCTCGCTCTAAAGCAGCTTTGCTGACCTGGTTCTCCGGCTCTAAAGCAGCTCTGCTGACATGGTTCTCTGGCTCTAAATCAGCTCTGCTGACCTGGTTCTCTCCTTCTAAAGCAGCTCTGCTGAACTGTTTTCTCTGGCTCTACAGCAGCTCTGCTGACCTGGTTCTCCGGCTCTAGAGCAGCTCTGCTGACCTGTTTCTTAGGCTCTAGAGCAGCTATTTTGACCTGGTTCTCTCTCTCTAAAGCAGCTCTGCTGACCTGGTTCTCTGGCTCTAAAGCGGCTCTGCTGACCTGCTTCTCTTGCTCTAAAGCGGGTCTGCTGACCTGGTTCTCTGGCTCTAAAGCAGCTCTAGTGACCTGTTTCTCTGGCTCTAGAGCAGCTCTGGTGACCTGGTTCTCTGGCTCAAGAGCAGCTCTGCTGACCTGGTTCTCTGGCTCTAAAGCAGCTCTGCATACCTGGTTCTCTGGCTCTAAAGCAGCTCTGCTGACCTGGTTCTCTCCCTCTAAAGCAGGTCTGCTGACCTGGTTTCTTTGGCTCTACAGCAGCTCTGCTGACCTGTTTCTCTGGCTCTACAGCAGCTCCTCTGACCTGCTTCTCTGGCTCTAGAGCAGCTCTGCTGACCTGGTTCTTATCCTGTAGAGCAGCTCTTCTGACCTGGTTCTCTGGCTCTAAAGCAGCTCTGCTGACCTGGTTCTCTCCCTCTAAAGCAGGTCTGCTGACCTGGTTTCTCTGGCTCTACGGCAGCTCTGCTGACCTTGTTCTCTGCCTCTAAAGCAGCTCTGCTGACATTGTTTCTCTGGCTCTACAGCAGCTCTGCTGACCTTGTTCTCTGGCTCTAGAGCAGCTCCGCTGACCTGTTTCTTAGGCTCTAGAGCAGCTTTGTTGACCTGGTTCTCTCCCTCTAAAGCAGCTCTGCTGACCTGGTTCTCTGGCTCTAAAGCGGCTCTGCTGACCTGGTTCTCTTGCTCTAAAGCGGGTCTGCTGACCTGGTTCTCTGGCTCTAAAGCAGCTCTAGTGACTTGTTTCTCTGGCTCTAGAGCAGCTCTGGTGACCTGGTTCTCTGGCTCTAGAGCAGCTCTGCTGACCTGGTTCTCTGGCTCTAGAGCAGCTCTGGTGACCTGGTTCTCTGGCTCTAGAGCAGGTCTGCTGACCTGGTTCTCTGGCTCTAAAGCAGCTCTGCAGACCTGGTTCTCTGGCTCTAAAGCAGCTCTGCGGACCTGGTTCTCTGGCTCTAAAACAGCTCTGCTGACCTGGTTTCTCTGGCTCTAAAGCGGGTCTGCTGACATGGTTCTCTGGCTCTAAAGCAGCTCTAGTGACCTGTTTCTCTGGGTCTAGAGCAGCTTTGTTGACCTGGTTCTCTGGCTCTAGAGCAGCTCTGATGACCTGGTTCTTAGGCTCTAGAGCAATTCTGCTGGCCTGGTTCTCTGGCTCTACAGCGGCTCTGCTGAACTGGTTCTCTGGCTCTAAAGCACCTCTGCTGACCTGGTTCTCTGGCTGTAAAGCAGCTCTGCTGACCAGGTTCTCTGGCTCTACAGCAGCTCTGCTGACCTGGTTCTTAGGCTCTATAGCAGGTCTGCTGATCTGGTTCTCTTGCTCTAAAGCAGCTTTGCTGAACTGGTTCTCTGGCTCTAAAGCAGCTCTGCTGACGTGGTTCTCTGGCTCTAAATCAGCTCTGCTGACCTGGTTCTCTCCCTCTAAAGCAGCTCTGCTGAACTGTTTTCTCTGGCTCTACAGCAGCTCTGCTGACCTGGTTCTCTGGCTCTAGAGCAGATCTGCTGACCTGTTTCTTAGGCTCTAGAGCAGCTCTGTTGACCTGGTTCTATGGCTCTAAAGCAGCTCTGCTGACCTGGTTCTCTGGCTTTGAAGCAGCTCTGCTGACCTGGTTCTCTTGCTCTAGAGCAGCTCTACTGACCTGGTTCTCTCCCTCTAAAGCAGCTCTGCTGACCTGGTTCTCTGGCTCTAAAGCAGATCTGCTGACCTTGTTCTCTGCCTCTAAAGCAGATCTGCTGACCTGGTTTCTCTGGCTCTGCAGCAGCTCTGCTGACCTGGATCTCTGACTCTAGAGCAGTTCTGCTGACCTGGTTCTTAGGCTCTAGAGCAGCTCTGCTGACTTGGTAATCTGGCTCTACAACGGCTCTGCTGACCTGGTCCTCTGGCTCTACAACGGCTCTGCTGACCTGGTTCTCTGGCTCTAAAGCAGCTCTGCTGACCTGGTTCTCTGGCTCTAAAGCAACTCTGCTGACTTGGTTCTCAGGCTCTAGAGCAGCTCTACTGAACTGGTTTTTAAGCTCTAGAGCAGCTCTGCTGGCCTGGTTCTGTGGCTCTATGACGGCTCTGCTGACCTTGTCCTCTGCCTCTAAAGCAGCTCTGCTGACATTGTTTCTCTGGCTCTACAGCAGCTCTGCTGACCTTGTTCTCTGGCTCTAGAGCAGCTCTGCTGACCTGTTTCTTAGGCTCTAGAGCAGCTTTGTTGACCTGGTTCTCTCCCTCTAAAGCATCTCTGCTGACCTGGTTCTCTGGCTCTAAAGCAGCTCTAATGACCTGTTTCTCTGGCTCTAGAGTATCTTTGCAGACCTGGTTCTCTGGCTCTAAAGCAGCTCTGCTGACCTGGTTCGCTCCCTCTAAAGCAGGTCTGCTGACCTGGTTTCTCTGGCTCTACAGCAGCTCTGCTGACCTGTTTCTCTGGCTCTACAGCAGCTCCCCTGACCTGCTTCTCTGGCTCTAGAGCAGCTCTGCTGACCTGGTTCTTATCCTGTAGAGCAGCTCTGCTGACCTGGTTTCTCTCGCTCTATAGCAGCTCTGCTGACCTGTCTTTCTGGCTCTACAGCAGCTCTTCTGACCTTGTTCTCTGGCTCCAAAGCACCTCTGATGACCTGGTTCTCTGGCTCTAAAGCATCTCTGCTGACCTGGTTCTATGGCTCTAAAGCAGCTCTGCAGACCTGGTTCTCTGGCTCTAAAGCATCTCTGCGGACCTGGTTCTCTGGCTCTAAAACAGCTCTGCTGACCTGGTTTCTCTGGCTCTACAGCAGCTCTGTTGACCTTCTTCTCTGGCTCTAGAGCAGCTCTGCTGACCTGGTTCTTAGGCTCTAGAGCAGCTCTGTTGACCTGGTTCTCTCCCTCTAAAGCAGCTCTGCTGACCTGGTTCTCTCCCTCTAAAGCAGCTCTGCTGACCTGGTTCTCTGGCTCTAAAGCAGCTCTGCTGACCTTGTTCTCTGCCTCTAAAGCAGCTCTGCTGACCTGGTTTCTCTGGCTCTACAGCAGCTCTGCTGACCTGGATCTCTGACTCTAGAGCAGTTCTGCTGACCTGGTTCTTAGGCTCTAGAGCAGCTCTGCTGACTTGGTAATCTGGCTCTACAACGGATCTGCTGACCTGGATCTCTGGCTCTACAACGGCTCTGCTGACCTGGTTCTCTGGCTCTAAAGCAGCTCTGCTGACCTGGTTCTCTGGCTCTAAAGCAGCTCTGCTGACTTGGTTCTCAGGCTCTAGAGCAGCTCTACTGACCTGGTTTTTAGGCACTAGAGCAGCTCTGCTGGCCTGGTTCTGTGGCTCTACGACGGCTCTGCTGACCTTGTTCTCTGCCTCTAAAGCAGATCTGCTGACCTTGTTCTCTGCCTCTAAAGCAGCTCTGCTGACATTGTTTCTCTGGCTCTACAGCAGCTCTGCTGACCTTGTTCTCTGGCTCTAGAGCAGCTCTGCTGACCTGTTTCTTAGGCTCTAGAGCAGCTCTGCTGACCTGGTTCTCTGGCTCTAAAGCGGCTCTGCTGACCTGGTTCTCTTGCTCTAAAGCGGGTCTGCTGACCTGGTTCTCTGGCTCTAAAGCAGCTCTAGTGACTTGTTTCTCTGGCTCTAGAGCAGCTCTGGTGACCTGGTTCTCTGGCTCTAGAGCAGCTCTGCTGACCTGGTTCTCTGGCTCTAGAGCAGCTCTGGTGACCTGGTTCTCTGGCTCTAGAGCAGGTCTGCTGACCTGGTTCTCTGGCTCTAAAGCAGCTCTGCAGACCTGGTTCTCTGGCTCTAAAGCAGCTCTGCAGACCTGGTTTCTGGCTCTAAAACAGCTCTGCTGACCTGGTTTCTCTGGCTCTAAAGCGGGTCTGCAGACATGGTTCTCTGGCTCTAAAGCAGCTCTAGTGACCTGTTTCTCTGGGTCTAGAGCAGCTTTGTTGACCTGGTTCTCTGGCTCTAGAGCAGCTCTGATGACCTGGTTCTTAGGCTCTAGAGCAATTCTGCTGGCCTGGTTCTCTGGCTCTACAGTGGCTCTGCTGAACTGGTTCTTTGGCTCTAAATCACCTCTGCTGACCAGGTTCTCTGGCTCTACAGCAGCTCTGCTGACCTGGTTCTTCGGCTCTATAGCAGGTCTGCTGATCTGGTTCTCTTGCTCTAAAGCGGGTCTGCTGACCTGGTTCTCTGGCTCTAAAGCAGCTCTAGTGACTTGTTTCTCTGGCTCTAGAGCAGCTCTGGTGACCTGGTTCTCTGGCTCTAGAGCAGCTCTGCTGACCTGGTTCTCTGGCTCTAGAGCAGCTCTGGTGACCTGGTTCTCTGGCTCTAGAGCAGGTCTGCTGACCTGGTTCTCTGGCTCTAAAGCAGCTCTGCAGACCTGGTTCTCTGGCTCTAAAGCAGCTCTGCAGACCTGGTTTCTGGCTCTAAAACAGCTCTGCTGACCTGGTTTCTCTGGCTCTAAAGCGGGTCTGCAGACATGGTTCTCTGGCTCTAAAGCAGCTCTAGTGACCTGTTTCTCTGGGTCTAGAGCAGCTTTGTTGACCTGGTTCTCTGGCTCTAGAGCAGCTCTGATGACCTGGTTCTTAGGCTCTAGAGCAATTCTGCTGGCCTGGTTCTCTGGCTCTACAGTGGCTCTGCTGAACTGGTTCTTTGGCTCTAAATCACCTCTGCTGACCAGGTTCTCTGGCTCCACAGCAGCTCTGCTGACCTGGTTCTTCGGCTCTATAGCAGGTCTGCTGATCTGGTTCTCTTGCTCTAAAGCAGCTTTGCTGACCTGGTTCTCTCCCTCTAAAGCAGCTCTGCTGAACTGTTTTCTCTGGCTCTACAGCAGCTCTGCTGACCTGGTTCTCTGGCTCTAGAGCAGATCTGCTGACCTGTTTCTTAGGCTCTAGAGCAGCTCTGTTGACCTGGTTCTATGGCTCTAAAGCAGCTCTGCTGACCTGGTTCTCTGGCTTTGAAGCAGCTCTGCTGACCTGGTTCTCTGGCTCTAGAGCAGCTCTACTGACCTGGTTCTCTCCCTCTAAAGCAGCTCTGCTGACCTGGTCCTCTGGCTCTACAACGGCTCTGCTGACCTGGTTCTCTGGCTCTAAAGCAGCTCTGCTGACCTGGTTCTCTGGCTCTAAAGCAACTCTGCTGACTTGGTTCTCAGGCTCTAGAGCAGCTCTACTGACCTGGTTTTTAGGCTCTAGAGCAGCTCTGCTGGCCTGGTTCTGTGGCTCTATGACGGCTCTGTTGACCTGGTTCTCTCCCTCTAAAGCATCTCTGCTGACCTGGTTCTCTGGCTCTAAAGCAGCTCTAGTGACCTGTTTCTCTGGCTCTAGAGTATCTTTGCAGACCTGGTTCTCTGGCTCTAAAGCAGCTCTGCTGACCTGGTTCGCTCCCTCTAAAGCAGGTCTGCTGACCTGGTTTCTCTGGCTCTACAGCAGCTCTGCTGACCTGTTTCTCTGGCTCTACAGCAGCTCCCCTGACCTGCTTCTCTGGCTCTAGAGCAGCTCTGCTGACCTGGTTCTTATCCTGTAGAGCAGCTCTGCTGACCTGGTTTCTCTCGCTCTATAGCAGCTCTGCTGACCTGTTTTTCTGGCTCTACAGCAGCTCTTCTGACCTTGTTCTCTGGCTCCAAAGCACCTCTGATGACCTGGTTCTCTGGCTCTAAAGCATCTCTGCTGACCTGGTTCTATGGCTCTAAAGCAGCTCTGCAGACCTGGTTCTCTGGCTCTAAAGCATCTCTGCGGACCTGGTTTCTCTGGCTCTACAGCAGCTCTGTTGACCTTCTTCTCTGGCTCTAGAGCAGCTCTGCTGACCTGGTTCTTAGGCTCTAGAGCAGCTCTGTTGACCTGGTTCTCTCCCTCTAAAGCAGCTCTGCTGACCTGGTTCTCTCCCTCTAAAGCAGCTCTGCTGACCTGGTTCTCTGGCTCTAAAGCAGCTCTGCTGACCTTGTTCTCTGCCTCTAAAGCAGCTCTGCTGACCTGGTTTCTCTGGCTCTACAGCAGCTCTGCTGACCTGGATCTCTGACTCTAGAGCAGTTCTGCTGACCTGGTTCTTAGGCTCTAGAGCAGCTCTGCTGACTTGGTAATCTGGCTCTACAACGGATCTGCTGACCTGGATCTCTGGCTCTACAACGGCTCTGCTGACCTGGTTCTCTGGCTCTAAAGCAGCTCTGCTGACCTGGTTCTCTGGCTCTAAAGCAGCTCTGCTGACTTGGTTCTCAGGCTCTAGAGCAGCTCTACTGACCTGGTTTTTAGGCACTAGAGCAGCTCTGCTGGCCTGGTTCTGTGGCTCTACGACGGCTCTGCTGACCTTGTTCTCTGCCTCTAAAGCAGATCTGCTGACCTTGTTCTCTGCCTCTAAAGCAGCTCTGCTGACATTGTTTCTCTGGCTCTACAGCAGCTCTGCTGACCTTGTTCTCTGGCTCTAGAGCAGCTCTGCTGACCTGTTTCTTAGGCTCTAGAGCAGCTCTGCTGACCTGGTTCTCTGGCTCTAAAGCGGCTCTGCTGACCTGGTTCTCTTGCTCTAAAGCGGGTCTGCTGACCTGGTTCTCTGGCTCTAAAGCAGCTCTAGTGACTTGTTTCTCTGGCTCTAGAGCAGCTCTGGTGACCTGGTTCTCTGGCTCTAGAGCAGCTCTGCTGACCTGGTTCTCTGGCTCTAGAGCAGCTCTGGTGACCTGGTTCTCTGGCTCTAGAGCAGGTCTGCTGACCTGGTTCTCTGGCTCTAAAGCAGCTCTGCAGACCTGGTTCTCTGGCTCTAAAGCAGCTCTGCAGACCTGGTTTCTGGCTCTAAAACAGCTCTGCTGACCTGGTTTCTCTGGCTCTAAAGCGGGTCTGCAGACATGGTTCTCTGGCTCTAAAGCAGCTCTAGTGACCTGTTTCTCTGGGTCTAGAGCAGCTTTGTTGACCTGGTTCTCTGGCTCTAGAGCAGCTCTGATGACCTGGTTCTTAGGCTCTAGAGCAATTCTGCTGGCCTGGTTCTCTGGCTCTACAGTGGCTCTGCTGAACTGGTTCTTTGGCTCTAAATCACCTCTGCTGACCAGGTTCTCTGGCTCTACAGCAGCTCTGCTGACCTGGTTCTTCGGCTCTATAGCAGGTCTGCTGATCTGGTTCTCTTGCTCTAAAGCGGGTCTGCTGACCTGGTTCTCTGGCTCTAAAGCAGCTCTAGTGACTTGTTTCTCTGGCTCTAGAGCAGCTCTGGTGACCTGGTTCTCTGGCTCTAGAGCAGCTCTGCTGACCTGGTTCTCTGGCTCTAGAGCAGCTCTGGTGACCTGGTTCTCTGGCTCTAGAGCAGGTCTGCTGACCTGGTTCTCTGGCTCTAAAGCAGCTCTGCAGACCTGGTTCTCTGGCTCTAAAGCAGCTCTGCAGACCTGGTTTCTGGCTCTAAAACAGCTCTGCTGACCTGGTTTCTCTGGCTCTAAAGCGGGTCTGCAGAAATGGTTCTCTGGCTCTAAAGCAGCTCTAGTGACCTGTTTCTCTGGGTCTAGAGCAGCTTTGTTGACCTGGTTCTCTGGCTCTAGAGCAGCTCTGATGACCTGGTTCTTAGGCTCTAGAGCAATTCTGCTGGCCTGGTTCTCTGGCTCTACAGTGGCTCTGCTGAACTGGTTCTTTGGCTCTAAATCACCTCTGCTGACCAGGTTCTCTGGCTCTACAGCAGCTCTGCTGACCTGGTTCTTCGGCTCTATAGCAGGTCTGCTGATCTGGTTCTCTTGCTCTAAAGCAGCTTTGCTGACCTGGTTCTCTCCCTCTAAAGCAGCTCTGCTGAACTGTTTTCTCTGGCTCTACAGCAGCTCTGCTGACCTGGTTCTCTGGCTCTAGAGCAGATCTGCTGACCTGTTTCTTAGGCTCTAGAGCAGCTCTGTTGACCTGGTTCTATGGCTCTAAAGCAGCTCTGCTGACCTGGTTCTCTGGCTTTGAAGCAGCTCTGCTGACCTGGTTCTCTGGCTCTAGAGCAGCTCTACTGACCTGGTTCTCTCCCTCTAAAGCAGCTCTGCTGACCTGGTCCTCTGGCTCTACAACGGCTCTGCTGACCTGGTTCTCTGGCTCTAAAGCAGCTCTGCTGACCTGGTTCTCTGGCTCTAAAGCAACTCTGCTGACTTGGTTCTCAGGCTCTAGAGCAGCTCTACTGACCTGGTTTTTAGGCTCTAGAGCAGCTCTGCTGGCCTGGTTCTGTGGCTCTATGACGGCTCTGTTGACCTGGTTCTCTCCCTCTAAAGCATCTCTGCTGACCTGGTTCTCTGGCTCTAAAGCAGCTCTAGTGACCTGTTTCTCTGGCTCTAGAGTATCTTTGCAGACCTGGTTCTCTGGCTCTAAAGCAGCTCTGCTGACCTGGTTCGCTCCCTCTAAAGCAGGTCTGCTGACCTGGTTTCTCTGGCTCTACAGCAGCTCTGCTGACCTGTTTCTCTGGCTCTACAGCAGCTCCCCTGACCTGCTTCTCTGGCTCTAGAGCAGCTCTGCTGACCTGATTCTTATCCTGTAGAGCAGCTCTGCTGACCTGGTTTCTCTCGCTCTATAGCAGCTCTGCTGACCTGTTTTTCTGGCTCTACAGCAGCTCTTCTGACCTTGTTCTCTGGCTCCAAAGCACCTCTGATGACCTGGTTCTCTGGCTCTAAAGCATCTCTGCTGACCTGGTTCTATGGCTCTAAAGCAGCTCTGCAGACCTGGTTCTCTGGCTCTAAAGCATCTCTGCGGACCTGGTTTCTCTGGCTCTACAGCAGCTCTGTTGACCTTCTTCTCTGGCTCTAGAGCAGCTCTGCTGACCTGGTTCTTAGGCTCTAGAGCAGCTCTGTTGACCTGGTTCTCTCCCTCTAAAGCAGCTCTGCTGACCTGGTTCTCTCCCTCTAAAGCAGCTCTGCTGACCTGGTTCTCTGGCTCTAAAGCAGCTCTGCTGACCTTGTTCTCTGCCTCTAAAGCAGCTCTGCTGACCTGGTTTCTCTGGCTCTACAGCAGCTCTGCTGACCTGGATCTCTGACTCTAGAGCAGTTCTGCTGACCTGGTTCTTAGGCTCTAGAGCAGCTCTGCTGACTTGGTAATCTGGCTCTACAACGGATCTGCTGACCTGGATCTCTGGCTCTACAACGGCTCTGCTGACCTGGTTCTCTGGCTCTAAAGCAGCTCTGCTGACCTGGTTCTCTGGCTCTAAAGCAGCTCTGCTGACTTGGTTCTCAGGCTCTAGAGCAGCTCTACTGACCTGGTTTTTAGGCACTAGAGCAGCTCTGCTGGCCTGGTTCTGTGGCTCTACGACGGCTCTGCTGACCTTGTTCTCTGCCTCTAAAGCAGATCTGCTGACCTTGTTCTCTGCCTCTAAAGCAGCTCTGCTGACATTGTTTCTCTGGCTCTACAGCAGCTCTGCTGACCTTGTTCTCTGGCTCTAGAGCAGCTCTGCTGACCTGTTTCTTAGGCTCTAGAGCAGCTCTGCTGACCTGGTTCTCTGGCTCTAAAGCGGCTCTGCTGACCTGGTTCTCTTGCTCTAAAGCGGGTCTGCTGACCTGGTTCTCTGGCTCTAAAGCAGCTCTAGTGACTTGTTTCTCTGGCTCTAGAGCAGCTCTGGTGACCTGGTTCTCTGGCTCTAGAGCAGCTCTGCTGACCTGGTTCTCTGGCTCTAGAGCAGCTCTGGTGACCTGGTTCTCTGGCTCTAGAGCAGGTCTGCTGACCTGGTTCTCTGGCTCTAAAGCAGCTCTGCAGACCTGGTTCTCTGGCTCTAAAGCAGCTCTGCAGACCTGGTTTCTGGCTCTAAAACAGCTCTGCTGACCTGGTTTCTCTGGCTCTAAAGCGGGTCTGCAGACATGGTTCTCTGGCTCTAAAGCAGCTCTAGTGACCTGTTTCTCTGGGTCTAGAGCAGCTTTGTTGACCTGGTTCTCTGGCTCTAGAGCAGCTCTGATGACCTGGTTCTTAGGCTCTAGAGCAATTCTGCTGGCCTGGTTCTCTGGCTCTACAGTGGCTCTGCTGAACTGGTTCTTTGGCTCTAAATCACCTCTGCTGACCAGGTTCTCTGGCTCTACAGCAGCTCTGCTGACCTGGTTCTTCGGCTCTATAGCAGGTCTGCTGATCTGGTTCTCTTGCTCTAAAGCGGGTCTGCTGACCTGGTTCTCTGGCTCTAAAGCAGCTCTAGTGACTTGTTTCTCTGGCTCTAGAGCAGCTCTGGTGACCTGGTTCTCTGGCTCTAGAGCAGCTCTGCTGACCTGGTTCTCTGGCTCTAGAGCAGCTCTGGTGACCTGGTTCTCTGGCTCTAGAGCAGGTCTGCTGACCTGGTTCTCTGGCTCTAAAGCAGCTCTGCAGACCTGGTTCTCTGGCTCTAAAGCAGCTCTGCAGACCTGGTTTCTGGCTCTAAAACAGCTCTGCTGACCTGGTTTCTCTGGCTCTAAAGCGGGTCTGCAGAAATGGTTCTCTGGCTCTAAAGCAGCTCTAGTGACCTGTTTCTCTGGGTCTAGAGCAGCTTTGTTGACCTGGTTCTCTGGCTCTAGAGCAGCTCTGATGACCTGGTTCTTAGGCTCTAGAGCAATTCTGCTGGCCTGGTTCTCTGGCTCTACAGTGGCTCTGCTGAACTGGTTCTTTGGCTCTAAATCACCTCTGCTGACCAGGTTCTCTGGCTCTACAGCAGCTCTGCTGACCTGGTTCTTCGGCTCTATAGCAGGTCTGCTGATCTGGTTCTCTTGCTCTAAAGCAGCTTTGCTGACCTGGTTCTCTCCCTCTAAAGCAGCTCTGCTGAACTGTTTTCTCTGGCTCTACAGCAGCTCTGCTGACCTGGTTCTCTGGCTCTAGAGCAGATCTGCTGACCTGTTTCTTAGGCTCTAGAGCAGCTCTGTTGACCTGGTTCTATGGCTCTAAAGCAGCTCTGCTGACCTGGTTCTCTGGCTTTGAAGCAGCTCTGCTGACCTGGTTCTCTGGCTCTAGAGCAGCTCTACTGACCTGGTTCTCTCCCTCTAAAGCAGCTCTGCTGACCTGGTCCTCTGGCTCTACAACGGCTCTGCTGACCTGGTTCTCTGGCTCTAAAGCAGCTCTGCTGACCTGGTTCTCTGGCTCTAAAGCAACTCTGCTGACTTGGTTCTCAGGCTCTAGAGCAGCTCTACTGACCTGGTTTTTAGGCTCTAGAGCAGCTCTGCTGGCCTGGTTCTGTGGCTCTATGACGGCTCTGCTGACCTTGTCCTCTGCCTCTAAAGCAGCTCTGCTGACATTGTTTCTCTGACTCTACAGCAGCTCTGCTGACGTGGTTCTCTGGCTCTAAATCATCTCTGCTGACCTGGTTCTCTCCCTCTAAAGCAGCTCCTCTGATGAACTGTTTTCTCTGGCTCTACAGCAGCTCTGCTGACCTGGTTCTCTGGCTCTAGAGCAGATCTGCTGACCTGTTTCTTAGGCTCTAGAGCAGCTCTGTTGACCTGGTTCTATGGCTCTAAAGCAGCTCTGCTGACCTGGTTCTCTGGCTTTGAAGCAGCTCTGCTGACCTGGTTCTCTTGCTCAAATGCGGGTCTGCTGACCTGGTTCTCTGGCTCTAAAGCAGCTCTAGTGACCTGTTTCTCTGGCTCTAGAGCAGCTCTGGTGACCTGGTTCTCTTGCTCTAGAGCAGCTCTGCTGACCTGTTTCCCTGGCTCTAAAGCAGCTCTGCAGACCTGGTTCTCTGGCTCTAAAGCATCTCTGTGGACCTGGTTCTCTGGCTCTAAAACAGCTCTGCTGACCAGGTTCTCTCCCTCTAAAGCAGCTCTGCTGAACTGTTTTCTCTGGCTCTACAGCAGCTCTGCTGACCTGGTTCTCTGGCTCTAGAGCAGATCTGCTGACCTGTTTCTTAGGCTCTAGAGCAGCTCTGTTTACCTGGTTCTATGGCTCTAAAGCAGCTCTGCTGACCTGGTTCTCTGGCTTTGAAGCAGCTCTGCTGACCTGGTTCTCTGGCTCTAAAGCAGCTCTGCTGACCTTGTTCACTGCCTCTAAAGCAGCTCTGCTGACCTGGTTTCTCTGGCTCTACAGCAGCTCTGCTGACCTGGATCTCTGACTCCAGAGCAGTTCTGCTGACCTGGTTCTTAGGCTCTAGAGCAGCTCTGCTGACTTGGTAATCTGGCTCTACAACGGCTCTGCTGACCTGCTTCTCTGGCTCTACAACGGCTCTGCTGCCTGGTTCTCTGGCTCTAAAGCAGCTCTGCTGACCTGGTTATCTGGCTCTAAAACAGCTCAGCTGACTTGGTTCTAAGGCTCTAGAGCAGCTCTACTGACCTGGTTTTTAGGCTCTACAGCAGATCTGCTGGCCTGGTTCTGTGGCTCTACGGCGGCTCTGCTGACCTTGTTGTCTGCCTCTAAAGCAGCTCTGCTGACCTGGTTCTCTGCCTCCAAAGCAGCTCTGCTGACATTGTTTCTCTGGCTCTACAGCAGCTCTGCTAACCTTGTTCTCTGGCTCTAGAGCAGCTCTGCTGACCTGTTTCTTAGGCTCTAGAGCAGCTTTGTTGACCTGGTTCTCTCCCTCTAAAGCGGCTCTGCTGACCTGGTTCTCTTGCTCTAAAGCGGGTCTGCTGACCTGGTTCTCTGGCTCTAAAGCAGCTCTAGTGACCTGTTTCTCTGGCTCTAGAGCAGCTCTGGTGACCTGGTTCTCTCGCTCTAGAGCAGGTCTGCTGACCTGGTTCTCTGGCTCTAAAGCAGCTCTGCAGACCTGGTTCTCTGGCTCTAAAGCAGCTCTGTGGACCTGGTTGTCTGGCTCTAAAGCAGCTCTGCTGACCTGGTTTTCCTGCTCTAAAGCAGCTCTGCTGACCTTGTTCACTGCCTCTAAAGCAGCTCTGCTGACCTGGTTTCTCTGGCTCTACAGCAGCTCTGCTGACCTGGATCTCTGACTCTAGAGCAGTTCTGCTGACCTGGTTCTTAGGCTCTAGAGCAGCTCTGCTGACTTGGTAATCTGGCTCTACAACGGCTCTGCTGACCTGGTTCTCTGGCTCTACAACGGCTCTGCTGCCTGGTTCTCTGGCTCTAAAGCAGCTCTGCTTACCTGGTTATCTGGCTCTAAAACAGCTCAGCTGACTTGGTTCTCAGGCTCTAGAGCAGCTCTACTGACCTGGTTTTTAGGCTCTACAGCAGCTCTGCTGGCCTGGTTCTGTGGCTCTACGGCGGCTCTGCTGACCTTGTTGTCTGCCTCTAAAGCAGCTCTGCTGACCTGGTTCTCTGCCTCCAAAGCAGCTCTGCTGACATTGTTTCTCTGGCTCTACAGCAGCTCTGCTAACCTTGTTCTCTGGCTCTAGAGCAGCTCTGCTGACCTGTTTCTTAGGCTCTAGAGCAGCTTTGTTGACCTGGTTCTCTCCCTCTAAAGCGGCTCTGCTGACCTGGTTCTCTTGCTCTAAAGCGGGTCTGCTGACCTGGTTCTCTGGCTCTAAAGCAGCTCTAGTGACCTGTTTCTCTGGCTCTAGAGCAGCTCTGGTGACCTGGTTCTCTGGCTCTAGAGCAGGTCTGCTGACCTGGTTCTCTGGATCTAAAGCAGCTCTGCAGACCTGGTTCTCTGGCTCTAAAGCAGCTCTGTGGACCTGGTTGTCTGGCTCTAAAGCAGCTCTGCTGACCTGGTTTTCTGGCTCTAAAGCAGCTCTGCTGACCTTGTTCACTGCCTCTAAAGCAGCTCTGCTGACCTGATTTCTCTGGCTCTACAGCAGCTCTGCTGACCTGGATCTCTGACTCTAGAGCAGTTCTGCTGACCTGGTTCTTAGGCTCTAGAGCAGCTCTGCTGACTTGGTAATCTGGCTCTACAACGGCTCTGCTGACCTGGTTCTCTAGCTCTACAACGGCTCTGCTGCCTGGTTCTCTGGCTCTAAAGCAGCTCTGCTGACCTGGTTCTCTGGCTCTAAAACAGCTCAGCTGACTTGGTTCTCAGGCTCTAGAGCAGCTCTACTGACCTGGTTTTTAGGCTCTAGAGCAGCTCTGCTGGCCTGGTTCTGTGGCTCTACGACGGCTCTGCTGACCTTGTTGTCTGCCTCTAAAGCAGCTCTGCTGACCTTGTTCTCTGCCTCCAAAGCAGCTCTGCTGACATTGTTTCTCTGGCTCTACAGCAGCTCTGCTAACCTTGTTCTCTGGCTTTAGAGCAGCTCTGCTGACCTGTTTCTTAGGCTCTAGAGCAGCTTTGTTGACTTGGTTCTCTCTCTCTAAAGCAGCTCTGCTGACCTGGTTCTCTGGCTCTAAAGCGGCTCTGCTGACCTGCTTCTCTTGCTCTAAAGCGGGTCTGCTGACCTGGTTCTCTGGCTCTAAAGCAGCTCTAGTGACCTGTTTCTCTGGCTCTAGAGCAGCTCTGGTGACCTGGTTCTCTGGCTCAAGAGCAGCTCTGCTGACCTGGTTCTCTGGCTCTAAAGCAGCTCTGCATACCTGGTTCTATGGCTCTAAAGCAGCTCTGCTGACCTGGTTCTCTCCCTCTAAAGCGGGTCTGCTGACCTGGTTTTCTGGCTCTAAAGCAGCTCTAGTGACCTGTTTCTCTGGCTCTAGAGCAGCTCTGGTGACCTGGTTCTCTGGCTCTAGAGCAGGTCTGCTGACCTGGTTCTCTGGCTCTGAAGCAGCTCTGCAGACCTGGTTCTCTGGCTCTAAAGCAGCTCTGCGGACCTGGTTCTCTGGCTCTAAAACAGCTCTGCTGACCTGGTTTCTCTGGCTCTAAAGCGGGTCTGCTGACATGGTTCTCTGGCTCTAAAGCAGCTCCAGTGACCTGTTTCTCTGGGTCTAGAGCAGCTTTGTTGACCTGGTTCTCTGGCTCTAGAGCAGCTCTGATTACCTGGTTCTTAGGCTCTAGAGCAATTCTGATGACCTGGTTCTCTGGCTCACAACGGCTCTGCTGAACTGGTTCTCGGCTCTAAAGCACCTCTGCTGACCTGATTCTCTGGCTGTAAAGCAGCTCTGCTGACCAGGTTCTCTGGCTCTACAGCAGCTCTGCTGACCTGGTTCTTAGGCTCTATAGTAGCTCTGCTGATCTGGTTCTCTCGCTCTAAAGCAGCTTTGCTGACCTGGTTCTCTGGCTCTAAAGCAGCTCTGCTGACATGGTTCTCTGGCTCTAAATCAGCTCTGCTGGCCTGGTTCTCTCCCTCTAAAGCAGCTCTGCTGAACTGTTTTCTCTGGCTCTACAGCAGCTCTGCTGACCTGGTTCTCTGGCTCTAGAGCAGCTCTGCTGACCTGTTTCTTAGGCTCTAGAGCAGCTATTTTGACCTGGTTCTCTCTCTCTAAAGCAGCTCTGCTGACCTGGTTCTCTGGCTCTAAAGCGGCTCTGCTGACCTGCTTCTCTTGCTCTAAAGCGGGTCTGCTGACCTGGTTCTCTGGCTCTAAAGCAGCTCTAGTGACCTGTTTCTCTGGCTCTAGAGCAGCTCTGGTGACCTGGTTCTCTGGCTCAAGAGCAGCTCTGCTGACCTGGTTCTCTGGCTCTAAAGCAGCTCTGCATACCTGGTTCTATGGCTCTAAAGCAGCTCTGCTGACCTGGTTCTCTCCCTCTAAAGCAGGTCTGCTGACCTGGTTTCTCTGGCTCTACAGCAGCTCTGCTGACCTGTTTCTCTGGCTCTACAACAGCTCCTCTGACCTGCTTCTCTGGCTCTAGAGCAGCTCTGCTGACCTGGTTCTTATCCTGTAGAGCAGCTCTTCTGACCTGGTTCTCTGGCTCTAAAGCAGCTCTGCTGACCTGGTTCTCTCCCTCTAAAGCAGCTCTGCTGCCCTGGTTTCTCTCGCTCTTTAGCAGCTCTGCTGACCTGTTTTTCTGGCTCTACAGAAGCTCTGCTGACCTGGTTCTCTGGCTCTAAAGCAGCTCTGGTGACCTGGTTCTCTGGCTCTAAAGCATCTCTGCTGACCTGGTTCTCTGGCTCTAAAGCATCTCTGCTAACCTGGTTTCTCTGGCTCTACAACAGCTCTGCTGAACTGGTTCTCTAGCTCTAGAGCAGCTCTGCTGACCTAGTTCTTAGGCTCTAGAGCAGCTCTGCTTACCTGGTTCTATGGCTCTAAAGCAGCTCTGCTGACCTGGTTCTATGGCTCTAAAGCAGTTCTGCTTACCTGGTTCTCCGGCTTCGAAGCAAATTTGCTGACCTGGTTCTCTGGCTTTGAAGCAGCTCTGGTGACCTGGTTCTCTGGCTCTAAAGCAGCTCTGCTGACCTGGTTCTCTGGCTCTAGAGCAGCTCTGCTGACCTGGTTCTCAGGCTGTAAAGCAGCTCTGCTGACCTGGTTCTCTGGCTCTAGAGCAGCTCTGCTGACCTGGTTCTTAGGCTCTAGAGCAGCTCTGTTGACCTGGTTCTCTCCCTCTAAAGTAGCTCTGCTGACCTGGTTCTCTGGCTCTAAAGCAGCTCTGCTGACCTTGTTCTCTGCCTCTAAAGCAGCTGTGCTGACCTGGTTTCTCTGGCTCTACAGCAGCTCTGCTGACCTGGATCTCTGACTCTAGAGCAGTTCTGCTGACCTGGTTCTTAGGCTCTAGAGCAACTCTGCTGACTTGGTAATCTGGCTCTACAATGGATCTGCTGACCAGGATCTCTGGCTCTACAACCGCTCTGCTGACCTGGTTCTCTGGCTCTAAAGCAGCTCTGCTGACCTGGTTCTCTGGCTCTAAAGCAGCTCTGCTGACTTGGTTCTCAGGCTCTAGAGCAGCTCTACTGACCTGGATTTTAGGCACTAGAGCAGCTCTGCTGGCCTGGTTCTGTGGCTCTACGACGGCTCTGCTGACCTTGTTCTCTGCCTCTAAAGCAGATCTGCTGACCTTGTTCTCTGCCTCTAAAGCAGCTCTGCTGACATTGTTTCTCTGGCTCTACAGCAGCTCTGCTGACCTTGTTCTCTGGCTCTAGAGCAGCTCTGCTGACCTGTTTCTTAGGCTCTAGAGCAGCTTTGTCGACCTGGTTCTCTCCCTCTAAAGCAGGTCTGCTGACCTGGTTCTCTGGCTCTAAAGCGGCTCTGCTGACCTGGTTCTCTTGCTCTAAAGCGGGTCTGCTGACCTGGTTCTCTGGCTCTAAAGCAGCTCTAGTGACTTGTTTCTCTGGCTCTAGAGCAGCTCTGGTGACCTGGTTCTCTGGCTCTAGAGCAGCTCTGCTGACCTGGTTCTCTGGCTCTAGAGCAGCTCTGGTGACCTGGTTCTCAGGCTCTAGAGCAGGTCTGCTGACCTGGTTCTCTGGCTCTAAAGCAGCTCTGCAGACCTGGTTCTCTGGCTCTAAAGCAGCTCTGCGGACCTGGTTCTCTGGCTCTAAAACAGCTCTGCTGACCTGGTTTCTCTGGCTCTAAAGCGGGTCTGCTGACATGGTTCTCTGGCTCTAAAGCAGCTCTAGTGACCTGTTTCTCTGGGTCTAGAGCAGCTTTGTTGACCTGGTTCTCTGGCTCTAGAGCAGCTCTGATGACCTGGTTCTTAGGCTCTAGAGCAATTCTGCTGGCCTGGTTCTCTGGCTCTACAACGGCTCTGCTGAACTGGTTCTCTGGCTCTAAAGCACCTCTGCTGACCTGGTTCTCTGGCTGTAAAGCAGCTCTGCTGACCAGGTTCTCTGGCTCTACAGCAGCTCTGCTGACCTGGTTCTTAGGCTCTATAGCAGGTCTGCTGATCTGGTTCTCTCGCTCTAAAGCAGCTCTGCTGAACTGGTTCTCTGGCTCTAAAGCACCTCTGCTGACCTGGTTCTCTGGCTGTAAAGCAGCTCTGCTGACCAGGTTCTCTGGCTCTACAGCAGCTCTGCTGACCTGGTTCTTAGGCTCTATAGCAGGTCTGCTGATCTGGTTCTCTCGCTCTAAAGCAGCTTTGCTGACCTGGTTCTCTGGCTCTAAATCAGCTCTGCTGAACTGTTTTCTCTGGCTCTACAGCAGCTCTGCTGACCTGGTTCTCTGGCTCTAGAGCAGATCTGCTGACCTGTTTCTTAGGCTCTAGAGCAGCTCTGTTGACCTGGTTCTATGGCTCTAAAGCAGCTCTGCTGACCTGGTTCTCTGGCTTTGAAGCAGCTCTGCTGACCTGGTTCTCTGGCTCTAGAGCAGCTCTACTGACCTGGTTCTCTCCCTCTAAAGCAGCTCTGCTGACCTGGTTCTCTGGCTCTAAAGCAGATCTGCTGACCTGGTTTCTCTGGCTCTGCAGCAGCTCTGCTGACCTGGATCTCTGACTCTAGAGCAGTTCTGCTGACCTGGTTCTTAGGCTCTAGAGCAGCTCTGCTGACTTGGTAATCTGGCTCTACAACGGCTCTGCTGACCTGGTTCTCTGGCTTTACAACGGCTCTGCTGACCTGGTTCTCTGGCTCTAAAGCAGCTCTGCTGACCTGGTTCTCTGGCTCTAAAGCAACTCTGCTGACTTGGTTCTCAGGCTCTAGAGCAGCTCAACTGACCTGGTTTTTAGGCTCTAGAGCAGCTCTGCTGGCCTGGTTCTGTGGCTCTATGACGGCTCTGCTGACCTTGTCCTCTGCCTCTAAAGCAGCTCTGCTGACATTGTTTCTCTGGCTCTACAGCAGCTCTGCTGACCTTGTTCTCTGGCTCTAGAGCAGCTCTGCTGACCTGTTTCTTAGGCTCTAGAGCAGCTTTCTTGACCTGGTTCTCTCCCTCTAAAGCAGCTCTGCTGACCTGGTTCTCTGGCTCTAAAGCGGCTCGGCTGAGCTGGTTCTCTTGCTCAAAAGCAGGTCTGCTGACCTGGTTCTCTGGCTCTAAAGCAGCTCTAGTGACCTGTTTCTCTTGCTCTAGAGCAGCTCTGGTGACCTGTTTCCCTGGCTCTAAAGCAGCTCTGCAGACCTGGTTCTCTGGCTCTAAAGCATCTCTGCGGACCTGGTTCTCTGGCTCTAAAACAGCTCTGCTGACCTGGTTCTCTCCCTCTAAAGCCGCTCTGCTGAACTGTTTTCTCTGGCTCTACAGCAGCTCTGCTGACCTGGTTCTCTGGCTCTAGAGCAGATCTGCTGACCTGTTTCATAGGCTCTAGAGCAGCTCTTTTGACCTGGTTCTATGGCTCTAAAGCAGCTCTGCTGACCTGGTTCTCTGGCTTTGAAGCAGCTCTGCTGACCCGGTTCTCTGACTCTAGATCAGGTCTGCTGACCTGGTTCTCTCCCTCTAAAGCAGCTCTGCTGACCTGGTTTTCTGGCTCTAAAGCAGCTCTGCTGACCTTGTTCACTGCCTCTAAAGCAGCTCTGCTGACCTGGTTTCTCTGGCTCTACAGCAGCTCTGCTGACCTGGATCTCTGACTCTAGAGCAGTTCTGCTGACCTGGTTATTAGGCTCTAGAGCAGCTCTGCTGACTTGGTAATCTGGCTCTACAACGGCTCTGCTGACCTGGTTCTTTGGCTCTACAACGGCTCTGCTGCCTGGTTCTCTTGCTCTAAAGCAGCTCTGCTGACCTGGTTCTCTGGCTCTAGAGCAGCTCTACTGACCTGGTTTTTAGGCTCTACAGCAGCTCTGCTGGCCTGGTTCTGTGGCTCTACGACGGCTCTGCTGACCTTGTTGTCTGCCTCTAAAGCAGCTCTGCTGACCTTGTTCTCTACCTCTAAAGCAGATCTGCTGACCTTGTTCTCTGCCTCTAAAGCAGCTCTGCTGACATTGTTTCTCTTGCTCTACAGCAGCTCTGCTGACCTTGTTCTCTGGCTCTAGAGCAGCTCTGCTGACCTGTTTCTTAGGCTCTAGAGCAGCTTTGTTGACCTGGTTCTCTCCCTCTAAAGCAGCTCTGCTGACCTGGTTCTCTGGCTCTAAAGCGGCTCTGCTGACCTGGTTCTCTTGCTCTAAAGCGGGTCTGCTGACCTGGTTCTCTGGCTCTAAAGCAGCTCTAGTGACTTGTTTCTCTGGCTCTAGAGCAGCTCTGGTGACCTGGTTCTCTGGCTCTAGAGCAGCTCTGCTGACCTGGTTCTCTGGCTCTAGAGCAGCTCTGGTGACCTGGTTCTCTGGCTCTAGAGCAGGTCTGGTGACCTGGTTCTCTGGCTCTAAAGCAGCTCTGCAGACCTGGTTCTCTGGCTCTAAAGCAGCTCTGCGGACCTGGTTTGCTGGCTCTAAAACAGCTCTGCTGACCTGGTTTCTCTGGCTCTAAAGCGGGTCTGCTGACATGGTTCTCTGGCTCTAAAGCAGCTCTAGTGACCTGTTTCTCTGGGTCTAGAGCAGCTTTGTTGACCTGGTTCTCTGGCTCTAGTGCAGCTCTGATGACCTGGTTCTAAGGCTCTAGAGCAATTCTGCTGGCCTGGTTCTCTGGCTCTACAACGGCTCTGCTGAACTGGTTCTTTGGCTCTAAAGCACCTCTGCTGACCTGGTTCTCTGGCTGTAAAGCAGCTCTGCTGACCAGGTTCTCTGGCTCTACAGCAGCTCTGCTGACCTGGTTCTTAGGCTCTATAGCAGGTCTGCTGATCTGGTTCTCTTGCTCTAAAGCAGCTTTGCTTACCTGGTTCTCTGGCTCTAAAGCAGCTTTTGCTGACGTGGTTCTCTCCCTCTAAAGCAGCTCTGCTGAACTGTTTTCTCTGGCTCTACAGCAGCTCTGCTGACCTGGTTCTCTGGCTCTAGAGCAGATCTGCTGACCTGTTTCTTAGGCTCTAGAGCAGCTCTGTTGACCTGGTTCTATGGCTCTAAAGCAGCTCTGCTGACCTGGTTCTCTGGCTTTGAAGCAGCTCTGCTGACCTGGTTCTCTGGCTCTAGAGCAGCTCTACTGACCTGGTTCTCTCCCTCTAAAGCAGCTCTGCTGACCTGGTTCTCTGGCTCTAAAGCACATCTGCTGACCTTGTTCTCTGCCTCTAAAGCAGATCTGCTGACCTGGTTTCTCTGGCTCTGCCGCAGCTCTGCTGACCTGGATCTCTGACTCTAGAGCAGTTCTGCTGACCTGGTTCTTAGGCTCTAGAGCAGCTCTGCTGACTTGGTAATCTGGCTCTACAACGGCTCTGCTGACCCGGTTCTCTGGCTCTACAACGGCTCTGCTGACATGGTTCTCTGGCTCTAAATCAGCTCTGCTGACCTGGTTCTCTCCCTCTAAAGCAGCTCTGCTGAACTGTTTTCTCTGGCTCTACAGCAGCTCTGCTGACCTGGTTCTCTGGCTCTAGAGCAGCTCTGCTGACCTGTTTCTTAGGCTCTAGAGCAGCTTTCTTGACCTGGTTCTCTCCCTCTAAAGCAGCTCTGCTGACCTGGTTCTCTGGCTCTAAAGTGGCTCTGCTGAGCTGATTCTCTTGCTCAAAAGCGGGTCTGCTGACCTGGTTCTCTGGCTCTAAAGCAGCTCTAGTGACCTGTTTCTCTGGCTCTAGAGCAGCTCTGGTGACCTGGTTCTCTTGCTCTAGAGCAGCTCTGCTGACCTGTTTCCCTGGCTCTAAAGCAGGTATGCAGACCTGGTTCTCTGGCTCTAAAGCATCTCTGCGGACCTGGTTCTCTGGCTCTAAAACAGCTCTGCTGACCTGGTTCTCTCCCTCTAAAGCCGCTCTGCTGAACTGTTTTCTCTGGCTCTACAGCAGCTCTGCTTACCTGGTTCTCTGGCTCTAGAGCAGATCTGCTGACCTGTTTCATAGGCTCTAGAGCAGCTCTTTTGACCTGGTTCTATGGCTCTAAAGCAGCTCTGCTGACCTGGTTCTCTGGCTTTGAAGCAGCTCTGCTGACCTGGTTCTCTGGCTCTAGATCAGGTCTGCTGACCTGGTTCTCTCCCTCTAAGGCAGCTCTGCTGACCTGGTTCTCTCCCTCTAAAGCAGGTCTGCTGACCTTGTTCACTGCCTCTAAAGCTGCTCTGCTGACCTGGTTTCTCTGGCTCTACAGCAGCTCTGCTGACCTGGATCTCTGACTCTAGAGCAGTTCTGCTGACCTGGTTCTTAGGCTCTAGAGCAGCTCTGCTGACTTGGTAATCTGGCTCTACAACGGATCTGCTGACCTGGATCTCTGGCTCTACAACGGCTCTGCTGACCTGGTTCTCTGGCTCTAAAGCAGCTCTGCTGACCTGGTTCTCTGGCTCTAAAGCAGCTCTGCTGACTTGGTTCTCAGGCTCTAGAGCAGCTCTACTGACCTGGTTTTTAGGCACTAGAGTATCTCTGCTGGCCTGGTTCTGTGGCTCTACGATGGCTCTGCTGACCTTGTTCTCTGCCTCTAAAGCAGATCTGCTGACCTTGTTCTCTGCCTCTAAAGCAGCTCTGCTGACATTGTTTCTCTGGCTCTACAGCAGCTCTGCTGACCTTGTTCTCTGGCTCTAGAGCAGCTCTGCTGACCTGTTTCGTAGGCTCTAGAGCAGCTTTGTTGACCTGGTTCTCTCCCTCTAAAGCAGCTCTGCTGACCTGGTTCTCTGGCTCTAAAGCGGCTCTGCTGACCTGGTTCTCTTGCTCTAAAGCGGGTCTGCTGACCTGGTTCTCTGGCTCTAAAGCAGCTCTAGTGACTTGTTTCTCTGGCTCTAGAGCAGCTCTGCTGACCTGGTTCTCTGGCTCTAGAGCAGCTCTGGTGACCTGGTTCTCTGGCTCTAGAGCAGGTCTGCTGACCTGGTTCTCTGGCTCTAAAGCAGCTCTGCAGACCTGGTTCTCTGGCTCTAAAGCAGCTCTGCGGACCTGGTTCTCTGGCTCTAAAACAGCTCTGCTGACCTGGTTTCTCTGGCTCTAAAGCGGGTCTGCTGACATGGGTCTCTGCCTCTAAAGCAGCTCTAGTGACCTGTTTCTCTGGGTCTAGAGCAGCTTTGTTGACCTGGTTCTCTGGCTCTAGAGCAATTCTGATGACCTGGTTCTTAGGCTCTAGAGCAATTCTGCTGGCCTGGTTCTCTGGCTCTACAACGGCTCTGCTGAACTGGTTCTCTGGCTCTAAAGCACCTCTGCTGACCTGGTTCTCTGGCTGTAAAGCAGCTCTGCTGACCAGGTTCTCTGGCTCTACAGCAGCTCTGCTGACCTGGTTCTTAGGCTCTATAGCAGGTCTGCTGATCTGGTTCTCTCGCTCTAAAGCATCTTTGCTGACCTGGTTCTCTGGCTCTAAAGCAGCTCTGCTGACGTGGTTCTCTGGCTCTAAATCAGCTCTGCTGAAATGTTTTCTCTGGCTCTACAGCAGCTCTGCTGACCTGGTTCTCTGGCTCTAGAGCAGATCTGCTGACCTGTTTCTTAGGCTCTAGAGCAGCTCTGTTGACCTGGTTCTATGGCTCTAAAGTAGGGGTGGGCGGAATTCGCGTAATCGCGTTACGCTAATCTCCGCGAAACGGTAAAAAATCTCCGCGAACACGCAGAAATTCCGCGAACACGCGAAATTGCTTGTTCGCGATACTTTTTTGCTGTTCGCGATCGCTGTTTGCGTGCTCGGGGTGATATATCTCGCGAACACGCATATTGCAAACGCGAACAAGCAAAAAATTTCGCGAAGTCGCGGAACGCAGATTTTTGGGCAATTTCGCGTTCTCCGCGGAACGCGAAATTACCCAAATTCCACAAATTCCGCGAACGGAACGGAATTTACCGCCCAGGCCTACTCTAAAGCAGCTCTGCTGACCTGATTCTCTGGCTCTAGAGCAGCTCTACTGACCTGGTTCTCTCCCTCTAAAGCAGCTCTGCTGACCTGGTTCTCTGGCTCTAAAGCAGATCTGCTGACCTTGTTCTCTGCCTCTAAAGCAGATCTGCTGACCTGGTTTCTCTGGCTCTGCAGCAGCTCTGCTGACCTGGATCTCTGACTCTAGAGCAGTTCTGCTGACCTGGTTCTTAGGCTCTAGAGCAGCTCTGCTGACTTGGTAATCTGGCTCTACAACGGCTCTGCTGACCTGGTTCTCTGGCTCTAAAGCAGCTCTGCTGACCTGGTTCTCTGGCTCTAAAGCAACTCTGCTGACTTGGTTCTCAGGCTCTAGAGCAGCTCAACTGACCTGGTTTTTAGGCTCTAGAGCAGCTCTGCTGGCCTGGTTCTGTGGCTCTATGACGGCTCTGCTGACCTTGTCCTCTGCCTCTAAAGCAGCTCTGCTGACATTGTTTCTCTGGCTCTACAGCAGCTCTGCTGACCTTGTTCTCTGGCTCTAGAGCAGCTCTGCTGACCTGTTTCTTAGGCTCTAGTGCAGCTTTCTTGACCTGGTTCTCTCCCTCTAAAGCAGCTCTGCTGACCTGGTTCTCTGGCTCTAAAGCGGCTCTGCTGAGCTGGTTCTCTTGCTCAAAAGCGGGTCTGCTGACCTGCTTCTCTGGCTCTAAAGCAGCTCTAGTGACCTGTTTCTCTGGCTCTAGAGCAGCTCTGGTGACCAGGTTCTCTTGCTCTAGAGCAGCTCTGCTGACCTGTTTCCCTGGCTCTAAAGCAGCTCTGCAGACCTGGTTCTCTGGCTCTAAAGCATCTCTGCGGACCTGGTTCTCTTGCTCTAAAACAGCTCTGCTGACCTGGTTCTCTCCCTCTAAAGCCGCTCTGCTGAACTGTTTTCTCTGGCTCTACAGCAGCTCTGCTGACCTGGTTCTCTGGCTCTAGAGCAGCTCTGCTGACCTGTTTCTTAGGCTCTAGAGCAGCTCTGTTGACCTGGTTCTATGGCTCTAAAGCAGCTCTGCTGACCTCGTTCTCTGGCTTTGAAGCAGCTCTGCTGACCTGGTTCTCTGGCTCTAGAGCAGGTCTGCTGACCTGGTTCTCTCCCTCTAAGGCAGCTCTGCTGACCTGGTTCTCTCCCTCTAAAGCAGCTCTGCTGACCTTGTTCTCTGCCTCCAAAGCAGCTCTGCTGACATTGTTTCTCTGGCTCTACAGCAGCTCTGCTAACCTTGTTCTCTGGCTTTAGAGCAGCTCTGCTGACCTGTTTCTTAGGCTCTAGAGCAGCTTTGTTGACCTGGTTCTCTCCCTCTAAAGCAGCTCTGCAGACCTGGTTCTCTGGCTCTAAAGCATCTCTGCTGACCTTGTTCTCTGGCTCTAAAGCGGCTCGGCTGACCTGGTTCTCTTGCTCAAAAGCGGATCTGCTGACCTGGTTCTCTGGCTCTAAAGCAGCTCTAGTGACCTGTTTCTCTGGCTCTAGAGCAGCTCTGGTGACCTGGTTCTCTCGCTCTAGAGCAGCTCTGCTGACCTGTTTCCCTGGCTCTAAAGCAGCTCTGCAGACCTGGTTCTCTGGCTCTAAAGCATCTCTGCGGACCTGGTTCTCTGGCTCTAAAACAGCTCTGCTGACCTGGTTCTCTCCCTCTAAAGCCGCTCTGCTGAACTGTTTTCTCTGGCTCTACAGCAGCTCTGCTGACCTGGTTCTCTGGCTCTAGAGCAGATCTGCTGACCTGTTTCATAGGCTCTAGAGCAGCTCTTTTGACCTGGTTCTATGGCTCTAAAGCAGCTCTGCTGACCTGGTTCTCTGGCTTTGAAGCAGCTCTGCTGACCTGGTTCTCTGGCTCTAGATCAGGTCTGCTGACCTGGTTCTCTCCCTCTAAGGCAGCTCTGCTGACCTGGTTCTCTCCCTCTAAAGCAGGTCTGCTGACCTTGTTCACTGCCTCTAAAGCTGCTCTGCTGACCTGGTTTCTCTGGCTCTACAGCAGCTCTGCTGACCTGGATCTCTGACTCTAGAGCAGTTCTGCTGACCTGGCTCTTAGGCTCTAGAGCAGCTCTGCTGACTTGGTAATCTGGCTCTACAACGGATCTGCTGACCTGGATCTCTGGCTCTACAACGGCTCTGCTGACCTGGTTCTCTGGCTCTAAAGCAGCTCTGCTGACCTGGTTCTCTGGCTCTAAAGCAGCTCTGCTGACTTGGTTCTCAGGCTCTAGAGCAGCTCTACTAACCTGGTTTTTAGGCACTAGAGCAGCTCTGCTGGCCTGGTTCTGTGGCTCTACGACGGCTCTGCTGACCTTGTTCTCTGCCTCTAAAGCAGATCTGCTGACCTTGTTCTCTGCCTCTAAAGCAGCTCTGCTGACATTGTTTCTCTGGCTCTACAGCAGCTCTGCTGACCTTGTTCTCTGGCTCTAGAGCAGCTCTGATGACCTGTTTCTTAGGCTCTAGAGCAGCTTTGTTGACCTGGTTCTCTCCCTCTAAAGCAGCTCTGCTGACCTGGTTCTCTGGCTCTAAAGCGGCTCTGCTGACCTGGTTCTCTTGCTCTAAAGCGGGTCTGCTGACCTGGTTCTCTGGCTCTAAAGCAGCTCTAGTGACTTGTTTCTCTGGCTCTACAGCAGCTCTGCTGACCTGGTTCTCTGGCTCTAGAGCAGATCTGCTGACCTGTTTCTTAGGCTCTAGAGCAGCTCTGTTGACCTGGTTCTGTGGCTCTAAAGCAGCTCTGCTGACCTGGTTCTCTGGCTTTGAAGCAGCTCTGCTGACCTGGTTCTCTGGCTCTAGAGCAGCTCTACTGACCTGGTTCTCTCCCTCTAAAGCAGCTCTGCTGACCTGGTTCTCTGGCTCTAAAGCACATCTGCTGACCTTGTTCTCTGCCTCTAAAGCAGATCTGCTGACCTGGTTTCTCTGGCTCTGCAGCAGCTCTGCTGACCTGGATCTCTGACTCTAGAGCAGTTCTGCTGACCTGGTTCTTAGGCTCTAGAGCAGCTCTGCTGACTTGGTAATCTGGCTCTACAACGGCTCTGCTGACCTAGTTCTCTGGCTCTACAACGGCTCTGCTGACCTGGTTCTCTGGCTCTAAAGCAGCTCTGCTGACCTGGTTCTCTGTCTCTAAAGCAACTCTGCTGACTTGGTTCTCAGGCTCTAGAGCAGCTCTTCTGACCTGGTTTTTAGGCTCTAGAGCAGCTCTGCTGGCCTGGTTCTGTGGCTCTATGACGGCTCTGCTGACCTTGTCCTCTGCCTCTAAAGCAGCTCTGCTGACATTGTTTCTCTGGCTCTACAGCAGCTCTGCTGACCTTGTTCTCTGGCTCTAGAGCAGCTCTGCTGACCTGTTTCTTAGGCTCTAGAGCAGCTTTCTTGACCTGGTTCTCTCCCTCTAAAGCAGCTCTGCTGACCTGGTTCTCTGGCTCTAAAGTGGCTCTGCTGAGCTGGTTCTCTTGCTCAAAAGCGGGTCTGCTGACCTGGTTCTCTGGCTCTAAAGCAGCTCTAGTGACCTGTTTCTCTGGCTCTAGAGCACCTCTGGTGACCTGGTTCTCTTGCTCTAGAGCAGCTCTGCTGACCTGTTTCCCTGGCTCTAAAGCAGCTCTGCAGACCTGGTTCTCTGGCTCTAAAGCATCTCTGCGGACCTGGTTCTCTGGCTCTAAAACAGCTCTGCTGACCTGGTTCTCTCCCTCTAAAGCCGCTCTGCTGAACTGTTTTCTCTGGCTCTACAGCAGCTCTGCTGACCTGGTTCTCTGGCTCTAGAGCAGATCTGCTGACCTGTTTCATAGGCTCTAGAGCAGCTCTTTTGACCTGGTTCTATGGCTCTAAAGCAGCTCTGCTGACCTGGTTCTCTGGCTTTGAAGCAGCTCTGCTGACCTGGTTCTCTGGCTCTAGATCAGGTCTGCTGACCTGGTTCTCTCCCTCTAAGGCAGCTCTGCTGACCTGGTTCTCTCCCTCTAAAGCAGGTCTGCTGACATTGTTCACTGCCTCTAAAGCTGCTCTGCTGACCTGGTTTCTCTGGCTCTACAGCAGCTCTGCTGACCTGGATCTCTGACTCTAGAGCAGTTCTGCTGACCTGGTTCTTAGGCTCTAGAGCAGCTCTGCTGACTTGGTAATCTGGCTCTACAACGGATCTGCTGACCTGGATCTCTGGCTCTACAACGGCTCTGCTGACCTGGTTCTCTGGCTCTAAAGCAGCTCTGCTGACCTGGTTCTCTGGCTCTAAAGCAGCTCTGCTGACTTGGTTCTCAGGCTCTAGTGCAGCTCTACTAACCTGGTTTTTAGGCACTAGAGCAGCTCTGCTGGCCTGGTTCTGTGGCTCTACGACGGCTCTGCTGACCTTGTTCTCTGCCTCTAAAGCAGATCTGCTGACCTTGTTCTCTGCCTCTAAAGCAGCTCTGCTGACATTGTTTCTCTGGCTCTACAGCAGCTCTGCTGACCTTGTTCTCTGACTCTAGAGCAGCTCTGATGACCTGTTTCTTAGGCTCTAGATCAGGTCTGCTGACCTGGTTCTCTCCCTCTAAAGCAGCTCTGCTGACCTGGTTTTCTGGCTCTAAAGCAGCTCTGCTGACCTTGTTCACTGCCTCTAAAGCAGCTCTGCTGACCTGGTTTCTCTGGCTCTACAGCAGCTCTGCTGACCTGGATCTCTGACTCTAGAGCAGTTCTGCTGACCTGGTTCTTAGGCTCTAGAGCAGCTCTGCTGACTTGGTAATCTGGCTCTACAACGGCTCTGCTGACCTGGTTCTCTGGCTCTACAACGGCTCTGCTGCCTGGTTCTCTGGCTCTAAAGCAGCTCTGCTGACCTGGTTATCTGGCTCTAAAACAGCTCAGCTGACTTGGTTCTCAGGCTCTAGAGCAGCTCTACTGACCTGGTTTTTAGGCTCTACAGCAGCTCTGCTGGCCTGGTTCTGTGGCTCTACGACGGCTCTGCTGACCTTGTTGTCTGCCTCTAAAGCAGCTCTGCAGACCTGGTTCTCTGCCTCCAAAGCAGCTCTGCTGATATTGTTTCTCTGGCTCTACAGCAGCTCTGCTAACCTTGTTCTCTGGCTCTAGAGCAGCTCTGCTGACCTGTTTCTTAGGCTCTAGAGCAGCTTTGTTGACCTGGTTCTCTCCCTCTAAAGCGGCTCTGCTGACCTGGTTCTCTTGCTCTAAAGCGGGTCTGCTGACCTGGTTCTCTGGCTCTAAAGCAGCTCTAGTGACCTGTTTCTCTGGCTCTAGAGCAGCTCTGGTGACCTGGTTCTCTGGCTCTAGAGCAGGTCTGCTGACCTGGTTCTCTGGCTCTAAAGCAGCTCTGCAGACCTGGTTCTCTGGCTCTAAAGCAGCTCTGTGGACCTGGTTCTCTGGCTCTAAAGCAGCTCTGCTGACCTGGTTTTCTGGCTCTAAAGCAGCTCTGCTGAACTTGTTCACTGCCTCTAAAGCAGCTCTGCTGACCTGGTTTCTCTGGCTCTACAGCAGCTCTGCTGACCTGGATCTCTGACTCTAGAGCAGTTCTGCTGACCTGGTTCTTAGGCTCTAGAGCAGCTCTGCTGACTTGGTAATCTGGCTCTACAACGGCTCTGCTGACCTGGTTCTCTGGCTCTACAACGGCTCTGCTGCCTGGTTCTCTGGCTCTAAAGCAGCTCTGCTGACCTGGTTCTCTGGCTCTAAAACAGCTCAGCTGACTTGTTTCTCAGGCTCTAGAGCAGCTCTACTGACCTGGTTTTTAGGCTCTAGAGCAGCTCTGCTGGCCTGGTTCTGTGGCTCTACGACGGCTCTGCTGACCTTGTTGTCTGCCTCTAAAGCAGCTCTGCTGACCTTGTTCTCTGCCTCCAAAGCAGCTCTGCTGACATTGTTTCTCTGGCTCTACAGCAGCTCTGCTAACCTTGTTCTCTGGCTTTAGAGCAGCTCTGCTGACCTGTTTCTTAGGCTCTAGAGCAGCTTTGTTGACCTGGTTCTCTCCCTCTAAAGCAGCTCTGCTGACCTGGTTCTCTGGCTCTAAAGCGGCTCTGCTGACCTGGTTCTCTGGCTCTAAAGCAGCTCTAGTGACCTGTTTCTCTGGCTCTAGAGCAGCTCTGCTGACCTGGTTCTCTGGCTCTAGAGCAGGTCTGCTGACCTGGTTCTCTGGCTCTGAAGCAGCTCTGCAGACCTGGTTCTCTGGCTCTAAAGCAGCTCTGCGGACCTGGTTCTCTGGCTCTAAAACAGCTCTGCTGACCTGGTTTCTCTGGCTCTAAAGCGGGTCTGCTGACATGGTTCTCTGGCTCTAAAGCAGCTCTAGTGACCTGTTTCTCTGTGTCTAGAGCAGCTTTGTTGACCTGGTTCTCTGGCTCTAGAGCAGCTCTGATGACCTGGTTCTAAGGCTCTAGAGCAATTCTGCTGACCTGGTTCTCTGGCTCACAACGGCTCTGCTGAACTGGTTCTCTGGCTTTGAAGCAGCTCTGGTGACCTGATTCTCTGGCTCTAAAGCAGCTCTGCTGACCTGGTTCTCTGGCTCTAGAGCAGCTCTGCTGACCTGGTTCTCAGGCTGTAAAGCAGCTCTGCTGACCTGGTTCTCTGGCTCTAGAGCAGCTCTGCTGACCTGGTTCTTAGGCTCTAGAGCAGCTCTGTTGACCTGGTTCTCTCCCTCTAAAGCAGCTCTGCTGACCTGGTTCTCTGGCTCTAAAGCAGCTCTGCTGACCTTGTTCTCTGCCTCTAAAGCAGCTGTGCTGACCTGGTTTCTCTGGCTCTACAGCAGCTCTGCTGACCTGGATCTCTGACTCTAGAGCAGTTCTGCTGACCTGGTTCTTAGGCTCTAGAGCAGCTCTGCTGACTTGGTAATCTGGCTCTACAACGGATCTGCTGACCAGGATCTCTGGCTCTACAACGGCTCTGCTGACCTGGTTCTCTGGCTCTAAACAGCTCTGCTGACCTGGTTCTCTGGCTCTAAAGCAGCTCTGCTGACTTGGTTCTCAGGCTCTAGAGCAGCTCTACTGACCTGGTTTTTAGGCACTAGAGTATCTCTGCTGGCCTGGTTCTGTGGCTCTACGATGGCTCTGCTGACCTTGTTCTCTGCCTCTAAAGCAGATCTGCTGACCTTGTTCTCTGCCTCTAAAGCAGCTCTGCTGACATTGTTTCTCTGGCTCTACAGCAGCTCTGCTGACCTTGTTCTCTGGCTCTAGAGCAGCTCTGCTGACCTGTTTCGTAGGCTCTAGAGCAGCTTTGTTGACCTGGTTCTCTCCCTCTAAAGCAGCTCTGCTGACCTGGTTCTCTGGCTCTAAAGCGGCTCTGCTGACCTGGTTCTCTTGCTCTAAAGCGGGTCTGCTGACCTGGTTCTCTGGCTCTAAAGCAGCTCTAGTGACTTGTTTCTCTGGCTCTAGAGCAGCTCTGCTGACCTGGTTCTCTGGCTCTAGAGCAGCTCTGGTGACCTGGTTCTCTGGCTCTAGAGCAGGTCTGCTGACCTGGTTCTCTGGCTCTAAAGCAGCTCTGCAGACCTGGTTCTCTGGCTTTGAAGCAGCTCTGCTGACCTGGTTCTCTGGCTCTAGAGCAGCTCTACTGACCTGGTTCTCTCCCTCTAAAGCAGCTCTGCTGACCTGGTTCTCTGGCTCTAAAGCACATCTGCTGACCTTGTTCTCTGCCTCTAAAGCAGATCTGCTGACCTGGTTTCTCTGGCTCTGCAGCAGCTCTGCTGACCTGGATCTCTGACTCTAGAGCAGCTCTACTAACCTGGTTTTTAGGCACTAGAGCAGCTCTGCTGGCCTGGTTCTGTGGCTCTACGACGGCTCTGCTGACCTTGTTCTCTGCCTCTAAAGCAGATCTGCTGACCTTGTTCTCTGCCTCTAAAGCAGCTCTGCTGACATTGTTTCTCTGGCTCTACAGCAGCTCTGCTGACCTTGTTCTCTGGCTCTAGAGCAGCTCTGATGACCTGTTTCTTAGGCTCTAGAGCAGCTTTGTTGACCTGGTTCTCTCCCTCTAAAGCAGCTCTGCTGACCTGGTTCTCTGGCTCTAAAGCGGCTCTGCTGACCTGGTTCTCTTGCTCTAAAGCGGGTCTGCTGACCTGGTTCTCTGGCTCTAAAGCAGCTCTAGTGACTTGTTTCTCTGGCTCTACAGCAGCTCTGCTGACCTGGTTCTCTGGCTCTAGAGCAGATCTGCTGACCTGTTTCTTAGGCTCTAGAGCAGCTCTGTTGACCTGGTTCTGTGGCTCTAAAGCAGCTCTGCTGACCTGGTTCTCTGGCTTTGAAGCAGCTCTGCTGACCTGGTTCTCTGGCTCTAGAGCAGCTCTACTGACCTGGTTCTCTCCCTCTAAAGCAGCTCTGCTGACCTGGTTCTCTGGCTCTAAAGCACATCTGCTGACCTTGTTCTCTGCCTCTAAAGCAGATCTGCTGACCTGGTTTCTCTGGCTCTGCAGCAGCTCTGCTGACCTGGATCTCTGACTCTAGAGCAGTTCTGCTGACCTGGTTCTTAGGCTCTAGAGCAGCTCTGCTGACTTGGTAATCTGGCTCTACAACGGCTCTGCTGACCTAGTTCTCTGGCTCTACAACGGCTCTGCTGACCTGGTTCTCTGGCTCTAAAGCAGCTCTGCTGACCTGGTTCTCTGGCTCTAAAGCAACTCTGCTGACTTGGTTCTCAGGCTCTAGAGCAGCTCTTCTGACCTGGTTTTTAGGCTCTAGAGCAGCTCTGCTGGCCTGGTTCTGTGGCTCTATGACGGCTCTGCTGACCTTGTCCTCTGCCTCTAAAGCAGCTCTGCTGACATTGTTTCTCTGGCTCTACAGCAGCTCTGCTGACCTTGTTCTCTGGCTCTAGAGCAGCTCTGCTGACCTGTTTCTTAGGCTCTAGAGCAGCTTTCTTGACCTGGTTCTCTCCCTCTAAAGCAGCTCTGCTGACCTGGTTCTCTGGCTCTAAAGTGGCTCTGCTGAGCTGGTTCTCTTGCTCAAAAGCGGGTCTGCTGACCTGGTTCTCTGGCTCTAAAGCAGCTCTAGTGACCTGTTTCTCTGGCTCTAGAGCACCTCTGGTGACCTGGTTCTCTTGCTCTAGAGCAGCTCTGCTGACCTGTTTCCCTGGCTCTAAAGCAGCTCTGCAGACCTGGTTCTCTGGCTCTAAAGCATCTCTGCGGACCTGGTTCTCTGGCTCTAAAACAGCTCTGCTGACCTGGTTCTCTCCCTCTAAAGCCGCTCTGCTGAACTGTTTTCTCTGGCTCTACAGCAGCTCTGCTGACCTGGTTCTCTGGCTCTAGAGCAGATCTGCTGACCTGTTTCATAGGCTCTAGAGCAGCTCTTTTGACCTGGTTCTATGGCTCTAAAGCAGCTCTGCTGACCTGGTTCTCTGGCTTTGAAGCAGCTCTGCTGACCTGGTTCTCTGGCTCTAGATCAGGTCTGCTGACCTGGTTCTCTCCCTCTAAGGCAGCTCTGCTGACCTGGTTCTCTCCCTCTAAAGCAGGTCTGCTGACATTGTTCACTGCCTCTAAAGCTGCTCTGCTGACCTGGTTTCTCTGGCTCTACAGCAGCTCTGCTGACCTGGATCTCTGACTCTAGAGCAGTTCTGCTGACCTGGTTCTTAGGCTCTAGAGCAGCTCTGCTGACTTGGTAATCTGGCTCTACAACGGATCTGCTGACCTGGATCTCTGGCTCTACAACGGCTCTGCTGACCTGGTTCTCTGGCTCTAAAGCAGCTCTGCTGACCTGGTTCTCTGGCTCTAAAGCAGCTCTGCTGACTTGGTTCTCAGGCTCTAGAGCAGCTCTACTAACCTGGTTTTTAGGCACTAGAGCAGCTCTGCTGGCCTGGTTCTGTGGCTCTACGACGGCTCTGCTGACCTTGTTCTCTGCCTCTAAAGCAGATCTGCTGACCTTGTTCTCTGCCTCTAAAGCAGCTCTGCTGACATTGTTTCTCTGGCTCTACAGCAGCTCTGCTGACCTTGTTCTCTGACTCTAGAGCAGCTCTGATGACCTGTTTCTTAGGCTCTAGATCAGGTCTGCTGACCTGGTTCTCTCCCTCTAAAGCAGCTCTGCTGACCTGGTTTTCTGGCTCTAAAGCAGCTCTGCTGACCTTGTTCACTGCCTCTAAAGCAGCTCTGCTGACCTGGTTTCTCTGGCTCTACAGCAGCTCTGCTGACCTGGATCTCTGACTCTAGAGCAGTTCTGCTGACCTGGTTCTTAGGCTCTAGAGCAGCTCTGCTGACTTGGTAATCTGGCTCTACAACGGCTCTGCTGACCTGGTTCTCTGGCTCTACAACGGCTCTGCTGCCTGGTTCTCTGGCTCTAAAGCAGCTCTGCTGACCTGGTTATCTGGCTCTAAAACAGCTCAGCTGACTTGGTTCTCAGGCTCTAGAGCAGCTCTACTGACCTGGTTTTTAGGCTCTACAGCAGCTCTGCTGGCCTGGTTCTGTGGCTCTACGACGGCTCTGCTGACCTTGTTGTCTGCCTCTAAAGCAGCTCTGCAGACCTGGTTCTCTGCCTCCAAAGCAGCTCTGCTGATATTGTTTCTCTGGCTCTACAGCAGCTCTGCTAACCTTGTTCTCTGGCTCTAGAGCAGCTCTGCTGACCTGTTTCTTAGGCTCTAGAGCAGCTTTGTTGACCTGGTTCTCTCCCTCTAAAGCGGCTCTGCTGACCTGGTTCTCTTGCTCTAAAGCGGGTCTGCTGACCTGGTTCTCTGGCTCTAAAGCAGCTCTAGTGACCTGTTTCTCTGGCTCTAGAGCAGCTCTGGTGACCTGGTTCTCTGGCTCTAGAGCAGGTCTGCTGACCTGGTTCTCTGGCTCTAAAGCAGCTCTGCAGACCTGGTTCTCTGGCTCTAAAGCAGCTCTGTGGACCTGGTTCTCTGGCTCTAAAGCAGCTCTGCTGACCTGGTTTTCTGGCTCTAAAGCAGCTCTGCTGAACTTGTTCACTGCCTCTAAAGCAGCTCTGCTGACCTGGTTTCTCTGGCTCTACAGCAGCTCTGCTGACCTGGATCTCTGACTCTAGAGCAGTTCTGCTGACCTGGTTCTTAGGCTCTAGAGCAGCTCTGCTGACTTGGTAATCTGGCTCTACAACGGCTCTGCTGACCTGGTTCTCTGGCTCTACAACGGCTCTGCTGCCTGGTTCTCTGGCTCTAAAGCAGCTCTGCTGACCTGGTTCTCTGGCTCTAAAACAGCTCAGCTGACTTGTTTCTCAGGCTCTAGAGCAGCTCTACTGACCTGGTTTTTAGGCTCTGGAGCAGCTCTGCTGGCCTGGTTCTGTGGCTCTACGACGGCTCTGCTGACCTTGTTGTCTGCCTCTAAAGCAGCTCTGCTGACCTTGTTCTCTGCCTCCAAAGCAGCTCTGCTGACATTGTTTCTCTGGCTCTACAGCAGCTCTGCTAACCTTGTTCTCTGGCTTTAGAGCAGCTCTGCTGACCTGTTTCTTAGGCTCTAGAGCAGCTTTGTTGACCTGGTTCTCTCCCTCTAAAGCAGCTCTGCTGACCTGGTTCTCTGGCTCTAAAGCGGCTCTGCTGACCTGGTTCTCTGGCTCTAAAGCAGCTCTAGTGACCTGTTTCTCTGGCTCTAGAGCAGCTCTGCTGACCTGGTTCTCTGGCTCTAGAGCAGGTCTGCTGACCTGGTTCTCTGGCTCTGAAGCAGCTCTGCAGACCTGGTTCTCTGGCTCTAAAGCAGCTCTGCGGACCTGGTTCTCTGGCTCTAAAACAGCTCTGCTGACCTGGTTTCTCTGGCTCTAAAGCGGGTCTGCTGACATGGTTCTCTGGCTCTAAAGCAGCTCTAGTGACCTGTTTCTCTGTGTCTAGAGCAGCTTTGTTGACCTGGTTCTCTGGCTCTAGAGCAGCTCTGATGACCTGGTTCTAAGGCTCTAGAGCAATTCTGCTGACCTGGTTCTCTGGCTCACAACGGCTCTGCTGAACTGGTTCTCTGGCTTTGAAGCAGCTCTGGTGACCTGATTCTCTGGCTCTAAAGCAGCTCTGCTGACCTGGTTCTCTGGCTCTAGAGCAGCTCTGCTGACCTGGTTCTCAGGCTGTAAAGCAGCTCTGCTGACCTGGTTCTCTGGCTCTAGAGCAGCTCTGCTGACCTGGTTCTTAGGCTCTAGAGCAGCTCTGTTGACCTGGTTCTCTCCCTCTAAAGCAGCTCTGCTGACCTGGTTCTCTGGCTCTAAAGCAGCTCTGCTGACCTTGTTCTCTGCCTCTAAAGCAGCTGTGCTGACCTGGTTTCTCTGGCTCTACAGCAGCTCTGCTGACCTGGATCTCTGACTCTAGAGCAGTTCTGCTGACCTGGTTCTTAGGCTCTAGAGCAGCTCTGCTGACTTGGTAATCTGGCTCTACAACGGATCTGCTGACCAGGATCTCTGGCTCTACAACGGCTCTGCTGACCTGGTTCTCTGGCTCTAAACAGCTCTGCTGACCTGGTTCTCTGGCTCTAAAGCAGCTCTGCTGACTTGGTTCTCAGGCTCTAGAGCAGCTCTACTGACCTGGTTTTTAGGCACTAGAGTATCTCTGCTGGCCTGGTTCTGTGGCTCTACGATGGCTCTGCTGACCTTGTTCTCTGCCTCTAAAGCAGATCTGCTGACCTTGTTCTCTGCCTCTAAAGCAGCTCTGCTGACATTGTTTCTCTGGCTCTACAGCAGCTCTGCTGACCTTGTTCTCTGGCTCTAGAGCAGCTCTGCTGACCTGTTTCGTAGGCTCTAGAGCAGCTTTGTTGACCTGGTTCTCTCCCTCTAAAGCAGCTCTGCTGACCTGGTTCTCTGGCTCTAAAGCGGCTCTGCTGACCTGGTTCTCTTGCTCTAAAGCGGGTCTGCTGACCTGGTTCTCTGGCTCTAAAGCAGCTCTAGTGACTTGTTTCTCTGGCTCTAGAGCAGCTCTGCTGACCTGGTTCTCTGGCTCTAGAGCAGCTCTGGTGACCTGGTTCTCTGGCTCTAGAGCAGGTCTGCTGACCTGGTTCTCTGGCTCTAAAGCAGCTCTGCAGACCTGGTTCTCTGGCTCTAAAGCAGCTCTGCGGACCTGGTTCTCTGGCTCTAAAACAGCTCTGCTGACCTGGTTTCTCTGGCTCTAAAGCGGGTCTGCTGACATGGGTCTCTGCCTCTAAAGCAGCTATAGTGACCTGTTTCTCTGGGTCTAGAGCAGCTTTGTTGACCTGGTTCTCTGGCTCTAGAGCAATTCTGATGACCTGGTTCTTAGGCTCTAGAGCAATTCTGCTGGCCTGGTTCTCTGGCTCTACAACAGCTCTGCTGAACTGGTTCTCTGGCTCTAAAGCACCTCTGCTGACCTGGTTCTCTGGCTGTAAAGCAGCTCTGCTGACCAGGTTCTCTGGCTCTACAGCAGCTCTGCTGACCTGGTTCTTAGGCTCTATAGCAGGTCTGCTGATCTGGTTCTCTCGCTCTAAAGCATCTTTGCTGACCTGGTTCTCTGGCTCTAAAGCAGCTCTGCTGACGTGGTTCTCTGGCTCTAAATCAGCTCTGCTGAAATGTTTTCTCTGGCTCTACAGCAGCTCTGCTGACCTGGTTCTCTGGCTCTAGAGCAGATCTGCTGACCTGTTTCTTAGGCTCTAGAGCAGCTCTGTTGACCTGGTTCTATGGCTCTAAAGCAGCTCTGCTGACCTGATTCTCTGGCTCTAGAGCAGCTCTACTGACCTGGTTCTCTCCCTCTAAAGCAGCTCTGCTGACCTGGTTCTCTGGCTCTAAAGCAGATCTGCTGACCTTGTTCTCTGCCTCTAAAGCAGATCTGCTGACCTGGTTTCTCTGGCTCTGCAGCAGCTCTGCTGACCTGGATCTCTGACTCTAGAGCAGTTCTGCTGACCTGGTTCTTAGGCTCTAGAGCAGCTCTGCTGACTTGGTAATCTGGCTCTACAACGGCTCTGCTGACCTGGTTCTCTGGCTCTAAAGCAGCTCTGCTGACCTGGTTCTCTGGCTCTAAAGCAACTCTGCTGACTTGGTTCTCAGGCTCTAGAGCAGCTCAACTGACCTGGTTTTTAGGCTCTAGAGCAGCTCTGCTGGCCTGGTTCTGTGGCTCTATGACGGCTCTGCTGACCTTGTCCTCTGCCTCTAAAGCAGCTCTGCTGACATTGTTTCTCTGGCTCTACAGCAGCTCTGCTGACCTTGTTCTCTGGCTCTAGAGCAGCTCTGCTGACCTGTTTCTTAGGCTCTAGTGCAGCTTTCTTGACCTGGTTCTCTCCCTCTAAAGCAGCTCTGCTGACCTGGTTCTCTGGCTCTAAAGCGGCTCTGCTGAGCTGGTTCTCTTGCTCAAAAGCGGGTCTGCTGACCTGCTTCTCTGGCTCTAAAGCAGCTCTAGTGACCTGTTTCCCTGGCTCTAGAGCAGCTCTGGTGACCAGGTTCTCTTGCTCTAGAGCAGCTCTGCTGACCTGTTTCCCTGGCTCTAAAGCAGCTCTGCAGACCTGGTTCTCTGGCTCTAAAGCATCTCTGCGGACCTGGTTCTCTGGCTCTAAAACAGCTCTGCTGACCTGGTTCTCTCCCTCTAAAGCCGCTCTGCTGAACTGTTTTCTCTGGCTCTACAGCAGCTCTGCTGACCTGGTTCTCTGGCTCTAGAGCAGATCTGCTGACCTGTTTCATAGGCTCTAGAGCAGCTCTTTTGACCTGGTTCTATGGCTCTAAAGCAGCTCTGCTGACCTGGTTCTCTTGCTTTGAAGCAGCTCTGCTGACCTGGTTCTCTGGCTCTAGATCAGGTCTGCTGACCTGGTTCTCTCCCTCTAAAGCAGCTCTGCTGACCTGGTTTTCTGGCTCTAAAGCAGCTCTGCTGACCTTGTTCACTGCCTCTAAAGCAGCTCTGCTGACCTGGTTTCTCTGGCTCTACAGCAGCTCTGCTGACCTGGATCTCTGACTCTAGAGCAGTTCTGCTGACCTGGTTCTTAGGCTCTAGAGCAGCTCTGCTGACTTGGTAATCTGGCTCTACAACGGCTCTGCTGACCTGGTTCTCTGGCTCTACAACGGCTCTGCTGCCTGGTTCTCTTGCTCTAAAGCAGCTCTGCTGACCTGGTTCTCTGGCTCTAGAGCAGCTCTACTGACCTGGTTTTTAGGCTCTACAGCAGCTCTGCTGGCCTGGTTCTGTGGCTCTACGACGGCTCTGCTGACCTTGTTGTCTGCCTCTAAAGCAGCTCTGCTGACCTTGTTCTCTGCCTCTAAAGCAGATCTGCTGACCTTGTTCTCTGCCTCTAAAGCAGCTCTGCTGACATTGTTTCTCTGGCTCTACAGCAGCTCTGCTGACCTTGTTCTCTGGCTCTAGAGCAGCTCTGCTGAACTGTTTCTTAGGCTCTAGAGCAGCTTTGTTGACCTGGTTCTCTCCCTCTAAAGCAGCTCTGCTGACCTGGTTCTCTGGCTCTAAAGTGGCTCTGCTGACCTGGTTCTCTTGCTCTAAAGCGGGTCTGCTGACCTGGTTCTCTGGCTCTAAAGCAGCTCTAGTGACTTGTTTCTCTGGCTCTAGAGCAGCTTTGGTGACCTGGTTCTCTGGCTCTAGAGCAGCTCTGCTGACCTGGTTCTCTGGCTCTAGAGCAGCTCTGGTGACCTGGTTCTCTGGCTCTAAAGCAGCTTTGCTGACCTGCTTCTCTGGCTCTAAAGCAGCTCTAGTGACCTGTTTCCCTGGCTCTAGAGCAGCTCTGGTGACCAGGTTCTCTTGCTCTAGAGCAGCTCTGCTGACCTGTTTCCCTGGCTCTAAAGCAGCTCTGCAGACCTGGTTCTCTGGCTCTAAAGCATCTCTGCGGACCTGGTTCTCTGGCTCTAAAACAGCTCTGCTGACCTGGTTCTCTCCCTCTAAAGCCGCTCTGCTGAACTGTTTTCTCTGGCTCTACAGCAGCTCTGCTGACCTGGTTCTCTGGCTCTAGAGCAGATCTGCTGACCTGTTTCATAGGCTCTAGAGCAGCTCTTTTGACCTGGTTCTATGGCTCTAAAGCAGCTCTGCTGACCTGGTTCTCTTGCTTTGAAGCAGCTCTGCTGACCTGGTTCTCTGGCTCTAGATCAGGTCTGCTGACCTGGTTCTCTCCCTCTAAAGCAGCTCTGCTGACCTGGTTTTCTGGCTCTAAAGCAGCTCTGCTGACCTTGTTCACTGCCTCTAAAGCAGCTCTGCTGACCTGGTTTCTCTGGCTCTACAGCAGCTCTGCTGACCTGGATCTCTGACTCTAGAGCAGTTCTGCTGACCTGGTTCTTAGGCTCTAGAGCAGCTCTGCTGACTTGGTAATCTGGCTCTACAACGGCTCTGCTGACCTGGTTCTCTGGCTCTACAACGGCTCTGCTGCCTGGTTCTCTTGCTCTAAAGCAGCTCTGCTGACCTGGTTCTCTGGCTCTAGAGCAGCTCTACTGACCTGGTTTTTAGGCTCTACAGCAGCTCTGCTGGCCTGGTTCTGTGGCTCTACGACGGCTCTGCTGACCTTGTTGTCTGCCTCTAAAGCAGCTCTGCTGACCTTGTTCTCTGCCTCTAAAGCAGATCTGCTGACCTTGTTCTCTGCCTCTAAAGCAGCTCTGCTGACATTGTTTCTCTGGCTCTACAGCAGCTCTGCTGACCTTGTTCTCTGGCTCTAGAGCAGCTCTGCTGAACTGTTTCTTAGGCTCTAGAGCAGCTTTGTTGACCTGGTTCTCTCCCTCTAAAGCAGCTCTGCTGACCTGGTTCTCTGGCTCTAAAGTGGCTCTGCTGACCTGGTTCTCTTGCTCTAAAGCGGGTCTGCTGACCTGGTTCTCTGGCTCTAAAGCAGCTCTAGTGACTTGTTTCTCTGGCTCTAGAGCAGCTTTGGTGACCTGGTTCTCTGGCTCTAGAGCAGCTCTGCTGACCTGGTTCTCTGGCTCTAGAGCAGCTCTGGTGACCTGGTTCTCTGGCTCTAAAGCAGCTTTGCTGACCTGGTTCTCTGGCTCTAAAGCAGCTCTGCTGACGTGGTTCTCTGGCTCTAAATCAGCTCTGCTGAACTGTTTTCTCTGGCTCTACAGCAGCTCTGCTGACCTGGTTCTCTGGCTCTAGAGCAGATCTGCTGACCTGTTTCTTAGGCTCTAGAGCAGCTCTGTTGACCTGGTTCTATGGCTCTAAAGCAGCTCTGCTGACCTGGTTCTCTGCCTCTAAAGCAGATCTGCTGACCTGGTTTCTCTGGCTCTGCAGCAGCTCTGCTGACCTGGATCTCTGACTCTAGAGCAGCTCTGCTGACCTGGTTCTCTGGCTCTAAAGCAGATCTGCTGACCTTGTTCTCTGCCTCTAAAGCAGATCTGCTGACCTGGTTTCTCTGGCTCTACAGCAGCTCTGCTGACCTGGATCTCTGACTCTAGACTAGTTCTGCTGACCTGGTTCTTAGGCTCTAGAGCAGCTCTGCTGACTTGGTAATCTGGCTCTAGAGCAGATCTGCTGACCTGTTTCTTAGGCTCTAGAGCAGCTCTGTTGACCTGGTTCTATGGCTCTAAAGCAGCTCTGCTGACCTGGTTCTCTGCCTCTAAAGCAGATCTGCTGACCTGGTTTCTCTGGCTCTGCAGCAGCTCTACTGACCTGGTTCTCTCCCTCTAAAGCAGCTCTGCTGACCTGGTTCTCTGGCTCTAAAGCAGATCTGCTGACCTTGTTCTCTGCCTCTAAAGCAGATCTGCTGACCTGGTTTCTCTGGCTCTGCAGCAGCTCTGCTGACCTGGATCTCTGACTCTATAGCAGTTCTGCTGACCTGGTTCTTCGGCTCTAGAGCAGCTCTGCTGACTTGGTAATCTGGCTCTACAACGGCTCTGCTGACCTGGTTCTCTGGCTCTACAACGGCTCTGCTGACCTGGTTCTCTGGCTCTAAAGCAGCTCTGCTGACCTGGTTCTCTGGCTCTAAAGCAACTCTGCTGACTTGGTTCTCAGGCTCTAGAGCAGCTCAACTACCCTGGTTTTTAGGCTCTAGAGCAGCTCTGCTGGCCTGGTTCTGTGGCTCTATGACGGCTCTGCTGACCTTGTCCTCTGCCTCTACAGCAGCTCTGCTGACCTTGTTCTCTGGCTCTAGAGCAGCTCTGCTGACCTGTTTCTTAGGCTCTAGAGCAGCTTTCTTGACCTGGTTCTCTCCCTCTAAAGCAGCTCTGCTGACCTGGTTCTCTGGCTCTAAAGCGGCTCTGCTGAGCTGGTTCTCTTGCTCAAAAGCGGGTCTGCTGACCTGGTTCTCTGGCTCTAAAGCAGCTCTAGTGACCTGTTTCTCTGGCTCTAGAGCAGCTCTGGTGACCAGGTTCTCTTGCTCTAGAGCAGCTCTGCTGACCTGTTTCCCTGGCTCTAAAGCAGCTCTGCAGACCTGGTTCTCTGGCTCTAAAGCATCTCTGCGGACCTGGTTCTCTGGCTCTAAAACAGCTCTGCTGACCTGGTTCTCTCCCTCTAAAGCCGCTCTGCTGAACTGTTTTCTCTGGCTCTACAGCAGCTCTGCTGACCTGGTTCTCTGGCTCTAGAGCAGATCTGCTGACCTGTTTCATAGGCTCTAGAGCAGCTCTTTTGACCTGGTTCTATGGCTCTAAAGCAGCTCTGCTGACCTGGTTCTCTTGCTTTGAAGCAGCTCTGCTAACCTGGTTCTCTGGCTCTAGATCAGGTCTGCTGACCTGGTTCTCTCCCTCTAAAGCAGCTCTGCTGACCTGGTTTTCTGGCTCTAAAGCAGCTCTGCTGACCTTGTTCACTGCCTCTAAAGCAGCTCTGCTGACCTGGTTTCTCTGGCTCTACAGCAGCTCTGCTGACCTGGATCTCTGACTCTAGAGCAGTTCTGCTGACCTGGTTCTTAGGCTCTAGAGCAGCTCTGCTGACTTGGTAATCAGGCTCTACAACGGCTCTGCTGACCTGGTTCTCTGGCTCTACAATGGCTCTGCTGCCTGGTTCTCTTGCTCTAAAGCAGCTCTGCTGACCTGGTTCTCTGGCTCTAGAGCAGCTCTACTGACCTGGTTTTTAGGCTCTACAGCAGCTCTGCTGGCCTGGTTCTGTGGCTCTACGACGGCTCTGCTGACCTTGTTGTCTGCCTCTAAAGCAGCTCTGCTGACCTTGTTCTCTGCCTCTAAAGCAGATCTGCTGACCTTGTTCTCTGCCTCTAAAGCAGCTCTGCTGACATTGTTTCTCTGGCTCTACAGCAGCTCTGCTGACCTTGTTCTCTGGCTCTAGAGCAGCTCTGCTGACCTGTTTCTTAGGCTCTAGAGCAGCTTTGTTGACCTGGTTCTCTCCCTCTAAAGCAGCTCTGCTGACCTGGTTCTCTGGCTCTAAAGCGGCTCTGCTGACCTGGTTCTCTTGCTCTAAAGCGGGTCTGCTGACCTGGTTCTCTGGCTCTAAAGCAGCTCTAGTGACTTGTTTCTCTGGCTCTAGAGCAGCTCTGGTGACCTGGTTCTCTGGCTCTAGAGCAGCTCTGCTGACCTGGTTCTCTGGCTCTAGAGCAACTCTGGTGACCTGGTTCTCTGGCTCTAAAGCAGCTTTGCTGACCTGGTTCTCTGGCTCTAAAGCACCTCTGCTGACGTGGTTCTCTGGCTCTAAATCAGCTCTGCTGAACTGTTTTCTCTGGCTCTACAGCAGCTCTGCTGACCTGGTTCTCTGGCTCTAGAGCAGATCTGCTGACCTGTTTCTTAGGCTCTAGAGCAGCTCTGTTGACCTGGTTCGTTGGCTCTAAAGCAGCTCTGCTGACCTGGTTCTCTGGCTTTGAAGCAGCTCTGCTGACCTGATTCTCTGGCTCTAGAGCAGCTCTACTGACCTGGTTCTCTCCCTCTAAAGCAGCTCTGCTGACCTGGTTCTCTGGCTCTAAAGCAGATCTGCTGACCTTGTTCTCTGCCTCTAAAGCAGATCTGCTGACCTGGTTTCTCTGGCTCTGCAGCAGCTCTGCTGACCTGGATCTCTGACTCTAGAGCAGTTCTGCTGACCTGGTTCTTAGGCTCTAGAGCAGCTCTGCTGACTTGGTAATCTGGCTCTACAACGGCTCTGCTGACCTGGTTCTCTGGCTCTACAACGGCTCTGCTGACCTGGTTCTCTGGCTCTAAAGCAGCTCTGCTGACCTGGTTCTCTGGCTCTAAAGCAACTCTGCTGACTTGGTTCTCAGGCTCTAGAGCAGCTCAACTGACCTGGTTTTTAGGCTCTAGAGCAGCTCTGCTGGCCTGGTTCTGTGGCTCTATGACGGCTCTGCTGACCTTGTCCTCTGCCTCTAAAGCAGCTCTGCTGACATTGTTTCTCTGGCTCTACAGCAGCTCTGCTGACCTTGTTCTCTGGCTCTAGAGCAGCTCTGCTGACCTGTTTCTTAGGCTCTAGAGCAGCTTTCTTGACCTGGTTCTCTCCCTCTAAAGCAGCTCTGCTGACCTGGTTCTCTCGCTCTAAAGCGGCTCTGCTGAGCTGGTTCTCTTGCTCAAAAGCGGGTCTGCTGACCTGCTTCTCTGGCTCTAAAGCAGCTCTAGTGACCTGTTTCTCTGGCTCTAGAGCAGCTCTGGTGACCAGGTTCTCTTGCTCTAGAGCAGCTCTGCTGACCTGTTTCCCTGGCTCTAAAGCAGCTCTGCAGACCTGGTTCTCTGGCTCTAAAGCATCTCTGCTGACCTGGTTCTCTCCCTCTAAAGCCGCTCTGCTGAACTGTTTTCTCTGAATCTACAGCAGCTCTGCTGACCTGGATCTCTGGCTCTAGAGCAGATCTGCTGACCTGTTTCATAGGCTCTAGAGCAGCTCTTTTGACCTGGTTCTATGGCTCTAAAGCAGCTCTGCTGACCTGGTTCTCTTGCTTTGAAGCAGCTCTGCTGACCTGGTTCTCTGGCTCTAGATCAGGTCTGCTGACCTGGTTCTCTCCCTCTAAAGCAGCTCTGCTGACCTGGTTTTCTGGCTCTAAAGCAGCTCTACTGACCTTGTTCACTGCCTCTAAAGCAGCTCTGCTGACCTGGTTTCTCTGGCTCTACAGCAGCTCTGCTGACCTGGATCTCTGACTCTAGAGCAGTTCTGCTGACCTGGCTCTTAGGCTCTAGAGCAGCTCTGCTGACTTGGTAATCTGGCTCTACAACGGCTCTGCTGACCTGGTTCTCTGGCTCTACAACGGCTCTGCTGCCTGGTTCTCTTGCTCTAAAGCAGCTCTGCTGACCTGGTTCTCTGGCTCTAGAGCAGCTCTACTGACCTGGTTTTTAGGCTCTACAGCAGCTCTGCTGGCCTGGTTCTGTGGCTCTACGACGGCTCTGCTGACCTTGTTGTCTGCCTCTAAAGCAGCTCTGCTGACCTTGTTCTCTGCCTCTAAAGCAGCTCTGCTGACATTGTTTCTCTGGCTCTACAGCAGCTCTGCTGACCTTGTTCTCTGGCTCTAGAGCAGCTCTGCTGACCTGTTTCTTAGGCTCTAGAGCAGCTTTGTTGACCTGGTTCTCTCCCTCTAAAGCAGCTCTGCTGACCTGGTTCTCTGGCTCTAAAGCGGCTCTGCTGACCTGGCTCTCTTGCTCTAAAGCGGGTCTGCTGACCTGGTTCTCTGGCTCTAAAGCAGCACTAGTGACTTGTTTCTCTGGCTCTAGAGCAGCTCTGGTGACCTGGTTCTCTGGCTCTAGAGCAGCTCTGCTGACCTGGTTCTCTGGCTCTAGAGCAGCTCTGGTGACCTGGTTCTCTGGCTCTAGAGCAGGTCTGCTGACCTGGTTCTCTGGCTCTAAAGCAGCTCTGCAGACCTGGTTCTCTGGCTCTAAAGCAGCTCTGCGGACCTGGTTCGCTGGCTCTAAAACAGCTCTGCTGACCTGGTTTCTCTGGCTCTAAAGCGGGTCTGCTGACATGGTTCTCTGGCTCTAAAGCACCTCTAGTGACCTGTTTCTCTGGGTCTAGAGCAGCTTTGTTGACCTGGTTCCCTGGATCTAGAGCAGCTTTGATGACCTGGTTCTTAGGCTCTAGAGCAATTCTGCTGGCCTGGTTCTCTGGCTCTACAACAGCTCTGCTGAACTGGTTCTCTGGCTCTAAAGGACCTCTGCTGACCTGGTTCTCTGGCTGTAAAGCAGCTCTGCTGACCAGGTTCTCTGGCTCTACAGCAGCTCTGCTGACCTGGTTCTTAGGCTCTATAGCAGGTCTGCTGATCTGGTTCTCTCGCTCTCAAGCAGCTTTGCTGACCTGGTTCTCTGGCTCTAAAGCAGCTTTTGCTGACGTGGTTCTCTGGCTCTAAATCAGCTCTGCTGACCTGGTTCTCTCCCTCTAAAGCAGCTCTGCTGAACTGTTTTCTCTGGCTCTACAGCAGCTCTGCTGACCTGGTTCTCTGGCTCTAGAGCAGATCTGCTGACCTGTTTCTTAGGCTCTAGAGCAGCTCTGTTGACCTGGTTCTATGGCTCTAAAGCAGCTCTGCTGACCTGGTTCTCTGGCTTTGAAGCAGCTCTGCTGACCTGGTTCTCTGGCTCTAGAGCAGCTCTCCTGACCTGGTTCTCTCCCTCTAAAGCAGCTCTGCTGACCTGGTTCTCTGACTCTAAAGCAGATCTGCTGACCTTGTTCTCTGCCTCTAAAGCAGATCTGCTGACCTGGTTTCTCTGGCTCTGCAGCAGCTCTGCTGACCTGGATCTCTGACTCTAGAGCAGTTCTGCTGACCTGGTTCTTAGGCTCTAGAGCAGCTCTGCTGACTTGGTAATCTGGCTCTACAACGGCTCTGCTGACCTGGTTCTCTGGCTCTACAACGGCTCTGCTGACCTGGTTCTCTGGCTCTAAAGCAGCTCTGCTGACCTGGTTCTCTGGCTCTAAAGCAACTCTGCTGACTTGGTTCTCAGGCTCTAGAGCAGCTCTACTGACCTGGTTTTTAGGCTCTAGAGCAGCTCTGCTGGCCTTTTTCTGTGGCTCTATGACGGCTCTGCTGACCTTGTCCTCTGCCTCTAAAGCAGCTCTGCTGACATTGTTTCTCTGGCTCTACAGCAGCTCTGCTGACCTTGTTCTCTGGCTCTAGAGCAGCTCTGCTGACCTGTTTCATAGGCTCTAGAGCAGCTTTCTTGACCTGGTTCTCTCCCTCTAAAGCAGCTCTGCTGACCTGGTTCTCTGGCTCTAAAGTGGCTCTGCTGAGCTGGTTCTCTTGCTCAAAAGCGGGTCTGCTGACCTGGTTCTCTGGCTCTAAAGCAGCTCTAGTGACCTGTTTCTCTGGCTCTAGAGCAGCTCTGGTGACCTGGTTCTCTTGCTCTAGAGCAGCTCTGCTGACCTGTTTCCCTGGCTCTAAAGCAGCTCTGCAGACCTGGTTCTCTGGCTCTAAAGCATCTCTGCGGACCTGGTTCTCTGGCTCTAAAACAGCTCTGCTGACCTGGTTCTCTCCCTCTAAAGCCGCTCTGCTGAACTGTTTTCTCTGGCTCTACAGCAGCTCTGCTGACCTGGTTCTCTGGCTCTAGAGCAGATCTGCTGACCTGTTTCATAGGCTCTAGAGCAGCTCTTTTGACCTGGTTCTATGGCTCTAAAGCAGCTCTGCTGACCTGGTTCTCTGGCTTTGAAGCAGCTCTGCTGACCTGGTTCTCTGGCTCTAGATCAGGTCTGCTGACCTGGTTCTCTTCCTCTAAAGCAGCTCTGCTGACCTGGTTTTCTGGCTCTAAAGCAGCTCTGCTGACCTTGTTCACTGCCTCTAAAGCAGCTCTGCTGACCTGGTTTCTCTGGCTCTACAGCAGCTCTGCTGACCTGGATCTCTGACTCTAGAGCAGTTCTGCTGACCTGGTTCTTAGGCTCTAGAGCAGCTCTGCTGACTTGGTAATCTGGCTCTACAACGGCTCTGCTGACCTGGTTCTCTGGCTCTACAACGGCTCTGCTGCCTGGTTCTCTTGCTCTAAAGCAGCTCTGCTGACCTGGTTCTCTGGCTCTAGAGCAGCTCTACTGACCTGGTTTTTAGGCTCTACAGCAGCTCTGCTGGCCTGGTTCTGTGGCTCTACGACGGCTCTGCTGACCTTGTTGTCTGCCTCTAAAGCAGCTCTGCTGACCTTGTTCTCTGCCTCCAAAGCAGCTCTGCTGACATTGTTTCTCTGGCTCTACAGCAGCTCTGCTGACCTGTTTTTTAGGCTCTAGAGCAGCTTTGTTGACCTGGTTCTCTCCCTCTAAAGCAGCTCTGCTGACCTGGTTCTCTGGCTCTAAAGCGGCTCTGCTGACCTGGTTCTCTTGCTCTAAAGCGGGTCTGCTGACCTGGTTCTCTGGCTCTAAAGCAGCTCTCGTGACCTTTTTCTCTGGTTCTAGAGCAGCTCTGGTGACCTGGTTCTCTGGCTCTAGAGCAGGTCTGCTGACCTGGTTCTCTGGCTCTAAAGCAGCTCTGAAGACCTGGTTCTCTCGCTCTAAAGCAGCTCTGTGGACCTGGTTCTCTGGCTCTAAAGCAGCTCTGCTGACCTGGTTTTCTAGCTCTAAAGCAGCTCTGCTGACCTTGTTCACTGCCTCTAAAGCAGCTCTGCTGACCTGGTTTCTCTGGCTCTACAGCAGCTCTGCTGACCTGGATCTCTGACTCTAGAGCAGTTCTGCTGACCTGGTTCTTAGGCTCTAGAGCAGCTCTGCTGACTTGGTAATCTGGCTCTACAACGGCTCTGCTGACCTGGTTCTCTGGCTCTACAACGGCTCTGCTGCCTGGTTCTTTGGCTCTAAAGCAGCTCTGCTGACCTGGTTCTCTGGCTCTAAAACAGCTCAGCTGACTTGGTTCTCAGGCTCTAGAGCAGCTCTACTGACCTGGTTTTTAGGCTCTACAGCAGCTCTGCTGGCCTGGTTCTGTGGCTCTACGACGGCTCTGCTGACCTTGTTGTCTGCCTCTAAAGCAGCTCTGCTGACCTTGTTCTCTGCCTCCAAAGCAGCTCTGCTGACATTGTTTCTCTGGCTCTACAGCAGCTCTGCTAACCTTGTTCTCTGGCTCTAGAGCAGCTCTGCTGACCTGTTTCTTAGGCTCTAGAGCAGCTTTGTTGACCTGGTTCTCTGCCTCTAAAGCAGCTCTGCTGACCTGGTTCTCTGGCTCTAAAGCGGCTCTGCTGACCTGGTTCTCTTGCTCTAAAGCGGGTCTGCTGACCTGGTTCTCTGGCTCTAAAGCAGCTCTAGTGACCTGTTTCTCGGGCTCTAGAGCAGCTCTGGTGACCTCGTTCTCTGGCTCTAGAGCAGGTCTGCTGACCTGGTTCTCTGGCTCTGAAGCAGCTCTGCAGACCTGGTTCTCTGGCTCTAAAGCAGCTCTGGTGACCTGGTTCTCTGGCTCTAGAGCAGGTCTGCTGACATGGTTCTCTGGCTCTAAAGCAGCTCTAGTGACCTGTTTCTCTGGGTCTAGAGCAGCTTTGTTGACCTGGTTCTCTGGCTGTAGAGCAGCTCTGATGACCTGGTTCTTAGGCTCTAGAGCAATTCTGCTGACCTGGTTCTCTGGCTCACAACGGCTCTGCTGAATTGGTTCTCGGCTCTAAAGCACCTCTGCTGACCTGATTCTCTGGCTGTAAAGCAGCTCTGCTGACCAGGTTCTCTGGCTCTACAGCAGCTCTGCTGACCTGGTTCTTAGGCTCTATAGCAGGTCTGCTGATCTGGTTCTCTCGCTCTAAAGCAGCTTTGCTGACCTGGTTCTCTGGCTCTAAAGCATCTCTGCTGACCTGGTTCTCTGGCTCTAAAGCATCTCTGCTAACCTGGTTTCTCTGGCTCTACAACAGCTCTGCTGAACTGGTTCTCTAGCTCTAGAGCAGCTCTGCTGACAACAGCTCTGCTGAACTGGTTCTCTAGCTCTAGAGCAGCTCTGCTTACCTGGTTCTATGGCTCTAAAGCAGCTCTGCTGACCTGGTTCTATGGCTCTAAAGCAGTTCTGCTTACCTGGTTCTCCGGCTTTGAAGCAGCTTTGCTGACCTGGTTCTCTGGCTTTGAAGCAGCTCTGGTGACCTGGTTCTCTGGCTCTAAAGCAGCTCTGGTGACCTGGTTCTCTGGCTCTAAAGCAGCTCTGCTCACCTGGTTCTCTCCCTCTAAAGCAGCTCTGCTGACCTGGTTTCTCTGGCTCTACAACGTCTCTGTTGACCTGGTTCTCTGGCTTTGAAGCAGCTCTGGTGACCTGGTTCTCTGGCTCTAAAGCAGCTCTGCTGACCTGGTTCTCTGGCTCTAGAGCAGCTCTGCTGACCTATTTCTCAGGCTGTAAAGCAGCTCTGCTGACCTGGTTCTCTGGCTCGAGAGCAGCTCTGCTGACCTGGTTCTTAGGCTCTAGAGCAGCTCTGTTGACCTGGTTCTCTCCCTCTAAAGCAGCTCTGCTGACCTGGTTCTCTGGCTCTAAAGCAGCTCTGCTGACCTTGTTCTCTGCCTCTAAAGCAGCTGTGCTGACCTGGTTTCTCTGGCTCTACAGCAGCTCTGCTGACCTGGATCTCTGACTCTAGAGCAGTTCTGCTGACCTGGTTCTTAGGCTCTAGAGCAGCTCTGCTGACTTGGTAATCTGGCTCTACAACGGATCTGCTGACCAGGATCTCTGGCTCTACAATGGCTCTGCTGACCTGGTTCTCTGGCTCTAAAGCAGCTCTGCTGACCTGGTTCTCTGGCTCTAAAGCAGCTCTGCTGACTTGGTTCTCAGGCTCTAGAGCAGCTCTACTGACCTGGTTTTTAGGCACTAGAGCAGCTCTGCTGGCCTGGTTCTGTGGCTCTACGACGGCTCTGCTGACCTTGTTCTCTGCCTCTAAAGCAGATCTGCTGACCTTGTTCTCTGCCTCTAAAGCAGCTCTGCTGACATTGTTTCTCTGGCTCTACAGCAGCTCTGCTGACCTTGTTCTCTGGCTCTAGAGCAGCTCTGCTGACCTGTTTCTTAGGCTCTAGAGCAGCTTTGTTGACCTGGTTCTCTCCCTCTAAAGCAGCTCTGCTGACCTAGTTCTCTGGCTCTAAAGCGGCTCTGCTGAACTGGTTCTCTTGTTCTAAAGCGGGTCTGCTGACCTGGTTCTCTGGCTCTAAAGCAGCTCTAGTGACTTGTTTCTCTGGCTCTAGAGCAGCTCTGGTGACCTGGTTCTCTGGCTCTAGAGCAGCTCTGCTGACCTGGTTCTCTGGCTCTAGAGCAGCTCTGGTGACCTGGTTCTCTGGCTCTAGAGCAGGTCTGCTGACCTGGTTCTCTGGCTCTAAAGCAGCTCTGCAGACCTGGTTCTCTGGCTCTAAAGCAGCTCTGCGGACCTGGTTCTCTGGATCTAAAACAGCTCTGCTGACCTGGTTTCTCTGGCTCTAAAGCGGGTCTGCTGACATGGTTCTCTGGCTCTAAAGCAGCTCTAGTGACCTGTTTCTCTGGGTCTAGAGCAGCTTTGTTGACCTGGTTCTCTGGCTCTACAGCAGCTCTGATGACCTGGTCCTTAGGCTCTAGAGCAATTCTGCTGGCCTGGTTCTCTGGCTCTACAACGGCTCTGCTGAACTGGTTCTCTGGCTCTAAAGCACCTCTGCTGACCTGGTTCTCTGGCTGTAAAGCAGCTCTGCTGACCAGGTTCTCTGGCTCTACAGCAGCTCTGCTGACCTGGTTCATAGGCTCTATAGCAGGTCTGCTGATCTGGTTCTCTCGCTCTAAAGCAGCTTTGCTGACCTGGTTCTCTGGCTCTAAAGCAGCTCTGCTGACGTGGTTCTCTGGCTCTAAATCAGCTCTGCTGACCTGGTTCTCTCCCTCTAAAGCAGCTCTGCTGAACTGTTTTCTCTGGCTCTACAGCACCTCTGCTGACCTGGTTCTCTGGCTCTAGAGCAGATCTGCTGACCTGTTTCTTAGGCTCTAGAGCAGCTCTGTTGACCTGGTTCTATGGCTCTAAAGCAGCTCTGCTGACCTGGTTCTCTGGCTTTGAAGCAGCTCTGCTGACCTGGTTCTCTGGCTCTAGAGCAGCTCTACTGACCTGGTTCTCTCCCTCTAAAGCAGCTCTGCTGACCTGGTTCTCTGGCTCTAAAGCAGATCTGCTGACCTTGTTCTCTGCCTCTAAAGCAGATCTGCTGACCTGGTTTCTCTGGCTCTGCAGCAGCTCTGCTGACCTGGATCTCTGACTCTAGAGCAGTTCTGCTGACCTGGTTCTTAGGCTCTAGAGCAGCTCTGCTGACTTGGTAATCTGGCTCTACAACGGCTCTGCTGACCTGGTTCTCTGGCTCTACAACGGCTCTGCTGAACTGGTTCTCTGTCTCTAAAGCAGCTCTGCTGACCTGGTTCTCTGGCTCTAAAGCAACTCTGCTGACTTGGTTCTCAGGCTCTAGAGCAGCTCTACTGACCTGGTTTTTAGGCTCTAGGGCAGTTCTGCTGGCCTGGTTCTGTGGCTCTATGACGGCTCTGCTGACCTTGTCCTCTGCCTCTAAAGCAGCTCTGCTGACATTGTTTCTCTGGCTCTACAGCAGCTCTGCTGACCTTGTTCTCTGGCTCTAGAGCAGCTCTGCTGACCTGTTTCTTAGGCTCTAGAGCAGCTTTCTTGACCTGGTTCTCTCCCTCTAAAGCAGCTCTGCTGACCTAGTTCTCTGGCTCTAAAGCGGCTCTGCTGAGCTGGTTCTCTTGCTCAAAAGCGGGTCTGCTGACCTGGTTCTCTGGCTCTAAAGCAGCTCTAGTGACCTGTTTCTCTGGCTCTAGAAAAGCTCTGGTGACCTGGTTCTCTTGCTCTAGAGCAGCTCTGCTGACCTGTTTCCCTGGCTCTAAAGCAGCTCTGCAGACCTGGTTCTCTGGCTCTAAAGCATCTCTGCGGACCTGTTTCTCTGGCTCTAAAACAGCTCTGCTGACCTGGTTCTCTCCCTCTAAAGCCGCTCTGCTGAACTGTTTTCTCTGGCTCTACAGCAGCTCTGCTGACCTGGTTCTCTGGCTCTAGAGCAGATCTGCTGACCTGTTTCATAGGCTCTAGAGCAGCTCTTTTGACCTGGTTCTATGGCTCTAAAGAAGCTCTGCTGACCTGGTTCTCTGGCTTTGAAGCAGCTCTGCTGACCTGGTTCTCTGGCTCTAGATCAGGTCTGCTGACCTGGTTCTCTCCCTCTAAAGCAGCTCTGCTGACCTGGTTTTCTGGCTCTAAAGCAGCTCTGCTGACCTTGTTCACTGCCTGAAAGCAGCTCTGCTGACCTGGTTTCTCTGGCTCTACAGCAGCTCTGCTGACCTGGATCTCTGACTCTAGAGCAGTTCTGCTGACCTGGTTCTTAGGCTCTAGAGCAGCTCTGCTGACTTGGTAATCTGGCTCTACAACGGCTCTGCTGACCTGGTTCTCTGGCTCCACAACAGCTCTGCTGCCTGGTTCTCTTGCTCTAAAGCATCTCTGCTGACCTGGTTCTCTGGCTCTAGAGCAGCTCTACTGACCTGGTTTTTAGGCTCTACAGCAGCTCTGCTGGCCTGGTTCTGTGGCTCTACGACGGCTCTGCTGACCTTGTTGTCTGCCTCTAAAGCAGCTCTGCTGACCTTGTTCTCTGCCTCCAAAGCAGCTCTGCTGACATTGTTTCTCTGGCTCTACAGCAGCTCTGCTAACCTTGTTCTCTGGCTCTAGAGCTGCTCTGCTGACCTGTTTCTTAGGCTCTAGAGCAGCTTTGTTGACCTAGTTCTCTCCCTCTAAAGCGGCTCTGCTGACCTGGTTCTCTTGCTCTAAAGCGGGTCTGCTGACCTGGTTCTCTTGCTCTAAAGCAGCTCTAGTGACCTGTTTCTCTGGCTCTAGAGCAGCTCTGGTGACCTGGTTCTCTGGCTCTAGAGCAGGTCTGCTGACCTGGTTCTCTGGCTCTAAAGCAGCTCTGCAGACCTGGTTCTCTGGCTCTAAAGCAGCTCTGCGGACCTGGTTCTCTGGCTCTAAAGCGGGTCTGCTGACATGGTCCTCTGGCTCTAAAGCAGCTCTAGTGACCTGTTTCTCTGGGTCTAGAGCAGCTTTGTTGACCTGGTTCTCTGGCTCTAGAGCAGTTCTGATGACCTGGTTCTTAGGCTCTAGAGCAATTCTGCTGACCTGGTTCTCTGGCTCACAACGGCTCTGCTGAACTGGTTCTCTGGCTCTAAAGCACCTCTGCTGACCTGGTTCTCTGGCTGTAAAGCAGCTCTGCTGACCAGGTTCTCTGGCTCTACAGCAGCTCTGCTGACCTGGTTCTTAGGTTCTATAGCAGGTCTGCTGATCTGGTTCTCTCACTCTAAAGCAGCTTTGCTGACCTGGTTCTCTGGCTCTAAAGCAGCTCTGCTGACGTGGTTCTCTGGCTCTAAATCAGCTCTGCTGGCCTGGTTCTCTCCCTCTAAAGCAGCTCTAATGAACTGTTTTCTCTGGCTCTACAGCAGCTCTGCTGACCTGGTTCTCTGGCTCTAGAGCAGATCTGCTGACCTGTTTCTTAGGCTCTAGAGCAGCTCTGTTGACCTGGTTCTATGGCTCTAAAGCAGCTCTGCTGACCTGGTTCTCTGGCTTTGAAGCAGCTCTGCTGACCCGGTTCTCTGGCTCTAGAGCAGGTCTACTGACCTGGTTCTCTCCCTCTAAAGCGGCTCTGCTGACCTGGTTCTCTTGCTCAAAAGCGGGTCTGCTGACCTGGTTCTCTGGCTCTAAAGCAGCTCTAGTGACCTCTTTCTCTGGCTCTAGAGCAGCTCTGGTGACCTGGTTCTCTTGCTCTAGAGCAGCTCTGCTGACCTGTTTCTCTGGCTCTAAAGCATCTCTGCGGACCTGGTTCTCTGGCTCTAAAACAGCTCTGCTGACCTGGTTCTCTCCCTCTACAGCAGCTCTGCTGACCTGGTTCTCTGGCTCTAGAGCAGATCTGCTGACCTGTTTCTTAGGCTCTAGAGCAGCTCTGTTGACCTGGTTCTATGGCTCTAAAGCAGCTCTGCTGACCTGGTTCTCTGGCTTTAAAGCAGCTCTGCTGACCTGGTTCTCTGGCTCTAGATCAGGTCTGCTGACCTGGTTCTCTCCCTCTAAAGCAGCTCTGCTGACCTGGTTCTCTGGCTCTAAAGCAGCTCTGCTGACCTTGTTCACTGCCTCTAAAGCAGCTCTGCTGACCTGGTTTCTCTGGCTCTACAGCAGCTCTGCTGACCTGGATCTCTGACTCTAGAGCAGTTCTGCTGACCTGGTTCTTAGGCTCTAGAGCAGCTCTGCTGACTTGGTAATCTGGCTCTACAACGGCTCTGCTGACCTGGTTCTCTGGCTCTACAACGGCTCTGCTGCCTGGTTCTCTGGCTCTAAAGCAGCTCTGCTGACCTGGTTCTCAGGCTCTAAAACAGCTCTGCTGACTTGGTTCTCAGGCTCTAGAGCAGCTCTACTGACCTGGTTTTTAGGCTCTAGAGCAGCTCTGCTGGCCTGGTTCTGTGGCTCTACGACGGCTCTGCTGACCTTGTTGTCTGCCTCTAAAGCAGCCACGCTGACCTTGTTCTCTGCCTCCAAAGCAGCTCTGCTGACATTGTTTCTCCGGCTCTACAGCAGCTCTGCTAACCTTGTTCTCTGGCTCTAGAGCAGCTCTGCTGACCTGTTTCTTAGGCTCTAGAGCAGCTTTGTTGACCTAGTTCTCTCCCTCTAAAGCAGCTCTGCTGACCTGGTTCTCTGGCTCTAAAGCGGCTCTGCTGACCTGGTTCTCTTGCTCTAAAGCGGGTCTGCTGACCTGGTTCTCTGGCTCTAAAGCAGCTCTAGTGACCTGTTTCTCTGGCTCTAGAGCAGCTCTGGTGACCTGGTTCTATGGCTCTAGAGCAGGTCTGCTGACCTGGTTCTCTGGCTCTAAAGCAGCTCTGCAGACTTGGTTCTCTGGCTCTAAAGCAGCTCTGCGGACCTGGTTCTCTGGCTCTAAAACAGCTCTGCTGACCTGGTTTCTCTGGCTCTAAAGCGGGTCTGCTGACATGGTTCTCTGGCTCTAAAGCAGCTCTAGTGACCTGTTTCTCTGGGTCTAGAGCAGCTTTGTTGACCTGGTTCTCTGGCTCTAGAGCAGCTCTGATGACCTGGTTCTTAGGCTCTAGAGCAATTCTGCTGACCTGGTTCTCTGGCTCTACAACGGCTCTGCTGAACTGGTTCTCTGGCTCTAAAGCACCTCTGCTGACCTGGTTCTCTGGCTGTAAAGCAGCTCTGCTGACCAGGTTCTCTGGCTCTACAGCAGCTCTGCTGACCTGGTTCTTAGGCTCTATAGCAGGTCTGCTGATCTGGTTCTCTCGCTCTAAAGCAGCTTTGCTGACCTGGTTCTCTGGCTCTAAAGCAGCTCTGCTGACGTGGTTCTCTGGCTCTGAATCAGCTCTGCTGACCTGGTTCTCTCCCTCTAAAGCAGCTCTGCTGAACTGTTTTCTCTGGCTCTACAGCAGCTCTGCTGACCTGGTTCACTGGCTCTGGAGCAGATCTGCTGACCTGTTTCTTAGGCTCTAGAGCAGCTCTGTTGACCTGGTTCTATGGCTCTAAAGCAGTTCTGCTGACCTGGTTCTCTGGCTTTGAAGCAGCTCTGCTGACCTGGTTCTCTGGCTCTAGAGCAGGTCTACTGACCTGGTTCTCTCCCTCTAAAGCAGCTCTGCTGACCTGGTTCTCTGGCTCTAAAGCAGATCTGCTGACCTTGTTCTCTGCCTCTAAAGCAGATCTGCTGACCTGGTTTCTCTGGCTCTAGAGCAGCTCTGCTGACCTTTTTCTCTGTCTCTAAAGCAGCTTTGTTGACCTGGTTCTCTGGCTCTAAAGCAGCTCTGCTGACGTGGTTCTCTGGCTGTAAATCAGCTCTGCTGACCTGGTTCTCTCCCTCTAAAGCAGCTCTGCTGAACTGTTTTCTCTGGCTCTACAGCAGCTCTGCTGACCTGGTTCTCTGGCTCTAGAGCAGATCTGCTGACCTGTTTCTTAGGCTCTAGAGCAGCTCTGTTGACCTGGTTCTATGGCTCTAAAGCACCTCTGCTGACCTGGTTCCCTGGCTGTAAAGCATCTCTGCTGACCAGGTTCTCTGGCTCTACAGCAGCTCTGCTGACCTGGTTCTTAGGCTCTATAGCATGTCTGCTGATCTGGTTCTCTCGCTCTAAAGCAGCTTTGCTGACCTGGTTCTCTGGCTCTAAAGCAGCTCTGCTGACGTGGTTCTCTGGCTCTAAATCAGCTCTGCTGACCTGGTTCTCTCCCTCTAAAGCAGCTCTGCTGAACTGTTTTCTCTGGCTCTACAGCAGCTCTGCTGACCTGGTTCTCTGGCTCTAGAGCAGATCTGCTGACCTGTTTCTTAGGCTCTAGAGCAGCTCTGTTGACCTGGTTCTATGGCTCTAAAGCAGCTCTGCTGACCTGGTTCTCTGGCTTTGAAGCAGCTCTGCTGACCTGGTTCTCTGGCTCTAGAGCAGGTCTACTGACCTGGTTCTCTCCCTCTAAAGCAGCTCTGCTGACCTGGTTCTCTGGCTCTAAAGCAGATCTGCTGACCTTGTTCTCTGCCTCTAAAGCAGATCTGCTGACCTGGTCTCTCTGGCTCTACAGCAGCTCTGCTGACCTGTATCTCTGACTCTCGAGTAGTTCTGCTGACCTGGTTCTTAGGCTCTAGAGCAGCTCTGCTGACTTGGTAATCTGGCTCTACAACGGCTCTGCTGACCTGGTTCTCTGGCTCTACAACGGCTCTGCTGACCTGGTTCTCTGGCTCTAAAGCAGCTCTGCTGACCTGGTTCTCTGGCTCTAAAGCAACTCTGCTGACTTGTTTCTCAGGCTCTAGAGCAGCTCTACTGACCTGGTTTTTAGGCTCTAGAGCAGCTCTGCTGGCCTGGTTCTGTGGCTCTATGACGGCTCTGCTGACCTTGTCCCCTGCCTCTAAAGCAGCTCTGCTGACATTGTTTCTCTGGCTCTACAGCAGCTCTGCTGACCTTGTTCTCTGGCTCTAGAGCAGCTCTGCTGACCTGTTTCTTAGGCTCTAGAGCAGCTTTGTTGACCTGGTTCTCTGGCTCTAGAGCAGGTCTGCTCACCTGGTTCTCTGGCTCTAAAGCAGCTCTGCGGACCTGGTTCTCTGGCTCTAAAACAGCTCTGCTGACCTGGTTTCTCTGGCTCTAAAGCGGGTCTGCTGACATGGTTCTCTGGCTCTAAAGCAGCTCTGCTGACCTGGTTCTCTGGCTCTAAAGCAGATCTGCTGACCTTGTTCTCTGCCTCTAAAGCAGATCTGCTGACCTGGTTTCTCTGGCTCTAGAGCAGCTCTGCTGACCTTGTTCTCTGTCTCTAAAGCAGCTTTGTTGACCTGGTTCTCTGGCTCTAAAGCAGCTCTGCTGACGTGGTTCTCTGGCTGTAAATCAGCTCTGCTGACCTGGTTCTCTCCCTCTAAAGCAGCTCTGCTGAACTGTTTTCTCTGGCTCTACAGCAGCTCTGCTGACCTGGTTCTCTGGCTCTAGAGCAGATCTGCTGACCTGTTTCTTAGGCTCTAGAGCAGCTCTGTTGACCTGGTTCTATGGCTCTAAAGCACCTCTGCTGACCTGGTTCCCTGGCTGTAAAGCATCTCTGCTGACCAGGTTCTCTGGCTCTACAGCAGCTCTGCTGACCTGGTTCTTAGGCTCTATAGCATGTCTGCTGATCTGGTTCTCTCGCTCTAAAGCAGCTTTGCTGACCTGGTTCTCTGGCTCTAAAGCAGCTCTGCTGACGTGGTTCTCTGGCTCTAAATCAGCTCTGCTGACCTGGTTCTCTGCCTCTAAAGCAGCTCTGCTGAACTGTTTTCTCTGGCTCTACAGTAGCTCTGCTGACCTGGTTCTCTGGCTCTAGAGCAGATCTGCTGACCTGTTTCTTAGGCTCTAGAGCAGCTCTGTTGACCTGGTTCTATGGCTCTAAAGCAGCTCTGCTGACCTGGTTCTCTGGCTTTGAAGCAGCTCTGCTGACCTGGTTCTCTGGCTCTAGAGCAGGTCTACTGACCTGGTTCTCTCCCTCTAAAGCAGCTCTGCTGACCTGGTTCTCTGGTTCTAAAGCAGATCTGCTGACCTTGTTCTCTGCCTATAAAGCAGATCTGCTGACCTGGTCTCTCTGGCTCTACAGCAGCTCTGCTGACCTGGATCTCTGACTCTCGAGTAGTTCTGCTGACCTGGTTCTTAGGCTCTAGAGCAGCTCTGCCGACTTGGTAATCTGGCTCTACAACGGCTCTGCTGACCTGGTTCTCTGGCTCTACAACGGCTCTGCTGACCTGGTTCTCTGGCTCTAAAGCAGCTCTGCTGACCTGGTTCTCTGGCTCTAAAGCAACTCTGCTGACTTGTTTCTCAGGCTCTAGAGCAGCTCTACTGACCTGGTTTTTAGGCTCTAGAGCAGCTCTGCTGGCCTGGTTCTGTGGCTCTATGACGGCTCTGCTGACCTTGTCCCCTGCCTCTAAAGCAGCTCTGCTGACATTGTTTCTCTGGCTCTACAGCAGCTCTGCTGACCTTGTTCTCTGGCTCTAGAGCAGCTCTGCTGACCTGTTTCTTAGGCTCTAGAGCAGCTTTGTTGACCTGGTTCTCTGGTTCTAGAGCAGGTCTGCTCACCTGGTTCTCTGGCTCTAAAGCAGCTCTGTGGACCTGGTTCTCTGGCTCTAAAACAGCTCTGCTGACCTGGTTTCTCTGGCTCTAAAGCGGGTCTGCTGACATGGTTCTCTGGCTCTAAAGCAGCTCTAGTGACCTGTTTCTCTGGGTCTAGAGCAGCTTTGTTGACCTGGTTCTCTGGCTCTAGAGCAGCTCTGATGACCTGGTTCTTAGGCTCTAGAGCAATTCTGCTGGCCTTGTTCTCTGGCTCTACAACGGCTCTGCTGAACTGGTTCTCTGGCTCTAAAGCACCTCTGCTGACCTGGTTCTCTGGCTGTAAAGCAGCTCTGCTGACCAGGTTCTCTGGCTCTACAGCAGCTCTGCTGACCTGGTTCTTAGGCTCTATAGCAGGTCTGCTGATCTGGTTCTCTCGCTCTAAAGCAGCTTTGCTGACCTGGTTCTCTGGCTCTAAAGCAGCTCTGCTGACGTGGTTCTCTGGCTCTAAATCAGCTCTGCTGACCTGGTTCTCTCCCTCTAAAGCAGCTCTGCTGAACGGTTTTCTCTGGCTCTACAGCAGCTCTGCTGACCTGGTTCTCTGGCTCTAGAGCAGATCTGGTGACCTGTTTCTTAGGCTCTAGAGCAGCTCTGTTGACCTGGTTCTATGGCTCTAAAGCAGCTCTGCTGACCTGGTTCTCTGGCTTTAAAGCAGCTCTGCTGACCTGGTTCTCTGGCTCTAGAGCAGGTCTACTGACCTGGTTCTCTCCCTCTAAACCAGCTCTGCTGACCTGGTTTCTCTGGCTCTACAGCAGCTCTGCTGACCTGGATCTCTGACTCTAGAGTAGTTCTGCTGACCTGGTTCTTAGGCTCTAGAGCAGCTCTGCTGACTTGGTAATCTGGCTCTACAACGGCTCTGCTGACCTGGTTCTCTGGCTCTACAACGGCTCTGCTGACCTGGTTCTCTGGCTCTAAAGCAGCTCTGCTGACCTGGTTCTCTGGCTCTAAAGCAACTCTGCTGACTTGGTTCTCAGGCTCTAGAGCATCTCTACTGACCTGGTTTTTAGGCTCTAGAGCAGCTCTGCTGGCCTGGTTCTGTGGCTCAATGACGGCTCTGCTGACCTTGTCCTCTGCCTCTAAAGCAGCTCTGCTGACATTGTTTCTCTGGCTCTACAGCAGCTCTGCTGACTTGGTTCTCAGGCTCTAGAGCATCTCTACTGACCTAGTTTTTAGGCTCTAGAGCAGCTCTGCTGGCCTGGTTCTGTGGCTCTATGACGGCTCTGCTGACCTTGTCCTCTGCCTCTAAAGCAGCTCTGCTGACATTGTTTCTCTGGCTCTACAGCAGCTCTGCTGACCTTGTTCTCTGGCCCTAGAACAGCTCTGCTGACCTGTTTCTTAGGCTCTAGAGCAGCTTTGTTGACCTGGTTCTCTCCCTGTAAAGCAGCTCTGCTGACCTGGTTCTCTGGCTCTAAAGCGGCTCTGCTGACCTGGTTCTCTTGCTCAAAAGCAGGTCTGCTGACCTGGTTCTCTGGCTCTAAAGCAGCTCTAGTGACCTGTTTCTCTGGCTCTAGAGCAGCTCTGGTGACCTGGTTCTCTTGCTCTAGAGCAGCTCTGCTGACCTGTTTCCCTGGCTCTAAAGCAGCTCTGCAGACCTGGTTCTCTGGCTCTAAAGCATCTCTGCGGACCTGGTTCTCTGGCTCTAAAACAGCTCTGCTGACCTGGTTCTCTCCCTCTAAAGCAGCTCTGCTGAACTGTTTTCTCTGGCTCTACAGCAGCTCTGCTGACCTGGTTCTCTGGCTCTAGAGCAGATCTGCTGACCTGTTTCTTAGGCTCTAGAGCAGCTCTGTTGACCTGGTTCTATGGCTCTAAAGCAGCTCTGCTGACCTGGTTCTCTGGCTCTAAAGCAACTCTGCTGACTTGGTAATCTGGCTCTACAACGGCTCTGCTGACCTGGTTCTCTGGCTCTACAACGGCTCTGCTGACCTGGTTCTCTGGCTCTAAAGCAGCTCTTCTGACCTGGTTCTCTGGCTCTAAAGCAACTCTGCTGACTTGGTTCTCAGGCTCTAGAGCATCTCTACTGACCTAGTTTTTAGGCTCTAGAGCAGCTCTGCTGGCCTGGTTCTGTGGCTCTATGACGGCTCTGCTGACCTTGTCCTCTGCCTCTAAAGCAGCTCTGCTGACATTGTTTCTCTGGCTCTACAGCAGCTCTGCTGACCTTGTTCTCTGGCTCTAGAGCAGCTCTGCTGACCTGTTTCTTAGGCTCTAGAGCAGCTTTGTTGACCTGGTTCTCTCCCTGTAAAGCAGCTCTGCTGACCTGGTTCTCTGGCTCTAAAGTGGCTCTGCTGACCTGGTTCTCTTGCTCAAAAGCGGCTCTGCTGACCTGGTTCTCTGGCTCTAAAGCAGCTCTAGTGACCTGTTTCTCCGGCTCTAGAGCAGCTCTGGTGACCTGGTTCTCTTGCTCTAGAGCAGCTCTGCTGACCTGTTTCCCTGGCTCTAAAGCAGCTCTGCAGACCTGGTTCTCTGGCTCTAAAGCATCTCTGCGGACCTGGTTCTCTGGCTCTAAAACAGCTCCGCTGACCTGGTTCTCTCCCTCTAAAGCAGCTCCGCTGAACTGTTTTCTCTGGCTCTACAGCAGCTCTGCTGACCTGGTTCTCTGGCTCTAGAGCAGATCTGCTGACCTGTTTCTTAGGCTCTAGAGCAGCTCTGTTGACCTGGTTCTATGGCTCTAAAGCAGCTCTGCTGACCTGGTTCTCTGGCTCTAAAGCAACTCTGCTGACTTGGTTCTCAGGCTCTAGAGCAGCTCTACTGACCTGGTTTTTAGGCTCTAGAGCAGCTCTGCTGGCCTGGTTCTGTGGCTCTATGACGGCTCTGCTGACCTTGTCCTCTGCCTCTAAAGCAGCTCTGCTGACATTGTTTCTCTGGCTCTACAGCAGCTCTGCTGACCTTGTTCTCTGGCTCTAGAGCAGTTCTGCTGACCTGTTTCTTAGGCTCTAGAGCAGCTTTGTTGACCTGGTTCTCTCCCTCTAAAGCAGCTCTGCTGACCTGGTTCTCTGGCTCTAAAGCGGCTCGGCTGACCTGGTTCTCTTGCTCAAAAGCGGATCTGCTGACCTGGTTCTCTGGCTCTAAAGCAGCTCTAGTGACCTGTTTCTCTGGCTCTAGAGCAGCTCTGGTGACCTGGTTCTCTGGCTCTAGAGCAGGTCTGCTGACCTGGTTCTCTGGCTCTAAAGCAGCTCTGCAGACCTGGTTCTCTGGCTCTAAAGCAGCTCTGCTGACCTGGTTCTCTGGCTCTAAAACAGCTCTGCTGACCTGGTTACTCTGGCTCTAAAGCGGGTCTGCTGACATGGTTCTCTGGCTCTAAAGCAGCTCTGGTGACCTGTTTCTCTGGGTCTAGAGCAGCTTTGTTGACCTGGTTCTCTGGCTCTAGAGCAGCTCTGATGACCTGGTTCTTAGGCTCTAGAGCAATTCTGCTGGCCTGGTTCTCTGGCTCTACAACGGCTCTGCTGAACTGGTTCTCTGGCTCTAAAGCACCTCTGCTGACCTGGTTCTCTGGCTGTAAAGCAGCTCTGCTGACCAGGTTCTCTGGCTCTATAGCAGCTCTGCTGACCTGGTTCTTAGGCTCTATAGCAGGTCTTCTGATCTGGTTCTCTCGCTCTAAATCAGCTTTGCTGACCTGGTTCTCTGGCTCTAAAGCAGCTCTGCTGACGTGGTTCTCTGGCTCTGAATCAGCTCTGCTGACCTGGTTCTCTCCCTCTAAATCAGCTCTGCTGACCTGGTTCTCTCCCTCTAAAGCAGCTCTGCTGAACTGTTTTCTCTGGCTCTACAGCAGCTCTGCTAACCTGGTTCTCTGGCTCTAGAGCAGATCTGCTGACCTGTTTCTTAGGCTCTAGAGCAGCTCTGTTGACCTGGTTCTATGGCTCTAAAGCAGCTCTGCTGACCTGGTTCTCTGGCTTTGAAGCAGCTCTGCTGACCTGGTTCTCTGGCTCTAGAGCAGGTCTACTGACCTGGTTCTCTCCCTCTAAAGCAGCTCTGCTGACCTGGTTTCTCTGGCTCTACAGCAGCTCTGCTGACCTGGATCTCTGACTCTAGAGTAGTTCTGCTGACCTGGTTCTTAGGCTCTAGAGCAGCTCTGCTGACTTGGTAATCTGGCTCTACAGCAGCTCTGCTGACCTTGTTCTCTGGCCCTAGAACAGCTCTGCTGACCTGTTTCTTAGGCTCTAGAGCAGCTTTGTTGACCTGGTTCTCTCCCTGTAAAGCAGCTCTGGTGACCTGGTTCTCTGGCTCTAAAGCGGCTCTGCTGACCTGGTTCTCTTGCTCAAAAGCGGGTCTGCTGACCTGGTTCTCTGGCTCTAAAGCAGCTCTAGTGACCTGTTTCTCTGGCTCTAGAGCAGCTCTGGTGACCTGGTTCTCTTGCTCTAGAGCAGCTCTGCTGACCTGTTTCCCTGGCTCTAAAGCAGCTCTGCAGACCTGGTTCTCTGGCTCTAAAGCATCTCTGCGGACCTGGTTCTCTGGCTCTAAAACAGCTCTGCTGACCTGGTTCTCTCCCTCTAAAGCAGCTCTGCTGAACTGTTTTCTCTGGCTCTACAGCAGCTCTGCTGACCTGGTTCTCTGGCTCTAGAGCAGATCTGCTGACCTGTTTCTTAGGCTCTAGAGCAGCTCTGTTGACCTGGTTCTATGGCTCTAAAGCAGCTCTGCTGACCTGGTTCTCTGGCTCTAAAGCAACTCTGCTGACCTGGTTCTCTGGCTCTACAACGGCTCTGCTGACCTGGTTCTCTGGCTCTAAAGCAGCTCTTCTGACCTGGTTCTCTGGCTCTAAAGCAACTCTGCTGACTTGGTTCTCAGGCTCTAGAGCATCTCTACTGACCTGGTTTTTAGGCTCTAGAGCAGCTCTGCTGGCCTGGTTCTGTGGCTCTATGACGGCTCTGCTGACCTTGTCCTCTGCCTCTAAAGCAGCTCTGCTGACATTGTTTCTCTGGCTCTACAGCAGCTCTGCTGACCTTGTTCTCTGGCTCTAGAGCAGCTCTGCTGACCTGTTTCTTAGGCTCTAGAGCAGCTTTGTTGACCTGGTTCTCTCCCTGTAAAGCAGCTCTGGTGACCTGGTTCTCTGGCTCTAAAGCGGCTCTGCTGACCTGGTTCTCTTGCTCAAAAGCGGGTCTGCTGACCTGGTTCTCTGGCTCTAAAGCAGCTCTAGTGACCTGTTTCTCTGGCTCTAGAGCAGCTCTGGTGACCTGGTTCTCTTGCTCTAGAGCAGCTCTGCTGACCTGTTTCCCTGGCTCTAAAGCAGCTCTGCAGACCTGGTTCTCTGGCTCTAAAGCATCTCTGCGGACCTGGTTCTCTGGCTCTAAAACAGCTCTGCTGACCTGGTTCTCTCCCTCTAAAGCAGCTCTGCTGAACTGTTTTCTCTGGCTCTACAGCAGCTCTGCTGACCTGGTTCTCTGGCTCTAGAGCAGATCTGCTGACCTGTTTCTTAGGCTCTAGAGCAGCTCTGTTGACCTGGTTCTATGGCTCTAAAGCAGCTCTGCTGACCTGGTTCTCTGGCTCTAAAGCAACTCTGCTGACTTGGTAATCTGGCTCTACAACGGCTCTGCTGACCTGGTTCTCTGGCTCTACAACGGCTCTGCTGACCTGGTTCTCTGGCTCTAAAGCAGCTCTTCTGACCTGGTTCTCTGGCTCTAAAGCAACTCTGCTGACTTGGTTCTCAGGCTCTAGAGCATCTCTACTGACCTGGTTTTTAGGCTCTAGAGCAGCTCTGCTGGCCTGGTTCTGTGGCTCTATGACGGCTCTGCTGACCTTGTCCTCTGCCTCTAAAGCAGCTCTGCTGACATTGTTTCTCTGGCTCTACAGCAGCTCTGCTGACCTTGTTCTCTGGCTCTAGAGCAGCTCTGCTGACCTGTTTCTCTGGCTCTAGAGCAGCTCTGGTGACCTGGTTCTCTGGCTCTAAAGCAGGTCTGCTGACCTGGTTCTCTGGCTCTAAAGCAGCTCTGCAGACCTGGTTCTCTGGCTCTAAAACAGCTCTGCTGACCTGGTTCTCTGGCTCTAAAGTGGCTCTGCTGACCTGGTTCTCTTGCTCAAAAGCGGGTCTGCTGACCTGGTTCTCTGGCTCTAAAGCAGCTCTAGTGACCTGTTTCTCTGGCTCTAGAGCAGCTCTGGTGACCTGGTTCTCTTGCTCTAGAGCAGCTCTGCTGACCTGTTTCCCTGGCTCTAAAGCAGCTCTGCAGACCTGGTTCTCTGGCTCTAAAGCATCTCTGCGGACCTGGTTCTCTGGCTCTAAAACAGCTCTGCTGACCTGGTTCTCTCCCTCTAAAGCAGCTCTGCTGAACTGTTTTCTCTGGCTCTACAGCAGCTCTGCTGACCTGGTTCTCTGGCTCTAGAGCAGATCTGCTGACCTGTTTCTTAGGCTCTAGAGCAGCTCTGTTGACCTGGTTCTATGGCTCTAAAGCAGCTCTGCTGACCTGGTTCTCTGGCTCTAAAGCAACTCTGCTGACTTGGTTCTCAGGCTCTAGAGCAGCTCTACTGACCTGGTTTTTAGGCTCTAGAGCAGCTCTGCTGGCCTGGTTCTGTGGCTCTATGACGGCTCTGCTGACCTTGTCCTCTGCCTCTAAAGCAGCTCTGCTGACATTGTTTCTCTGGCTCTACAGCAGCTCTGCTGACCTTGTTCTCTGGCTCTAGAGCAGCTCTGCTGACCTGTTTCTTAGGCTCTAGAGCAGCTTTGTTGACCTGGTTCTCTCCCTCTAAAGCAGCTCTGCTGACCTGGTTCTCTGGCTCTAAAGCGGCTCGGCTGACCTGGTTCTCTTGCTCAAAAGCGGATCTGCTGACCTGGTTCACTGGCTCTAAAGCAGCTCTAGTGACCTGTTTCTCTGGCTCTAGAGCAGCTCTGGTGACCTGGTTCTCTGGCTCTAAAGCAGGTCTGCTGACCTGGTTCTCTGGCTCTAAAGCAGCTCTGCAGACCTGGTTCTCTGGCTCTAAAGCAGCTCTGCTGACCTGGTTCTCTGGCTCTAAAACAGCTCTGCTGACCTGGTTACTCTGGCTCTAAAGCGGGTCTGCTGACATGGTTCTCTGGCTCTAAAGCAGCTCTGGTGACCTGTTTCTCTGGGTCTAGAGCAGCTTTGTTGACCTGGTTCTCTGGCTCTAGAGCAGCTCTGATGACCTGGTTCTTAGGCTCTAGAGCAATTCTGCTGGCCTGGTTCTCTGGCTCTACAACGGCTCTGCTGAACTGGTTCCCTGGCTCTAAAGCACCTCTGCTGACCTGGTTCTCTGGCTGTAAAGCAGCTCTGCTGACCAGGTTCTCTGGCTCTATAGCAGCTCTGCTGATCTGGTTCTTAGGCTCTATAGCAGGTCTGCTGATCTGGTTCTCTCGCTCTAAATCAGCTTTGCTGACCTGGTTCTCTGGCTCTAAAGCAGCTCTGCTGACGTGGTTCTCTGGCTCTAAATCAGCTCTGCTGACCTGGTTCTCTCCCTCTAAATCAGCTCTGCTGACCTGGTTCTCTCCCTCTAAAGCAGCTCTGCTGAACTGTTTTCTCTGTCTCTACAGCAGCTCTGCTAACCTGGTTCTCTGGCTCTAGAGCAGATCTGCTGACCTGTTTCTTAGGCTCTAGAGCAGCTCTGTTGACCTGGTTCTATGGCTCTAAAGCAGCTCTGCTGACCTGGTTCTCTGGCTTTGAAGCAGCTCTGCTGACCTGGTTCTATGGCTCTAGAGCAGGTCTACTGACCTGGTTCTCTCCCTCTAAAGCAGCTCTGCTGACCTGGTTTCTCTGGCTCTACAGCAGCTCTGCTGACCTGGATCTCTGACTCTAGAGTAGTTCTGCTGACCTGGTTCTTAGGCTCTAGAGCAGCTCTGCTGACTTGGTAATCTGGCTCTACAACGGCTCTGCTGACCTGGTTCTCTGGCTCTACAACGGCTCTGCTGACCTGGTTCTCTGGCTCTAAAGCAGCTCTGCTGACCTGGTTCTCTGGCTCTAAAGCAACTCTGCTGACTTGGTTCTCAGGCTCTAGAGCAGCTCTACTGACCTGGTTTTTAGGCTCTAGAGCAGCTCTGCTGGCCTGGTTCTGTGGCCCTATGACGGCTCTGCTGACCTTGTCCTCTGCCTCTAAAGCAGCTCTGCTGACATTGTTTCTCTGGCTCTACAGCAGCTCTGCTGACTTTGTTCTCTGGCTCTAGAGCAGCTCTGCTGATCTGTTTCTTAGGCTCTAGAGCAGCTTTGTTGACCTGGTTCTCTCCCTCTAAAGCAGCTCTGCTGACCTGGTTCTCTGGCTCTAAAGTGGCTCTGCTGACCTGGTTCTCTTGCTCAAAAGCGGGTCTGCTGACCTGGTTCTCTGGCTCTAAAGCAGCTCTAGTGCCCTGTTTCTCTGGCTCTAGAGCAGCTCTGGTGACCTGGTTCTCTGGCTCTAGAGCAGGTTTGCTGACCTGGTTCTCTGGCTCTAAAGCAGCTCTGCAGACCTGGTTCTCTGGCTCTAAAGCAGCTCTGCGGACCTGGTTCTCTGGCTCTAAAACAGCTCTGCTGACCTGGTTTCTCTGACTCTAAAGCGGGTCTGCTGACATGGTTCTCTGGCTCTAAAGCAGCTCTAGTGACCTGTTTCTCTGGGTCTAGAGCAGCTTTGTTGACCTGGTTCTCTGGCTCTAGAGCAGCTCTGATGACCTGGTTCTTAGGCTCTAGAGCAATTCTGCTGGCCTGGTTCTCTGGCTCTACAACGGCTCTGCTGAACTGGTTCTCTGGCTCTAAAGCACCTCTGCTGACCTGGTTCTCTGGCTGTAAAGCAGCTCTGCTGACCAGGTTCTCTGGCTCTACAGCAGCTCTGCTGACCTGGTTCTTAGGCTCTATAGCAGGTCTGCTGATCTGGTTCTCTCGCTCTAAAGCAGCTTTGCTGACCTGGTTCTCTGGCTCTAAAGCAGCTCTGCTGATGTGGTTCTCTGGCTCTAAATCAGCTCTGCTGACCTGGTTCTCTCCCTCTAAAGCAGCTCTGCTGAACTGTTTTCTCTGGCTCTACAGCAGCTCCGCTGACTTGGTTCTCTGGCTCTAGAGCAGATCTGCTGACCTGTTTCTTAGGCTCTAGAGCAGCTCTGTTGACCTGGTTCTATGGCTCTAAAGCAGCTCTGCTGACCTGGTTCTCTGGCTTTGAAGCAGCTCTGCTGACCTGGTTCTCTGGCTCTAGAGCAGGTCTACTGACCTGGTTCTCTCCCTCTAAACCAGCTCTGCTGACCTGGTTTCTCTGGCTCTACAGCAGCTCTTCTGACCTGGATCTCTGACTCTAGAGTAGTTCTGCTGACCTGGTTCTTAGGCTCTAGAGCAGATCTGCTGACTTGGTAATCTGGCTCTACAACGGCTCTGCTGACCTGGTTCTCTGGCTCTACAACGGCTCTGCTGACCTGGTTCTCTGGCTCTAAAGCAGCTCTGCTGACCTGGTTCTCTGGCTCTAAAGCAACTCTGCTGACTTGGTTCTCTGGCTCTAGAGCAGGTCTACTGACCTGGTTCTCTCCCTCTAAACCAGCTCTGCTGACCTGGTTTCTCTGGCTCTACAGCAGCTCTGCTGACCTGGATCTCTGACTCTAGAGTAGTTCTGCTGACCTGTTTCTTAGGCTCTAGAGCAGCTCTGTTGACCTGGTTCTATGGCTCTAAAGCAGCTCTGCTGACCTGGTTCTCTGGCTCTAAAGCAACTCTGCTGACTTGGTAATCTGGCTCTACAACGGCTCTGCTGACCTGGTTCTCTGGCTCTACAACGGCTCTGCTGACCTGGTTCTCTGGCTCTAAAGCAGCTCTTCTGACCTGGTTCTCTGGCTCTAAAGCAACTCTGCTGACTTGGTTCTCAGGCTCTAGAGCATCTCTACTGACCTGGTTTTTAGGCTCTAGAGCAGCTCTGCTGGCCTGGTTCTGTGGCTCTATGACGGCTCTGCTGACCTTGTCCTCTGCCTCTAAAGCAGCTCTGCTGACATTGTTTCTCTGGCTCTACAGCAGCTCTGCTGACCTTGTTCTCTGGCTCTAGAGCAGCTCTGCTGACCTGTTTCTTAGGCTCTAGAGCAGCTTTGTTGACTTGGTTCTCTCCCTGTAAAGCAGCTCTGCTGACCTGGTTCTCTGGCTCTAAAGTGGCTCTGCTGACCTGGTTCTCTTGCTCAAAAGCGGGTCTGCTGACCTGGTTCTCTGGCTCTAAAGCAGCTCTAGTGACCTGTTTCTCTGGCTCTAGAGCAGCTCTGGTGACCTGGTTCTCTTGCTCTAGAGCAGCTCTGCTGACCTGTTTCCCTGGCTCTAAAGCAGCTCTGCAGACCTGGTTCTCTGGCTCTAAAGCATCTCTGCGGACCTGGTTCTCTGGCTCTAAAACAGCTCTGCTGACCTGGTTCTCTCCCTCTAAAGCAGCTCTGCTGAACTGTTTTCTCTGGCTCTACAGCAGCTCTGCTGACCTGGTTCTCTGGCTCTAGAGCAGATCTGCTGACCTGTTTCTTAGGCTCTAGAGCAGCTCTGTTGACCTGGTTCTATGGCTCTAAAGCAGCTCTGCTGACCTGGTTCTCTGGCTCTAAAGCAACTCTGCTGACTTGGTTCTCAGGCTCTAGAGCAGCTCTACTGACCTGGTTTTTAGGCTCTAGAGCAGCTCTGCTGGCCTGGTTCTGTGGCTCTATGACGGCTCTGCTGACCTTGTCCTCTGCCTCTAAAGCAGCTCTGCTGACATTGTTTCTCTGGCTCTACAGCAGCTCTGCTGACCTTGTTCTCTGGCTCTAGAGCAGCTCTGCTGACCTGTTTCTTAGGCTCTAGAGCAGCTTTGTTGACCTGGTTCTCTCCCTCTAAAGCAGCTCTGCTGACCTGGTTCTCTGGCTCTAAAGTGGCTCGGCTGACCTGGTTCTCTTGCTCAAAAGCGGATCTGCTGACCTGGTTCACTGGCTCTAAAGCAGCTCTAGTGACCTGTTTCTCTGGCTCTAGAGCATCTCTGGTGACCTGGTTCTCTGGCTCTAAAGCAGGTCTGCTGACCTGGTTCTCTGGCTCTAAAGCAGCTCTGCAGACCTGGTTCTCTGGCTCTAAAGCAGCTCTGCTGACCTGGTTCTCTGGCTCTAAAACAGCTCTGCTGACCTGGTTACTCTGGCTCTAAAGCGGGTCTGCTGACATGGTTCTCTGGCTCTAAAGCAGCTCTGGTGACCTGTTTCTCTGGGTCTAGAGCAGCTTTGTTGACCTGGTTCTCTGGCTCTAGAGCAGCTCTGATGACCTGGTTCTTAGGCTCTAGAGCAATTCTGCTGGCCTGGTTCTCTGGCTCTACAACGGCTCTGCTGAACTGGTTCCCTGGCTCTAAAGCACCTCTGCTGACCTGGTTCTCTGGCTGTAAAGCAGCTCTGCTGACCAGGTTCTCTGGCTCTATAGCAGCTCTGCTGATCTGGTTCTTAGGCTCTATAGCAGGTCTGCTGATCTGGTTCTCTCGCTCTAAATCAGCTTTGCTGACCTGGTTCTCTGGCTCTAAAGCAGCTCTGCTGACGTGGTTCTCTGGCTCTAAATCAGCTCTGCTGACCTGGTTCTCTCCCTCTAAATCAGCTCTGCTGACCTGGTTCTCTCCCTCTAAAGCAGCTCTGCTGAACTGTTTTCTCTGTCTCTACAGCAGCTCTGCTAACCTGGTTCTCTGGCTCTAGAGCAGATCTGCTGACCTGTTTCTTAGGCTCTAGAGCAGCTCTGTTGACCTGGTTCTATGGCTCTAAAGCAGCTCTGCTGACCTGGTTCTCTGGCTTTGAAGCAGCTCTGCTGACCTGGTTCTATGGCTCTAGAGCAGGTCTACTGACCTGGTTCTCTCCCTCTAAAGCAGCTCTGCTGACCTGGTTTCTCTGGCTCTACAGCAGCTCTGCTGACCTGGATCTCTGACTCTAGAGTAGTTCTGCTGACCTGGTTCTTAGGCTCTAGAGCAGCTCTGCTGACTTGGTAATCTGGCTCTACAACGGCTCTGCTGACCTGGTTCTCTGGCTCTACAACGGCTCTGCTGACCTGGTTCTCTGGCTCTAAAGCAGCTCTGCTGACCTGGTTCTCTGGCTCTAAAGCAACTCTGCTGACTTGGTTCTCAGGCTCTAGAGCAGCTCTACTGACCTGGTTTTTAGGCTCTAGAGCAGCTCTGCTGGCCTGGTTCTGTGGCCCTATGACGGCTCTGCTGACCTTGTCCTCTGCCTCTAAAGCAGCTCTGCTGACATTGTTTCTCTGGCTCTACAGCAGCTCTGCTGACTTTGTTCTCTGGCTCTAGAGCAGCTCTGCTGATCTGTTTCTTAGGCTCTAGAGCAGCTTTGTTGACCTGGTTCTCTCCCTCTAAAGCAGCTCTGCTGACCTGGTTCTCTGGCTCTAAAGTGGCTCTGCTGACCTGGTTCTCTTGCTCAAAAGCGGGTCTGCTGACCTGGTTCTCTGGCTCTAAAGCAGCTCTAGTGCCCTGTTTCTCTGGCTCTAGAGCAGCTCTGGTGACCTGGTTCTCTGGCTCTAGAGCAGGTTTGCTGACCTGGTTCTCTGGCTCTAAAGCAGCTCTGCAGACCTGGTTCTCTGGCTCTAAAGCAGCTCTGCGGACCTGGTTCTCTGGCTCTAAAACAGCTCTGCTGACCTGGTTTCTCTGACTCTAAAGCGGGTCTGCTGACATGGTTCTCTGGCTCTAAAGCAGCTCTAGTGACCTGTTTCTCTGGGTCTAGAGCAGCTTTGTTGACCTGGTTCTCTGGCTCTAGAGCAGCTCTGATGACCTGGTTCTTAGGCTCTAGAGCAATTCTGCTGGCCTGGTTCTCTGGCTCTACAACGGCTCTGCTGAACTGGTTCTCTGGCTCTAAAGCACCTCTGCTGACCTGGTTCTCTGGCTGTAAAGCAGCTCTGCTGACCAGGTTCTCTGGCTCTACAGCAGCTCTGCTGACCTGGTTCTTAGGCTCTATAGCAGGTCTGCTGATCTGGTTCTCTCGCTCTAAAGCAGCTTTGCTGACCTGGTTCTCTGGCTCTAAAGCAGCTCTGCTGATGTGGTTCTCTGGCTCTAAATCAGCTCTGCTGACCTGGTTCTCTCCCTCTAAAGCAGCTCTGCTGAACTGTTTTCTCTGGCTCTACAGCAGCTCCGCTGACTTGGTTCTCTGGCTCTAGAGCAGATCTGCTGACCTGTTTCTTAGGCTCTAGAGCAGCTCTGTTGACCTGGTTCTATGGCTCTAAAGCAGCTCTGCTGACCTGGTTCTCTGGCTTTGAAGCAGCTCTGCTGACCTGGTTCTCTGGCTCTAGAGCAGGTCTACTGACCTGGTTCTCTCCCTCTAAACCAGCTCTGCTGACCTGGTTTCTCTGGCTCTACAGCAGCTCTGCTGACCTGGATCTCTGACTCTAGAGTAGTTCTGCTGACCTGGTTCTTAGGCTCTAGAGCAGATCTGCTGACTTGGTAATCTGGCTCTACAACGGCTCTGCTGACCTGGTTCTCTGGCTCTACAACGGCTCTGCTGACCTGGTTCTCTGGCTCTAAAGCAGCTCTGCTGACCTGGTTCTCTGGCTCTAAAGCAACTCTGCTGACTTGGTTCTCTGGCTCTAGAGCAGGTCTACTGACCTGGTTCTCTCCCTCTAAACCAGCTCTGCTGACCTGGTTTCTCTGGCTCTACAGCAGCTCTGCTGACCTGGATCTCTGACTCTAGAGTAGTTCTGCTGACCTGGTTCTTAGGCTCTAGAGCAGCTCTGCTGACTTGGTAATCTGGCTCTACAACGGCTCTGCTGACCTGGTTCTCTGGCTCTACAACGGCTCTGCTGACCTGGTTCTCTGGCTCTAAAGCAGCTCTGCTGACCTGGTTCTCTGGCTCTAAAGCAGCTCTACTGACCTGGTTTTTAGGCTATAGAGCAGCTCTGCTGGCCTGGTTCTGTGGCTCTATGACGGCTCTGCTGACCTTGTCCTCTGCCTCTAAAGCAGCTCTGCTGACATTGTTTCTCTGGCTCTACAGCAGCTCTGCTGACCTTGTTCTCTGGCTCTAGAGCAGCTCTGCTGACCTGTTTCTTAGGCTCTAGAGCAGCTTTGTGGACCTGGTTCTCTCCCTCTAAAGCAGCTCTGCTGACCTGGTTCTCTGGCTCTAAAGCGGCTCTGCTGACTTGGTTTTCTTGCTCAAAAGCGGGTCTGCTGACCTGGTTCTCTGGCTCTAAAGCAGCTCTAGTGACCTGTTTCTCTGGCTCTAGAGCAGCTCTGGTGACCTGGTTCTCTTGCTCTAGAGCAGCTCTGCTGACCTGTTTCCCTGGCGCTAAAGCAGCTCTGCAGACCGGGTTCTCTGGCTCTAAAGCATCTCTGCGGACCTGGTTCTCTGGCTGTAAAACAGCTCTGCTGACCTGGTTCTCTCCCTCTAAAGCAGCTTTGCTGAACTGTTTTCTCTGGCTCTACAGCAGCTCTGCTGACCTGGTTCTCTGGCTCTAGAGCAGATCTGCTGACCTGTTTCTTAGGCTCTAGAGCAGCTCTGTTGACCTGGTTCTATGGCTCTAAAGCAGCTCTGCTGACCTGGTTCTCTGGCTTTGAAGCAGCTCTGCTGACCTGGTTCTGTGGCTCTAGATCAGGTCTGCTGACCTGGTTCTCTCCCTCTAAAGCAGCTCTGCTGACCTGGTTCTCTGGCTCTAAAGCAGCTCTGCTGACCTTGTTCACTGCCTCTAAAGCAGCTCTGCTGACCTGGTTTCTCTCGCTCTACAGCAGCTCTGCTGACCTGGATCTCTGACTCTAGAGCAGTTCTGCTTACCTGGTTCTTAGGCTCTAGAGCAGCTCTGCTGACTTGGTAATCTGGCTCTACAACGGCTCTGCTGACCTGGTTCTCTGGCTCTACAACGGCTCTTCTGCCTGGTTCTCTGGCTCTAAAGCAGCTCTGCTGACCTGGTTCTCAGGCTCTAGAGCAGCTCTACTGACCTGGTTTTTAGGCTCTAGAGCAGCTCTGCTGGCCTGGTTCTCTGCCTCCAAAGCAGCTCTGCTGACATTGTTTCTCTGGCTCTACAGCAGCTCTGCTAACCTTGTTCTCTGGCTCTAGAGCAGCTCTGCTGACCTGTTTCTTAGGCTCTAGAGCAGCTTTGTTGACCTGGTTCTCTCCCTCTAAAGCAGCTCTAGTGACCAGTTTCTCTGGCTCTAGAGCAGCTCTGGTGACCTGGTTCTCTGGCTCTAGAGCAGGTCTGCTGACCTGGTTCTCTGGCTCTAAAGCAGCTCTGCAGACCTTGTTCTCTGCCTCCAAAGCAGCTCTGCTGACATTGTTTCTCTGGCTCTACAGCAGCTCTGCTAACCTTGTTCTCTGGCTCTAGAGCAGCTCTTCTGACCTGTTTCTTAGGCTATAGAGCAGCTTTGTTAACCTGGTTCTCTCCCTCTAAAGCAGCTCTGCTGACCTGGTTCTATGGCTCTAAAGCGGCTCTGCTGACCTGGTTCTCTTGCTCTAAAGCGGGTCTGCTGACCTGGTTCTCTGGCTCTAAAGCAGCTCTAGTGACCTGTTTCTCTGGCTCTAGAGCAGCTCTGGTGAACTGGTTCTCTGGCTCTAGAGCAGGTCTGCTGACCTGGTTCTCTGGCTCTAAAGCAGCACTGCAGACCTGGTTCTCTGGCTCTAAAGCAGCTCTGCGGACCTGGTTCTCTGGCTCTAACACAGCTCTGTTGACCTGGTTTCTCTGGCTCTAAAGCGGGTCTGCTGACATGGTTCTCTGGCTCTAAAGCAGCTCTAGTGACCTGTTTCTCTGGGTCTAGAGCAGCTTTGTTGACCTGGTTCGCTGGTTCGCTGGCTCTAGAGCAGCTCTGATAACCTGGTTCTTAGGCTCTAGAGCAAATCTGCTGACCTGGTTCTCTGGCTCTACAACGGCTCTGCTGAACTGGTTCTCTGGCTCTAAAGCACCTCTGCTGACCTGGTTCTCTGGCTGTAAAGCAGCTCTGCTGACCAGGTTCTCTGGCTCTACAGCAGCTCTGCTGACCTGGTTCTTAGGCTCTATAGCAGGTCTGCTGATCTGGTTCTCTCGCTCTAAAGCAGCTCTGGTGACCTGGTTCTCTGGCTCTAAAGCAGATCTGCTGACCTTGTTCTCTGCCTCTAAAGCAGATCTGCTGACCTGGTTTCTCTGGCTCTAGAGCAGCTCTGCTGACCTTGTTCTCTGTCTCTAAAGCAGCTTTGTTGACCTGGTTCTCTGGCTCTAAAGCAGCTCTGCTGACGTGGTTCTCTGGCTGTAAATCAGCTCTGCTGATCAGGTTCTCTCCCTCTAAAGCAGCTCTGCTGAACTGTTTTCTCTGGCTCTACAGCAGCTCTGCTGACCTGGTTCTCTGGCTCTAGAGCAGATCTGCTGACCTGTTTCTTAGGCTCTAGAGCAGCTCTGTTGACCTGGTTCTATGGCTCTAAAGCAGCTCTGCTGACCTCGTTCTCTAACTTTGAAGCAGCTCTGCTGACCTGGTTCTCTGGCTCTAGATCAGGCCTGCTGACCTGGTTCTCACCCTCTAAAGCAGCTCTGCTGACCTGGTTCTCTGGCTCTAAAGCAGCTCTGCTGACCTTGTTCACTGCCTCTAAAGCAGCTCTGCTGACCTGGTTTCTCTGGCTCTACAGCAGCTCTGCTGACCTTGATCTCTGACTCTAGAGCAGTTCTGCTGACCTGGTTCTTAGGCTCTAGAGCAGCTCTGCTGACTTGGTAATCTGGCTCTACAACGGCTCTGCTGACCTGGTTCTCTGGCTCTACAACGGCTCTGCTGCCTGGTTCTCTGGCTCTAAGGCAGCTCTGCTGACCTGGTTCTCTGGCTCTAAAACAGCTCTGCTGACTTGGTTCTCAGGCTCTAAAGCAGCTCTACTGACCTGGTTTTTAGGCTCTAGAGCAGCTCTGCTGGCCTGGTTCTGTGGCTCTACGACGGCTCTGCTGACCTTGTTGTCTGCCTCTAAAGCAGCTCTGCTGACCTTGTTCTCTGCCTCTAAAGCAGCTCTGCTGACATTGTTTCTCTGGCTCTACAGCAGCTCTGCTAACCTTGTTCTCTATCTCTAGAGAAGCTCTGCTGACCTGTTTCTTAGGCTCTAGAGCAGCTTTGTTGACCTGGTTCTCTCCCTCTAAAGCAGCTCTGCTGACCTGGTTCTCTTGCTCTAAAGCGGCTCTGCTGACCTGGTTCTCTGGCTCTAAAGCAGCTCTAGTGACCTGTTTCTCTGGCTCTAGAGCAGCTCTGGTGACCTGGTTCTCGGGCTCTAGAGCAGGTCTGCTGACCTGGTTCTCTGGCTCTAAAGCAGCTCTGCAGACCTGGTTCTCTGGCTCTAAAACAGCTCTGCAGATCTGGTTCTCTGGCTCTAAAACAGCTCTGCTGACCTGGATTCTCTGGCTCTAAAGCGGGTCTGCTGACATGGTTCTCTGGCTCTAAAGCAGCTCTAGTGACCTGTTTCTCTGGGTCTAGAGCAGCTTTGTTGACCTGGTTCTCTGGCTCTAGAGCAGCTCTGATGACCTGGTTCTTAGGCTCTAGAGCAATTCTGCTGGCCTGGTTCTCTGGCTCTACAACGGCTCTGCTGAACTGGTTCTCTGGCTCTAAAGCACCTCTGCTGACCTGGTTCCCTGGCTGTAAAGCAGCTCTGCTCACCAGGTTCTCTGGCTCTACAGCAGCTCTGCTGACCTGGTTCTTAGGCTCTATAGCATGTCTGCTGATCTGGTTCTCTCGCTCTAAAGCAGCTTTGCTGACCTGGTTCTCTGGCTCTAAAGCACCTCTGCTGACCTGGTTCTCTGGCTGTAATGCAGCTCTGCTGACCAGGTTCTCTGGCTCTACAGCAGCTCTGCTGACCTGGTTCTTAGGCTCAATAGCAGGTCTACTGATCTGGTTCTCTCGCTCTAAAGCAGCTTTGCTGACCTGGTTCTCTGGCTCTAAAGCAGCTCTGCTGACGTGGTTCTCTGGCTCTAAATCAGCTCTGCTGACCTGGTTCTCTCCCTCTAAAGCAGCTCTGCTGAACTGTTTTCTCTGGCTCTACAGCAGCTCTGCTGACCTGGTTCTCTGGCTCTAGAGCAGATCTGCTGACCTGTTTCTTAGGCTCTAGAGCAGCTCTGTTGACCTGGTTCTATGGCTCTAAAGCAGCTCTGCTGACCTGGTTCTCTGGCTTTGAAGCAGCTCTGCTGACCTGGTTCTCTGGCTCTAGAGCAGGTCTACTGCCCTGGTTCTCTCCCTCTAAAGCAGCTCTGCTGACCTGGTTCTCTGGCTCTAAAGCAGATCTGCTGACCTTGTTCTCTGCCTCTAAAGCAGATCTGCTGACCTGGTTTCTCTGGCTCTACAGCAGCTCTGCTGACCTGGATCTCTGACTCTAGACTAGTTCTGCTGACCTGGTTCTTAGGCTCTAGAGCAGCTCTGCTGACTTGGTAATCTGGCTCTACAACGGCTCTGCTGACCTGGTTCTCTGGCTCTACAACGGCTCTGTTGACCTGGTTCTCTGGCTCTAAAGTAGGCCTGGGCGGTAAATTCCATTCCGCTCGCGGAATTTGCGGAATTTGGGTAATTTCGCGTTCCGCGGAGAACGCGAAATTGCCCAAAATTCTGCTTTCCGTAACTTTGCGAAATTTTTTGCTTGTTCGCGTTCTCAAAATGCGTGTTCGCGAGATATTTCTCCCCGAGCACGCAAACAGCGATTGTGAACAGGAAAAAAGCATCGCGAACAAGCAATTCCGCGTGTTCGCGGAATTTCTGCGTGTTCGCGGAGATTTTTTACCGTTTCGCGGAGATTTGCGGAACGCGATTACACAAATTCCGCCCACCCCTACTCTAAAGCAGCTCTGCTGACCTAGTTCTCTGGCTCTAAAGCAACTCTGCTGACTTGGTTCTCAGGCTCTAGAGCAGCTCTACTGACCTGGTTTTTAGGCTCTAGAGCAGCTCTGCTGGCCTGGTTCTGTGGCTCTATGACGGCTCTGCTGACCTTGTCCTCTGCCTCTAAAGCAGCTCTGCTGACATTGTTTCTCTGGCTCTACAGCAGCTCTGCTGACCTTGTTCTCTGGCTTTAGAGCAGCTCTGCTGACCTGTTTCTTAGGCTCTAGAGCAGCTTTGTTGACCTGGTTCTCTGGCTCTAAAGCAGCTCTGCGGACCTGGTTCTCTGGCTCTAAAAGAGCTCTGCTGACCTGGTTTCTCTGGCTCTAAAGCGGGTCTGCTGACATGGTTCTCTGGCTCTAAAGCAGCTCTAGTGACCTGTTTCTCTGGGTCTAGAGCAGCTTTGTTGACCTGGTTCTCTGGCTCTAGAGCAGCTCTGATGACCTGGTTCTTAGGCTCTAGAGCAGCTCTGCTGACTTGGTAATCTGGCTCTACAACGGCTCTGCTGACCTGGTTCTCTGGCTCTACAACGGCTCTGCTGACCTGGTTCTCTGGCTCTAAAGCAGCTCTGCTGACCTGGTTCTCTGGCTCTAAAGCAACTCTGCTGACTTGGTTCTCAGGCTCTAGAGCATCTCTACTGACCTGGTTTTTAGACTCTAGAGCAATTCTGCTGGCCTGGTTCTCTGGCTCTACAACGGCTCTGCTGAACTGGTTCTCTGGCTCTAAAGCACCTCTGCTGACCTGGTTCTCTGGCTGTAAAGCAGCTCTGCTGACCAGGTTCTCTGGCTCTACAGCAGCTCTGCTGACCTGGTTCTTAGGCTCTATAGCAGGTCTGCTGATCTGGTTCTCTCGCTCTAAAGCCGATTTGCTGACCTGGTTCTCTGGCTCTAAAGCAGCTCTGCTGACGTGGTTCTCTGGCTCTAAATCAGCTATGCTGACCTGGTTCTCTCCCTCTAAAGCAGCTCTGCTGAACTGTTTTCTCTGGCTCTACAGCAGCTCTGCTGACCTGGTTCTCTGGCTCTAGAGCAGATCTGCTGACCTGTTTCTTAGGCTCTAGAGCAGCTCTGTTGACCTGGTTCTATGGCTCTAAAGCAGCTCTGCTGACCTGGTTCTCTGGCTTTGAAGCAGCTCTGCTGACCTGGTTCTCTGGCTCTAGAGCAGGTCTACTGACCTGGTTCTCTCCCTCTAAAGCAGCTCTGCTGACCTGGTTTCTCTGGCTCTACAGCAGCTCTGCTGACCTGGATCTCTGACTCTAGAGTAGTTCTGCTGACCTGGTTCTTAGGCTCTAGAGCAGCTCTGCTGACTTGGTAATCTAGCTCTATAATGGCTCTGCTGACCTGGTTCTCTGGCTCTACAACGGCTCTGCTGACCTGGTTCTCTGGCTCTAAAGCACCTCTGCTGACCTGGTTCTCTGGCTCTAAAGCAACTCTGCTGACTTGGTTCTCAGGCTCTAGAGCATCTCTACTGACCTGGTTTTTAGACTCTAGAGCAGCTCTGCTGGCCTGGTTCTGTGGCTCTATGACGGCTCTGCTGACCTTGTCCTCTGCCTCTAAAGCAGCTCTGCTGACATTGTTTCTCTGGCTCTACAGCAGCTCTGCTGACCTTGTTCTCTGGCCCTAGAGCAGCTCTGCTGACCTGTTTCTTAGGCTCTAGAGCAGCTTTGTTGACCTGGTTCTCTCCGTGTAAAGCAGCTCTGCTGACCTGGTTCTCTGGATCTAAAGCGGCTCTGCTGACCTGGTTCTCTTGCTCAAAAGCGGGTCTGCTGACCTGGTTCTCTGGCTCTAAAGCAGCTCTAGTGACCTCTTTCTCTGGCTCTAGAGCAGCTCTGGTGACCTGGTTCTCTTGCTCTAGAGCAGCTCTGCTGACCTGTTTCCCTGGCTCTAAACCAGCTCTGCAGACCTGGTTCTCTGGCTCTAAAGCATCTCTGCGGACCTGGTTCTCTGGCTCTAAAACAGCTCTGCTGACCTGGTTCTCTCCCTCTAAAGCAGCTCTGCTGAACTGTTTTCTCTGGCTCTACAGCAGCTCTGCTGACCTGGTTCTCTGGCTCTAGAGCAGATCTGCTGACCTGTTTCTTAGGCTCTAGAGCAGCTCTGTTGACCTGGTTCTATGGCTCTAAAGCAGCTCTGCTGACCTGGTTCTCTGGCTCTAAAGCAACTCTGCTGACTTGGTAATCTGGCTCTACAACGGCTCTGCTGACCTGGTTCTCTGGCTCTACAACGGCTCTGCTGACCTGGTTCTCTGGCTCTAAAGCAGCTCTGCTGACCTGGTTCTCTGGCTCTAAAGCAACTCTGTTGACTTGGTTCTCAGGCTCTAGAGCATCTCTACTGACCTGGTTTTTAGGCTCTAGAGCAGCTCTGCTGGCCTGGTTCTGTGGCTCTATGACGGCTCTGCTGACCTTGTCCTCTGCCTCTAAAGCAGCTCTGCTGACATTGTTTCTCTGGCTCTACAGCAGCTCTGCTGACCTTGTTCTCTGGCTCTAGAGCAGCTCTGCTGACCTGTTTCTTAGGCTCTAGAGCAGCTTTGTTGACCTGGTTCTCTCCCTGTAAAGCAGCTCTGCTGACCTGGTTCTCTGGCTCTAAAGCGGCTCTGCTGACCTGGTTCTCGTGCTCAAAAGCGGGTCTGCTGACCTGGTTCTCTGGCTCTAAAGCAGCTCTAGTGACCTGTTTCTCTGGCTCTAGAGCAGCTCTGTTGACCTGGTTCTCTTGCTCTAGAGCAGATCTGCTGACCTGTTTCCCTGGCTCTAAAGCAGCTCTGCAGACCTGGTTCTCTGGCTCTAAAGCATCTCTGCGGACCTGGTTCTCTGGCTCTAAAACAGCTCTGCTGACCTGGTTCTCTCCCTCTAAAGCAGATCTGCTGAACTGTTTTCTCTGGCTCTACAGCAGCTCTGCTGACCTGGTTCTCTGGCTCTAGAGCAGATCTGCTGACCTGTTTCTTAGGCTCTAGAGCAGCTCTGTTGACCTGGTTCTATGGCTCTAAAGCAGCTCTGCTGACCTGGTTCTCTGGCTCTAAAGCAACTCTGCTGACTTGGTTCTCAGGCTCTAGAGCAGCTCTACTGACCTGGTTTTTAGGCTCTAGAGCAGCTCTTCTGGCCTGGTTCTGTGGCTCTATGACGGCTCTGCTGACCTTGTCCTCTGCCTCTAAAGCAGCTCTGCTGACATTGTTTCTCTGGCTCTACAGCAGCTCTGCTGACCTTGTTCTCTGGCTCTAGAGCAGCTCTGCTGACCTGTTTCTTAGGCTCTAGAGCTGCTTTGTTGACCTGGTTCTCTCCCTCTAAAGCAGCTCTGCTGACCTGGTTCTCTGGCTCTAAAGCGGCTCTGCTGACCTGGTTCTCTTGCTCAAAAGCGGATCTGCTGACCTGGTTCTCTGGCTCTAAAGCAGCTCTAGTGACCTGTTTCTCTGGCTCTAGAGCAGCTCTGGTGACCTGGTTCTCTGGCTCTAGAGCAGGTCTGCTGACCTGGTTCTCTGGCTCTAAAGCAGCTCTGCAGACCTGGTTCTCTGGCTCTAAAGCAGCTCTGCGGACCTGGTTCTCTGGCTCTAAAACAGCTCTGCTGACCTGGTTACTCTGGCTCTAAAGCGGGTCTGCTGACATGGTTCTCTGGCTCTAAAGCAGCTCTAGTGACCTGTTTCTCTGGGTCTAGAGCAGCTTTGTTGACCTGGTTTATCTGGCTCTAGAGCAGCTCTGATGACCTGGTTCTTAGGCTCTAGAGCAATTCTGCTGGCCTGGTTCTCTGGCTCTACAACGGTTCTGCTGAACTGGTTCTCTGGCTCTAAAGCACCTCTGCTGACCTGGTTCTCTGGCTGTAAAGCAGCTCTGCTGACCAGGTTCTCTGGCTCTACAGCAGCTCTGCTGACCTGGTTCTTAGGCTCTATAGCAGGTCTGCTGATCTGGTTCTCTCGCTCTAAAGCAGCTTTGCTGACCTGGTTCTCTGGCTCTAAAGCAGCTCTGCTGACGTGGTTCTCTGGCTCTAAATCAGCTCTGCTGACCTGGTTCTCTCCCTCTAAATCAGCTCTGCTGACCTGGTTCTCTCCCTCTAAAGCAGCTCTGCTGAACTGTTTTCTCTGGCTCTACAGCAGCTCTGCTAACCTGGTTCTCTGGCTCTAGAGCAGATCTGCTGACCTATTTCTTAGGCTCTAGAGCAGCTCTGTTGACCTGGTTCTATGGCTCTAAAGCAGCTCTGCTGACCTGGTTCTCTGGCTTTGAAGCAGCTCTGCTGACCTGGTTCTCTGGCTCTAGAGCAGGTCTACTGACCTGGTTCTCTCCCTCTAAAGCAGCTTTGCTGACCTGGTTTCTCTGGCTCTACAGCAGCTCTGCTGACCTGGATCTCTGACTCTAGAGTAGTTCTGCTGCCCTGGTTCTTAGGCTCTAGAGCAGCTCTGCTGACTTGGTAATCTGGCTCTACAATGGCTCTGCTGACCTGGTTCTCTGGCTCTACAACGGCTCTGCTGACCTGGTTCTCTGGCTCTATAGCAGGTCTGCTGATCTGGTTCTCTCGCTCTAAAGCAGCTTTGCTGACCTGGTTCTCTGGCTCTAAAGCAGCTCTGCTGACGTGGTTCTCTGGCTCTAAATCAGCTCTGCTGACCTGGTTCTCTCCCTCTAAAGCAGCGCTGCTGAACTGTTTTCTCTGGCTCTACAGCAGCTCTGCTGACCTGGTTCTCTGGCTCTAGAGCAGATGTGCTGACCTGTTTCTTAGGCTCTATAGCAGCTCTGTTGACCTGGTTCTATGGCTCTAAAGCAGCTCTGCTGACCTGGTTCTCTGGCTTTGAAGCAGCTCTGCTGACCTGGTTCTCTGGCTCTACAGCAGCTCTGCTGACCTGGATCTCTGACTCTAGAGTAGTTCTGCTGACCTTGTTCTTAGGCTCTAGAGCAGCTCTGCTGACTTGGTAATCTGGCTCTACAACGGCTCTGCTGACCTGGTTCTCTGGCTCTACAACGGCTCTGCTGACCTGGTTCTCTGGGTCTAAAGCAGCTCTGCTGACCTGGTTCTCTGGCTCTAAAGCAACTCTGCTGACTTGGTTCTCAGGCTCTAGAGAAGCTCTACTTACCTGGTTTTTAGGCTCTAGAGCAGCTCTGCTGGCCTGGTTCTGTGGCTCTATGACGGCTCTGCTGACCTTGTCCTCTGCCTCTAAAGCAGCTCTGCTGACATTGTTTCTCTGGCTCTACAGCAGCTCTGCTGACCTTGTTCTCTGGCTCTAGAGCAGCTCTGCTGACCTGTTTCTTAGGCTCTAGAGCAGCTTTGTGGACCTGGTTCTCTCCCTCTAAAGCAGCTCTGCTGACCTGGTTCTCTGGCTCTAAAGCGGCTCTGCTGACCTGGTTTTCTTGCTCAAAAGCGGGTCTGCTGACCTGGTTCTCTGGCTCTAAAGCAGCTCTAGTGACCTGTTTCTATGGCTCTAGAGCAGCTCTGGTGACCTGGTTCTCTTGCTCTAGAGCAGCCCTGCTGACCTGTTTCCCTGGCTCTAAAGAAGCTCTGCAGACCTGGTTCTCTGGCTCTAAAGCATCTCTGCGGACCTGGTTCTCTGGCTCTAAAACAGCTCTGCTGACCTGGTTCTCTCCCTCCAAAGCAGCTCTGCTGAACTGTTTTCTCTGGCTCTACAGCAGCTCTGCTGACCTGGTTCTCTGGCTCTAGAGCAGATCTGCTGACCTGTTTCTTAGGCTCTAGAGCAGCTCTGTTGACCTGGTTCTATGGATCTAAAGCAGCTCTGCTGACCTGGTTCTCTGGCTTTGAAGCAGCTCTGCTGACCTGGTTCTGTGGCTCTAGATCAGGTCTGCTGACCTGGTTCTCTCCCTCTAAAGCAGCTCTGCTGACCTGGTTCTCTGGCTCTAAAGCAGCTCTGCTGACCTTGTTCACTGCCTCTAAAGCAGCTCTGCTGACCTGGTTTCTCTGGCTCTACAGCAGCTCTGCTGACCTGGATCTCTGACTCTAGAGCAGTTCTGCTGACCTGGTTCTTAGGCTCTAGAGCAGCTCTGCTGACTTGTTAATCTGGCTCTACAACGGCTCTGCTGACCTGGTTCTCTGGCTCTACAACAGCTCTGCTGCCTGGTTCTCTGGCTCTAAAGCAGCTCTGCTGACCTGGTTCTCAGGCTCTAGAGCAGCTCTACTGACCTGGTTTTTAGGCTCTAGAGCAGCTCTGCTGGCCTGGTTCTGTGGCTCTACGACGGCTCTGCTGACCTTGTTGTCTGCCTCTAAAGCAGCTCTGCTGACCTTGTTCTCTGCCTCCAAAGCAGCTCTGCTGACATTGTTTCTCTGGCTCTACAGCAGCTCTGCTAACCTTGTTCTCTGGCTCTAGAGCAGCTCTGCTGACCTGTTTCTTAGGCTCTAGAGCAGCTTTGTTGACCTGGTTCTCTCCCTCTAAAGCAGCTCTGCTGACCTGGTTCTCTGGCTCTAAAGTGGCTCTGCTGACCTGGTTCTCTTGCTCTAAAGCGGGTCTGCTGACCTGGTTCTCTGGCTCTAAAGCAGCTCTAGTGACCTGTTTCTCTGGCTCTAGAGCAGCTCTGGTGACCTGGTTCTCTGGCTCTAGAGCAGGTCTGCTGACTTGGTTCTCCGGCTCTAAAGCAGCTCTGCAGACCTGGTTCTCTGGCTCTAAAGCAGCTCTGCGGACCTGGTTCTCTGGCCCTAAAACAGCTCTGCTGACCTGGTTTCTCTGGCTCTAAAGCGGGTCTGCTGACATTGTTCTCTGGCTCGAAAGCAGCTCTAGTGACCTGTTTCTCTGGGTCTAGAGCAGCTTTGTTGACCTGGTTCTTTGGCTCTAGAGCAGCTCTGATGACCTGGTTTCTCTGGCTCTAAAGCGGGTCTGCTGACATTGTTCTCTGGCTCGAAAGCAGCTCTAGTGACCTGTTTCTCTGGGTCTAGAGCAGCTTTGTTGACCTGGTTCTTTGGCTCTAGAGCAGCTCTGATGACCTGGTTCTTAGGCTCTAGAGCAATTCTGCTGACCTGGTTCTCTGGCTCTGCAATGGCTCTGCTGAACTGGTTCTCTGGCCCTAAATCACCTCTGCTGACCTGGTTCTCTGGCTGTAAAGCAGCTCTGCTGACCTGGTTCTCTGGCTCTACAGCAGCTCTGCTGACCTGGTTCTTAGGCTCTATAGCAGGTCTGCTGATCTGGTTCTCTCGCTCTAAAGCAGCTTTGCTGACCTGGTTCTCTGGCTCTAAAGCAGCTCTGCTGACCTGGTTCTCTCCCTCTAAAGCAGCTCTACTGAACTGTTTTCTCTGGCTCTACAGCAGCTCTGCTGACCTGGTTCTCTGGCTCTAGAGCAGATCTGCTGACCTGTTTCTTAGGCTCTAGAGCAGCTCTGTTGACCTGGTTCTATGGCTCTAAAGCAGCTCTGCTGACCTGGTTCTCTGGCTTTGAAGCAGCTCTGCTGACCTGGTTCTCTGGCTCTAGAGCAGGTCTACTGACCTGATTCTCTCCCTCTAAAGAAGCTCTGCTGACCTGGTTCTCTGGCTCTAAAGCAGATCTGCTGACCTTGTTCTCTGCCTCTAAAGCAGATCTGCTGACCTGGTTTCTCTGGCTGTAAAGCAGCTCTGCTGACCTGGATCTCTGACTCTAGAGCAGCTCTGCTGACCTGGTTCTCTGGCTCTAAAGGAGCTCTGCTGACCTTGTTCACTGCCTCTAAAGCAGCTCTGCTGACATTGTTTCTCTAGCTCTACAGCAGCTCTGCTAACCTTGTTCTCTGGCTCTAGAGCAGCTCTGCTGACCTGTTTCTTAGGCTCTAGAGCAGCTTTGTTGACCTGGTTCTCTCCCTCTAAAGCAGCTCTGCTGACCTGGTTCTCAAGCGGCTCTGCTGACCTGGTTCTCTTGCTCTAAAGCAGCTCTAGTGACCTGTTTCTCTGGCTCTAGAGCAGCTCTGGTGACCTGGTTCTCTGGCTCTAGAGCAGGTCTGCTGACCTGGTTCTCTGGCTCTAAAGCAGCTCTGCAGACCTGGTTCTCTGGCTCTAAAGCAGCTCTGCTGACCTGGTTCTCTGGCTCTAGAGCAGGTCTACTGACCTGGTTCTCTCCCTCTAAAGCAGCTCTGTTGACCTGGTTCTATGGCTCTAAAGCAGCTCTGCTGACCTGGTTCTCTGGCTTTGAAGCAGCTCTGCTGACCTGGTTCTCTGGCTCTAGAGCAGGTCTGCTGACCTGGTTCTCTCCCTCTAAAGCAGCTCTGCTGACCTGGTTCTCTGGCTCTAAAGCAGCTCTGCTGACCTTGTTCACTGCCTCTAAAGCAGCTCTGCTGACCTGGTTTCTCTGGCTCTACAGCAGCTCTGCTGACCTGGATCTCTGACTCTAGAGCAGTTCTGCTGACCTGGTTCTCTGGCTCTAAAGCAGCTCTGCTGACCTGGTTCTCTGGCTCTAAAACAGCTCTGCTGACTTGGTTCTCAGGCTCTAGAGCAGCTCTACTGACCTGGTTTTTAGGCTCTAGAGCAGCTCTGCTGGCCTGGTTCTGTGGCTCTACGACGGCTCTGCTGACCTTGTTGTCTGCCTCTAAAGCAGCTCTGCTGACCTTGTTCTCTGCCTCTAAAGCAGCTCTGCTGACATTGTTTCTCTGGCTCTACAGCAGCTCTGCTAACCTTGTTCTCTGGCTCTAGAGCAGCTCTGCTGACCTGTTTCTTAGGCTCTAGAGCAGCTTTGTTGACCTGGTTCTCTCCCTCTAAAGCAGCTCTGCTGACCTGGTTCTCTGGCTCTAAAGCGGCTCTGCTGACCTGGTTCTCTTGCTCTAAAGCGGGTCTGCTGACCTGGTTCTCTGGCTCTAAAGCAGCTCTAGTGACCTGTTTCTCTGGCTCTAGAGCAGCTCTGGTGCACTGGTTCTCTGGCTCTAGAGCAGGTCTGCTGACCTGGTTCTCTAGCTCTAAAGCAGCTCTGCAGACCTGGTTCTCTGGCTCTAAAGCAGCTCTGCGGACCTTGTTCTCTGGCTCTAAAAACAGCTCTGCTGACCTGGTTTCTCTGGCTCTAAAGCGGGTCTGCTGACATGGTTCTCTGGCTCTAAAGCAGCTCTAGTGACCTGTTTCTCTGGGTCTAGAGCAGCTTTGTTGACCTGGTTCTCTGGCTCTAGAGCAGCTCTGATGACCTGGTTCTTAGGCTCTAGAGCAATTCTGCTGACCTGGTTCTCTGGCTCTACAACGGCTCTGCTGAACTGGTTCTCTGGCTCTAAAGCACCTCTGCTGACCTGGTTCTCTGGCTGTAAAGCAGCTCTGCTGACCAGGTTCTCTGGCTCTAAAACAGCTCTGCTGACCTGGTTCTCTCCCTCTAAAGCAGCTCTGCTGAACTGTTTTCTCTGGCTCTACAGCAGCTCTGCTGACCTGGTTCTCTGGCTCTAGAGCAGATCTGTTGACCTGTTTCTTAGGCTCTAGAGCAGCTCTGTTGACCTGGTTCTATGGCTCTAAAGCAGCTCTGCTGACCTGGTTCTCTGGCTTTGAAGCAGCTCTGCTGACCTGGTTCTCTGGATCTAGATCAGGTCTGCTGACCTGGTTCTCTCCCTCTAAAGCAGCTCTGCTGACCTGGTTCTCTGGCTCTAAAGCAGCTCTGCTGACCTTGTTCACTGCCTCTAAAGCAGCTCTGCTGACCTGGTTTCTCTGGCTCTACAGCAGCTCTGCTGACCTGGATCTCTGACTCTAGAGCAGTTCTGCTGACCTGGTTCTTAGGCTCTAGAGCAGCTCTGCTGACTTGGTAATCTGGCTCTACAACGGCTCTGCTGTCCTGGTTCTCTGGCTCTACAACGGCTCTGCTGCCTGGTTCTCTGGCTCTAAAGCAGCTCTGCTGACCTGGTTCTCAGGCTCTAGAGCAGCTCTACTGACCTGGTTTTTAGGCTCTAGAGCAGCTCGCCTGGACTGGTTCAGTGGCTCTACGACGGCTCTGCTGACCTTGTTGTCTGCCTCTAAAGCAGCTCTGCTGACCTTGTTCTCTGCCTCCAAAGCAGCTCTGCTGACATTGTTTCTCTGGCTCTACAGCAGCTCTGCTAACCTTGTTCTCTGGCTCTAGAGCAGCTCTGCTGACCTGTTTCTTAGGCTCTAGAGCAGCTTTGTTGACCTGGTTCTCTCCCTCTAAAGCAGCTCTGCTGACCTGGTTCTCTGGCTCTAAAGCGGCTCTGCTGACCTGGTTCTCTTGCTCTAAAGCGGGTCTGCTGACCTGGTTCTCTGGCTCTAAAGCAGCTCTAGTGACCTGTTTCTCTGGCTCTAGAGCAGCTCTGGTGACCTGGTTCTCTGGCTCTAGAGCAGGTCTGCTGACCTGGTTCTCTGGCTCTAAAGCAGCTCTGCAGACCTGGTTCTCTGGCTCTAAAGCAGCTCTGCGGACCTGGTTCTCTGGCTCTAAAACAGCTCTGCTGACCTGGTTTCTCTGGCTCTAAAGCGGGTCTGCTGACATTGTTCTCTGGCTCTAAAGCAGCTCTAGTGACCTGTTTCTCTGGGTCTAGAGCAGCTTTGTTGACCTGGTTCTCTGGCTCTAGAGCAGCTCTGATGACCTGGTTCTTAGGCTCTAGAGCAATTCTGCTGACCTGGTTCTCTGGCTCTACAACGGCTCTGCTGAACTGGTTCTCCGGCTCTAAAGCACCTCTGCTGACCTGGTTCTCTGGCTGTAAAGCAGCTCTGCTGACCAGGTTCTCTGGCTCTACAGCAGCTCTGCTGACCTGGTTCTTAGGTTCTATAGCAGGTCTGCTGATCTGGTTCTCTCGCTCTAAAGCAGCTTTGCTGACCTGGTTCTCTGGCTCTAAAGCAGCTCCGCTGACGTGGTTCTCTGGCTCTAAATCAGCTCTGCTGACCTGGTTCTCTCCCTCTAAAGCAGCTCTGCTGAACTGTTTCCTCTGGCTCTACAGCAGCTCTGCTGACCTGGTTCTCTGGCTCTTCAGCAGATCTGCTGACCTGTTTCTTAGGCTCTAGAGCAGCTCTGGTGACCTGGTTCTCTGGCTCTAGAGCAGGTCTGCTGACCTGGTTCTCTTGCTCTAAAGCGAGTCTGCTGACCTGGTTCTCTGGCTCTAAAGCAGCTCTAGTGACCTGTTTCTCTGGCTCTAGAGCAGCTCTGGTGACCTGGTTCTCTGGCTCTAGAGCAGGTCTGCTGACCTGGTTCTCTGGCTCTAAAGCAGCTCTGCAGACCTGGTTCTTTGGCTCTAAAGCAGCTCTGCTGACCTGGTTCTCTGGCTCTAGAGCAGGTCTACTGACCTGGTTCTCTCCCTCTAAAGCAGCTCTGTTGACCTGGTTCTATGGCTCTAAAGCAGCTCTGCTGACCTGGTTCTCTGGCTTTGAAGCAGCTCTGCTGACCTGGTTCTCTGGCTCTAGAGCAGGTCTGCTGACCTGGTTCTCTCCCTCTAAAGCAGCTCTGCTGACCTGGTTCTCTGGCTCTAAAGCAGCTCTGCTGACCTTGTTCACTGCCTCTAAAGCAGCTCTGCTGACCTGGTTTCTCTGGCTCTACAGCAGCTCTGCTGACCTGGATCTCTGACTCTAGAGCAGTTCTGCTGACCTTGTTCTTAGGCTCTAGAGCAGCTCTGCTGACATGGTAATCTGGCTCTACAACGGCTCTGCTGACCTGGTTCTCTGGCTCTACAACGGCTCTGCTGCCTGGTTCTCTGGCTCTAAAGCAGCTCTGCTGACCTGGTTCTCTGGCTCTAAAACAGCTCTGCTGATTTGGTTCTCAGGCTCTAGAGCAGCTCTACTGACCTGGTTTTTAGGCTCTAGAGCAGCTCTGCTGGCCTGGTTCTGTGGCTCTACGACGGCTCTGCTGACATTGTTGTCTGCCTCTAAAGCAGCTCTGCTGACCTTGTTCTCTGCCTCTAAAGCAGCTCTGCTGACATTGTTTCTCTGGCTCTACAGCAGCTCCGCTAACCTTGTTCTCTGGCTCTAGAGCATCTCTGCTGACCTGTTTCTAAGGCTCTAGGGCAGCTTTGTTGACCTGGTTCTCTCCCTCTAAAGCAGCTCTGCTGACCTGGTTCTCTGGCTCAAAAGCGGCTCTGCTGACCTGGTTCTCTGGCTCTAAAGCATCTCTGCGGACCTGGTTCTCTGGCTCTAAAACAGCTCTGCTGACCTGGTTCTCTCCCTCTAAAGCAGCTCTGCTGAACTGTTTTTTCTGGCTCTACAGCAGCTCTGCTGACCTGGTTCTCTGGCTCTAGAGCAGATCTGCTGACCTGTTTCTTAGGCTCTAGAGCAGCTCTGTTGACCTGGTTCTATGGCTCTAAAGCAGCTCTGCTGACCTGGTTCTCTGGCTTTGAAGCAGCTCTGCTGACCTGGTTCTCTGGCTCTAGATCAGGTCTGCTGACCTGGTTCTCTCCCTCTAAAGCAGCTCTGCTGACCTGTTTTCTCTGGCTCTACAGCAGCTCTGCTGACCTGGTTCTCTGGCTCTAGAGCAGATCTGCTGACCTGTTTCTTAGGCTCTAGAGCAGCTCTGTTGACCTGGTTCTATGGTTCTTATGCAGCTCCGCTGACCTGGTTCTCCGGCTTTGAAGCAGCTCTGCTGACCTGGTTCTCTGGCTCTAGAGCAGGTCTACTGACCTGGTTCTCTCCCTCTAAAGCAGCTCTGCTGACCTGGTTCTCTGGCTCTAGAGCAGCTCTGGTGACCTGGTTCTCTGGCTCTAGAGCAGGTCTGCTGACCTGGTTCTCTGGCTCTAAAGCAGCTCTGCAGACCTGGTTCTCTGGCTCTAAAGCAGCTCTGCGGACCTGGTTCTCTGGCTCTAAAACAGCTCTGCTGACCTGGTTTCTCTGGCTCTAAAGCGGGTCTGCTGACATGGTTCTCTGGCTCTAAAGCAGCTCTAGTGACCTGTTTCTCTGGGTCTAGAGCAGCTTTGTTGACCTGGTTCTCTGGCTCTAGAGCAATTCTGCTGGCCTGGTTCTCTGGCTCTACAACGCCTCTGCTGAACTGGTTCTCTGGCTCTAAAGCACCTCTGCTGACCTGGTTCTCTGGCTGTAAAGCAGCTCTGCTGACCAGGTTCTCTGGCTCTACAGCAGCTCTGCTGACCTGGTTCTTAGGCTCTGTAGCAGGTCTGCTGATCTGATTCTCTCGCTCTAAAGCAGCTTTGCTGACCTGGTTCTCTGGCTCTAAAGCAGCTTTGCTGACGTGGTTCTCTGGCTCTAAATCAGCTCTGCTGACCTGGTTCTCTCCCTCTAAAGCAGCTCTAATGAACTGTTTTCTCTGGCTCTACAGCAGCTCTGCTGACCTGGTTCTCTGGCTCTAGAGCAGATCTGCTGACCTGTTTCTTAGGCTCTAGAGCAGCTCTGCTGACCTGGTTCTATGGATCTAAAGCAGATCTGCTGACCTGGTTTCTCTGGCTCTACAGCAGCTCTGCTGACCTGGATCTCTGACTCTAGAACAGTTCTGCTGACCTGGTTCTTAGGCTCTAGAGCAGCTCTCCTGACTTGGTTATCTGGCTCTACAACGGCTCTGCTGACCTGGTTCTCTGGCTCTACAACGGCTCTGCTGACCTGGTTCTCTGGCTCTAAAGCAGCTCTGCTGACCTGGTTCTCTGGCTCTAAAGCAACCCTGCTGACTTGGTTCTCAGGCTCTAGAGCAGCTCTACTGACCTGGATTTTAGGCTCTAGAGCAGCTCTGCTGGCCTGGTTCTGTGGCTCTATGACGGCTCTGCTGACCTTGTCCTCTGCCTCTAAAGCAGCTCTGCTGACATTGTTTCTCTGGCTCTACAGCAGCTCTGCTGACCTTGTTCTCTGGCTCTAGAGCAGCTCTGCTGACCTGTTTCTTAGGCTCTAGAGCAGATTTGTTGACCTGGTTCTCTCCCTCTAAAGCAGCTCTGCTGACCTGGTTCTCTGGCTCTAAAGCGGCTCTGCTGACCTGGTTCTCTTGCTCAAAAGCGGGTCTGCTGACCTGGTTCTCTGGCTCTAAAGCAGCTCTAGTGACCTGTTTCTCTGGCTCTAGAGCAGCTCTGGTGACCTGGTTCTCTTGCTCTAGAGCAGCTCTGCTGACCTGTTTCCCTGGCTCTAAAGCAGCTCTGCAGACCTGGTTCTCTGGCTCTAAAGCATCTCTGCGGACCTGTTTCTTAGGCTCTAGAGCAGCTCTGTTGACCTGGTTCTATGGCTCTAAAGCAGCTCTGCTGACCTGGTTCTCTGGCTTTGAAGCAGCTCTGCTGACCTGGTTCTATGGCTCTAGATCAGGTCTGCTGACCTGGTTCTCTCCCTCTAAAGCAGCTCTGCTGACCTGTTTTCTCTGGCTCTACAGCAGCTCTGCTGACCTGGTTCTCTGGAACTAGAGCAGATCTGCTGACCTGTTTCTTAGGCTCTAGAGCAGCTCTGTTGACCTGGTTCTATGGCTCTAAAGCAGCTCTGCTGACCTGGTTCTCTGGCTTTGAAGCAGCTCTGCTGACCTGGTTCTCTGGCTCTAGAGCAGGTCTACTGACCTGGTTCTCTCCCTCTAAAGCAGCTCTGCTGACCTGGTTCTCTGGCTCTAGAGCAGCTCTGGTGACCTGGTTCTCTGGCTCTAGAGCAGGTCTGCTGACCTGGTTCTCTGGCTCTAAAGCAGCTTCGCAGACCTGGTTCTCTGGCTCTAAAGCAGCTCTGCGGACCTGGTTCTCTGGCTCTAAAACAGCTCTGCTGACCTGGTTTCTCTGGCTCTAAAGCGGGTCTGCTGACATGGTTCTCTGGCTCTAAAGCAGCTCTAGTGACCTGTTTCTCTGGGTCTAGAGCAGCTTTGTTGACCTGGTTCTTAGGCTCTAGAGCAATTCTGCTGGCCTGGTTCTCTGGCTCTACAACGGCTCTGCTGAACTGGTTCTCTGGCTCTAAAGCACCTCTGCTGACCTGGTTCTCTGGCTGTAAAGCAGCTCTGCTGACCAGGTTCTCTGGCTCTACAGCAGCTCTGCTGACCTGGTTCTTAGGCTCTATAGCAGGTCTGCTGATCTGATTCTCTCGCTCTAAAGCAGCTTTGCTGACCTGGTTCTCTGGCTCTAAATCAGCTCTGCTGACCTGGTTCTCTTGCTCAAAAGCGGGTCTACTGACCTGGTTCTCTGGCTCTAAAGCAGCTCTAGTGACCTGTTTCTCTGGCTCTAGAGCAGCTCTGGTGACCTGGTTCTCTTGCTCTAGAGCAGCTCTGCTGACCTGTTTCCCTGGCTCTAAAGCAGCTCTGCAGACCTGGTTCTCTGGCTCTAAAGCATCTCTGCGGACCTGTTTCTTAGGCTCTAGAGCAGCTCTGTTGACCTGGTTCTATGGCTCTAAAGCAGCTCTGCTGACCTGGTTCTCTGGCTTTGAAGCAGCTCTGCTGACCTGGTTCTATGGCTCTAGATCAGGTCTGCTGACCTGGTTCTCTCCCTCTAAAGCAGCTCTGCTGACCTGTTTTCTCTGGCTCTACAGCAGCTCTGCTGACCTGGTTCTCTGGCTCTAGAGCAGATCTGCTGACCTGTTTCTTAGGCTCTAGAGCAGCTCTGTTGACCTAGTTCTATGGCTCTAAAGCAGCTCTGCTGACCTGGTTCTCTGGCTTTGAAGCAGCTCTGCTGACCTGGTTCTCTGGCTCTAGAGCAGGTCTACTGACCTGGTTCTCTCCCTCTAAAGCAGCTCTGCTGACCTGGTTCTCTGGCTCTAAAGCAGATCTGCTGACCTTGTTCTCTGCCTCTAAAGCAGATCTGCTGACCTGGTTTCTCTGGCTGTACAGCAGCTCTGCTGACCTGGATCTCTGACTCTAGAGCAGTTCTGCTGACCTGGTTCTTAGGCTCTAGAGCAGCTCTGCTGACTTGGTAATCTGGCTCTACAACGGCTCTGCTGACCTGGTTCTTTGGCTCTACAACGGCTCTGCTGACCTGGTTCTCTGGCTCTAAAGCAGCTCTGCTGACCTGGTTCTCTGGCTCTAAAGCAACTCTGCTGACTTGGTTCTCAGGCTCTAGAGCAGCTCTACTGACCTGGTTTTTAGGCTCTAGAGCAGCTCTGCTGGCCTGGTTCTGTGGCTCTATGACGGCTCTGCTGACCTTGTCCTCTGCCTCTACAGCAGCTCTGATGACCTTGTTCTCTGGCTCTAGAGCAGCTCTGCTGACCTGTTTCTTAGGCTCTAGAGCAGCTTTGTTGACCTGGTTCTCTCCCTCTAAAGCAGCTCTGCTGACCTGGTTCTCTGGCTCTAAAACAGCTCTGCTGACCTGGTTTCTCTGGCTCTAAAGCGGGTCTGCTGACGTGGTTCTCTGGCTCTAAAGCAGCTCTAGTGACCTGTTTCTCTGGCTCTAGAGCAGCTCTGGTGACCTGGTTCTCTTGCTCTAGAGCAGTTCTGCTGACCTGTTTCCCTGGCTCTAAAGCAGCTCTGCAGACCTGGTTCTCTGGCTCTAAAGCATCTCTGCGGACCTGGTTCTCTGGCTCTAAAACAGCTCTGCTGACCTGGTTCTCTCCCTCTAAAGCAGCTCTGCTGAACTGTTTTCTCTGGCTCTACAGCAGCTCTGCTGACCTGGTTCTCTGGCTCTAGAGCAGATCTGCTGACCTGTTTCTTAGGCTCTAGAGCAGCTCTGTTGACCTGGTTCTATGGCTCTGAAGCAGCTCTGCTGTCCTGGTTCTCTGGCTTTGAAGCAGCTCTGCTGACCTGGTTCTCTGGCTCTAGATCAGTTCTGCTGACCTGGTTCTCTCCCTCTAAAGCAGCTCTGCTGACCTGGTTCTCTGGCTCTAAAGCAGCTCTGCTGACCTTGTTCACTGCCTCTAAAGCAGCTCTGCTGACCTGGTTTCTCTGGCTCTACAGCAGCTCTGCTGACCTGGATCTCTGACTCTAGAGCAGTTCTGCTGACCTGGTTCTTAGGCTCTAGAGCAGCTCTGCTGACTTGGTAATCTGGCTCTACAACGGCTCTGCTGACCTGGTTCTCAGACTCTAGAGCAGCTCTACTGACCTGGTTTTTAGGCTCTAGAGCAGCTCTGCTGGCCTGGTTCTGTGGCTCTACGACGGCTCTGCTGACCTTGTTGTCTGCCTCTAAAGCAGCCACGCTGACCTTGTTCTCTGCCTCCAAAGCAGCTCTGCTGACATTGTTTCTCTGGCTCTACAGCAGCTCCGCTAACCTTGTTCTCTGGCTCTAGAGCAGCTCTGCTGACCTGTTTCTTAGGCTCTAGAGCAGCTTTGTTGACCTGGTTCTCTCCCTCTAAAGCAGCTCTGCTGACCTGGTTCTCTGGCTCAAAAGCGGCTCTGCTGACCTGGTTCTCTTGCTCTAAAGCAGCTCTAGTGACCTGTTTCTCTGGCTCTAGAGCAGCTCTGGTGACCTGGTTCTCTGGATCTAGAGCAGGTCTGCTGACCTGGTTCTCTGGCTCTAAAGCAGCTCTGCAGACCTGGTTCTCTGCCTCTAAAGCAGATCTGCTGACCTGGTTTCTCTGGCTGTACAGCAGCTCTGCTGACCTGGATCTCTGACTCTAGAGCAGTTCTGCTGACCTGGTTCTTAGGCTCTAGAGCAGCTCTGCTGACTTGGTAATCTGGCTCTACAACGGCTCTGCTGACCTGGTTCTCTGGCTCTACAACGGCTCTGCTGACCTGGTTCTCTGGCTCTAAAGCAGCTCTGCTGACCTGGTTCTCTGGCTCTAAAGCAACTCTGCTGACTTGGTTCTCAGGCTCTAGAGCAGCTCTACTGACCTGGTTTTTAGGCTCTAGAGCAGCTCTGCTGGCCTGGTTCTGTGGCTCTATGACGGCTCTGCTGACCTTGTCCTCTGCCTCTACAGCAGCTCTGCTGACCTTGTTCTCTGGCTCTAGAGCAGCTCTGCTGACCTGTTTCTTAGGCTCTAGAGCAGCTTTGTTGACCTGGTTCTCTCCCTCTAAAGCAGCTCTGCTGACCTGGTTCTCTGGCTCTAAAACAGCTCTGCTGACCTGGTTTCTCTGGCTCTAAAGCGGGTCTGCTGACGTGGTTCTCTGGCTCTAAAGCAGCTCTAGTGACCTGTTTCTCTGGCTCTAGAGCAGCTCTGGTGACCTGGTTCTCTTGCTCTAGAGCAGTTCTGCTGACCTGTTTCCCTGGCTCTAAAGCAGCTCTGCAGACCTGGTTCTCTGGCTCTAAAGCATCTCTGCGGACCTGGTTCTCTGGCTCTAAAACAGCTCTGCTGACCTGGTTCTCTCCCTCTAAAGCAGCTCTGCTGAACTGTTTTCTCTGGCTCTACAGCAGCTCTGCTGACCTGGTTCTCTGGCTCTAGAGCAGATCTGCTGACCTGCTTCTTAGGCTCTAGAGCAGCTCTGTTGACCTGGTTCTATGGCTCTGAAGCAGCTCTGCTGTCCTGGTTCTCTGGCTTTGAAGCAGCTCTGCTGACCTGGTTCTCTGGCTCTAGATCAGGTCTGCTGACCTGGTTCTCTCCCTCTAAAGCAGCTCTGCTGACCTGGTTCTCTGGCTCTAAAGCAGCTCTGCTGACCTTGTTCACTGCCTCTAAAGCAGCTCTGCTGACCTGGTTTCTCTGGCTCTACAGCAGCTCTGCTGACCTGGATCTCTGACTCTAGAGCAGTTCTGCTGACCTGGTTCTTAGGCTCTAGAGCAGCTCTGCTGACTTGGTAATCTGGCTCTACAACGGCTCTGCTGACCTGGTTCTCAGACTCTAGAGCAGCTCTACTGACCTGGTTTTTAGGCTCTAGAGCAGCTCTGCTGGCCTGGTTCTGTGGCTCTACGACGGCTCTGCTGACCTTGTTGTCTGCCTCTAAAGCAGCCACGCTGACCTTGTTCTCTGCCTCCAAAGCAGCTCTGCTGACATTGTTTCTCTGGCTCTACAGCAGCTCCGCTAACCTTGTTCTCTGGCTCTAGAGCAGCTCTGCTGACCTGTTTCTTAGGCTCTAGAGCAGCTTTGTTGACCTGGTTCTCTCCCTCTAAAGCAGCTCTGCTGACCTGGTTCTCTGGCTCAAAAGCGGCTCTGCTGACCTGGTTCTCTTGCTCTAAAGCAGCTCTAGTGACCTGTTTCTCTGGCTCTAGAGCAGCTCTGGTGACCTGGTTCTCTGGATCTAGAGCAGGTCTGCTGACCTGGTTCTCTGGCTCTAAAGCAGCTCTGCAGACCTGGTTCTCTGGCTCTAAAGCAGCTCTGCGGACCTAGTTCTCTGGCTCTAAAACAGCTCTGCTGACCTGGTTTCTCTGGCTCTAAAGCGGGTCTGCTGACATGGTTCTCTGGCTCTAAAGCAGCTCTAGTGACCTGTTTCTCTGGGTCTAGAGCAGCTTTGTTGACCTGGTTCTCTGGCTCTAGAGCAGCTCTCATGACCTGGTTCTTAGGCTCTAGAGCAATTCTGATGACCTGGTTCTCTGGCTCTACAACGGCTCTGCTGAACTGGTTCTCTGGCTCTAAAGCACCTCTGCTGACCTGGTTCTCTGGCTGTAAAGCAGCTCTGCTGACCAGGTTCTCTGGCTCTACAGCAGCTCTGCTGACCTGGTTCTTAGGCTCTATAGCAGGTCTACTGATCTGGTTCTCTCGTTTTAAAGCAGCTTTGCTGACCTGGTTTTCTGGCTCTAAAGCAGCTCTGCTGACGTGGTTCTCTAGGTCTAAATCAGCTCTGCTGACCTGGTTCTCTCCCTCTAAAGCAGCTCTGCTGAACTGTTTTCTCTGGCTCTACAACAGCTCTGCTGACCTGGTTCTCTGGCTCTAGAGCAGATCTGCTGACCTGTTTCTTAAGCTCTAGAGCAGCTCTGTTGACCTGGTTCTATGGCTCTAAAGCAGCTCTGCTGACCTGGTTCTCTGGCTTTGAAGCAGCTCTGCTGACCTGGTTCTCTGGCTCCAGAGCAGGTCTACTGACCTGGTTCTTCCCTCTAAAGCAGCTCTGCTGACCTGGTTCTCTGGCTCCAAAGCAGATCTGCTGACCTTGTTCTCTGCCTCTAAAGCAGATCTGCTGACCTGGTTTCTCTGGCTCTACAGCAGCTCTGCTGACCTGGATCTCTGACTCTAGAGCAGTTCTGCTGACCTGGTTCTTAGGCTCTAGAGCAGCTCTGCTGACTTGGTAATCTGGCTCTACAACGGCTCTGCTGACCTGGTTCTCTGGCTCTACAACGGCTCTGCTGGTCTGGTTCTCTGGCTCTAAAGCAGCTTTGCTGACCTGGTTCTCTGGCTCTAAAGCAACTCTGCTGACTTGGTTCTCAGGCTCAAGAGCAGCTCTACTGACCTGGTTTTTAGGCTCTAGAGCGGCTCTGCTGGCCTGGTTCTGTGGCTCTATGACGGCTCTGCTGACCTTGTTCTCTGGCTCTAGAGCAGCTCTGCTGACCTGTTTCTTAGACTCTAGAGCAGCTTTTTTGACCTGGTTCTCTCCCTCTAAAGCAGCTCTGCTGACCTGTTTCTCTGGCTCTAAAGCGGCTCTGCTGACCTGGTTCTCTTGCTCAAAAGCGGGTCTGATGACCTGGTTCTCTGGGTCTAAAGCAGCTCTAGTGTCCTATTTCTCTGGCTCTAGAGCTGCTCTGGTGACCTGGTTCTCTTGCTCTAGAGCAGCTCTGCTGACCTGTTTCCCTGGCTCTAAAGCAGCTCTGCAGACCTGGTTCTCTGGCTCTAAAGCATCTCTGCGTACCTGGTTCTCTGGCTCTAGAACAACTCTGCTGACCTGGTTTCTCTGGCTCTACAGCAGCTCTGATGACCTTCTTCTCTGGCTCTAGAGCAGCTCTGCTGACCTGGTTCTTAGGCTCTAGAGCAGCTCTGTTGACCTGGTTCTCTCCCTCTAAAGTAGCTCTGCTGACCTGGTTCTCTGGCTCTACAGCGGCTCTGCTGAACTGGTTCTCTGGCTCTAAAGCACCTCTGCTGACCTGGTTCTCTGGCTGTAAAGCAGCTCTGCTGACCAGGTTCTCTGGCTCTACAGCAGCTCTGCTGACCTGGTTCTTAGGCTCTATAGCAGGTCTACTGATCTGGTTCTCTCGTTTTAAAGCAGCTTTGCTGACCTGGTTTTCTGGCTCTAAAGCAGCTCTGCTGGCGTGGTTCTCTAGGTCTAAATCAGCTCTGCTGACCTGGTTCTCTCCCTCTAAAGCAGCTCTGCTGAACTGTTTTCTCTGGCTCTACAGCAGCTCTGCTGACCTGGTTCTCTGGCTCTAGAGCAGATCTGCTGACCTGTTTCTTAAGCTCTAGAGCAGCTCTGTTGACCTGGTTCTATGGCTCTAAAGCAACTCTGCTGACCTGGTTCTCTGGCTTTGAAGCAGCTCTGCTGACCTGGTTCTCTGGCTCTAGAGCAGGTCTACTGACCTGGTTCTTCCCTCTAAAGCAGCTCTGCTGACCTGGTTCTCTGGCTCCAAAGCAGATCTGCTGACCTTGTTCTCTGCCTCTAAAGCAGATCTGCTGACCTGGTTTCTCTGGCTCTACAGCAGCTCTGCTGACCTGGATCTCTGACTCTAGAGCAGTTCTGCTGACCTGGTTCTTAGGCTCTAGAGCAGCTCTGCTGACTTGGTAATCTGGCTCTACAACGGCTCTGCTGACCTGGTTCTCTGGCTCTACAACGGCTCTGCTGGCCTGGTTCTCTGGCTCTAAAGCAGCTTTGCTGACCTGGTTCTCTGGCTCTAAAGCAACTCTGCTGACTTGGTTCTCAGGCTCAAGAGCAGCTCTACTGACCTGGTTTTTAGGCTCTAGAGCGGCTCTGCTGGCCTGGTTCTGTGGCTCTATGACGGCTCTGCTGACCTTGTTCTCTGGCTCTAGAGCAGCTCTGCTGACCTGTTTCTTAGACTCTAGAGCAGCTTTTTTGACCTGGTTCTCTCCCTCTAAAGCAGCTCTGCTGACCTGTTTCTCTGGCTCTAAAGCGGCTCTGCTGACCTGGTTCTCTTGCTCAAAAGCGGGTCTGATGACCTGGTTCTCTGGATCTAAAGCAGCTCTAGTGTCCTATTTCTCTGGCTCTAGAGCAGCTCTGGTGACCTGGTTCTCTTGCTCTAGAGCAGCTCTGCTGACCTGTTTCCCTGGCTCTAAAGCAGCTCTGCAGACCTGGTTCTCTGGCTCTAAAGCATCTCTGCGTACCTGGTTCTCTGGCTCTAGAACAACTCTGCTGACCTGGTTTCTCTGGCTCTACAGCAGCTCTGATGACCTTCTTCTCTGGCTCTAGAGCAGCTCTGCTGACCTGGTTCTTAGGCTCTAGAGCAGCTCTGTTGACCTGGTTCTCTCCCTCTAAAGTAGCTCTGCTGACCTGGTTCTCTGGCTCTAAATCGGCTCTGCTGACCTGGTTCTCTTGCTCTAAAGCGGGTCTGCTGACCTGGTTCTCTTGCTCTAAAGCAGCTCTAGTGACCTGTTTCTCTGGCTCTAGAGTATCTCTGGTGACCTGGTTCTCTGGATCTAGAGCAGCTATGCTGACCTGGTTCTCTGGCTCGAAAGCAGCTCTGCAGACCTGGTTCTCTGGCTCTAAAGCAGCTCTGCTGACCTGGTTCTCTCCCTCTAAAGCAGGTCTGCTGACCTGGTTTCTCTGGCTCTACAGCAGCTCTGCTGACCTGTTTCTCTGGCTCTACAGCAGCTCCCCTGACCTGCTTCTCTGGCTCTAGAGCAGCTCTGCTGACCTGGTTCTTATCCTGTAGAGCAGCTCTTCTGACCTGGTTCTCTGGCTCTAAAGCAGCTCTGCTGACCTGGTTCTCTCCCTCTAAAGCAGCTCTGCTGACCTGGTTTCTCTCGCTCTATAGCAGCTCTGCTGACCTGTTTTTCTGGCTCTACAGCAGCTCTTCTGACCTTGTTCTCTCGCTCCAAAGCAGCTCTGATGACCTGGTTCTCTGGCTCTAAAGCAGATCTGCTGACCTGGTTTCTCTGGCTCTACAGCAGCTCTGCTGACCTGGATCTTTGACTCTAGAGCAGTTCTGCTGACCTGGTTCTTAGGCTCTAGAGCAGCTCAGCTGACTTGGTAATCTGTCTCTACAACGGCTCTGCTGACCTGGTTCTCTGGCTCTACAACGGCTCTGCTGACCTGATTCTCTAGCTCTAAAGCAGCTCTGCTGACCTGGTTCTCTGGCTCTAAAGCAACTCTGCTGACTTGGTTCTCAGGCTCTAGAGCAGCTCTACTGACCTGGTTTTTAGGCTCTAGAGCAGCTCTGCTGGCCTGGTTCTGTGGCTCTATAACGGCTCTGCTGACCTTGTCCTCTGCCTCTAAAGCAGCTCTGCTGACATTGTTTCTCTGGCTCTACAGCAGCTCTGCTGACCTTGTTCTCTGGCTCTAGAGCAGCTCTGCTGACCTGGTTCTCTGGCTCTAAAGCGGCTCTGCTGACCTGGTTCTCTTGCTCTAAAGCGGGTCTGCTGACCTGGTTCTCTGGCTCTAAAGCAGCTCTAGTGACCTGTTTCTCTGGCTCTTGAGCAGCTCTGGTGACCTGGTTCTCTGGCTCTAGAGCAGGTCTGCTGGGCTGGTTCTCTGGCTCTAAAGCAGCTCTGCAGACCTGGTTCTCTGGCTCTAAAGCAGCTCTGCGGACCTGGTTCTCTGGCTGTAAAACAGCTCAGCTGACCTGGTTTCTCTGGCTCTAAAGCAGGTCTGCTGACATGGTTCTCTGGCTCTAAAGCAGCTCTAGTGACCTGTTTCTCTGGGTCTAGAGCAGCTTTGTTGACCTGGTTCTCTGGCTCTAGAGCAGCTCTGATGACCTGGTTCTTAGGCTCTAGAGCAATTCTGCTGGCCTGGTTCTCTGGCTCTACAACGGCTCTGCTGAACTGGTTCTGTGGGTCTAAAGCACCTCTGCTGACCTGGATCTCTGACTCTAGAGCAGTTCTGCTGACCTGGTTCTTAGGCTCTAGAGCAGCTCTGCTGACTTGGTAATCTGGCTCTACAACGGCTCTGCTGACCTGGTTCTCTGGCTCTACAACGGCTCTGCTGCCTGGTTCTCTGGCTCTAAAGCAGCTCTGCTGACCTGGTTCTCTGGCTCTAAAACAGCTCTGCTGTCTTGGTTCTCAGGCTCTAGAGCAGCTCTACTGACCTGGTTTTTAGGCTCTAGAGCAGCTCTGCTGGCCTGGTTCTGTGGCTCTACGACGGCTCTGCTGACCTTGATGTCTGCCTCTAAAGCAGCTCTGCTGACCTTGTTCTCTCCATCTAAAGCAGCTCTGCTGACATTGTTTCTCTGGCTCTACAGCAGCTCTGCTGACCTTGTTCTCTGGCTCTAGAGCAGCTCTGCTGACCTGTTTCTTAGGCTCTAGAGCAGATTTGTTGACCTGGTTCTCTCCCTCTAAAGCAGCTCTGCTGACCTGGTTCTCTGGCTCTAAAGCGGCTCTGCTGACCTGGTTCTCTTGCTCAAAAGCGGGTCTGCTGACCTGGTTCTCTGGCTCTAAAGCAGCTCTAGTGACCTGTTTCTCTGGCTCTAGAGCAGCTCTGGTGACCTGGTTCTCTTGCTCTAGAGCAGCTCTGCTGACCTGTTTCCCTGGCTCTAAAGCAGCTCTGCAGACCTGGTTCTCTGGCTCTAAAGCATCTCTGCGGACCTGTTTCTTAGGCTCTAGAGCAGCTCTGTTGACCTGGTTCTATGGCTCTAAAGCAGCTCTGCTGACCTGGTTCTCTGGCTTTGAAGCAGCTCTGCTGACCTGGTTCTATGGCTCTAGATCAGGTCTGCTGACCTGGTTCTCTCCCTCTAAAGCAGCTCTGCTGACCTGTTTTCTCTGGCTCTACAGCAGCTCTGCTGACCTGGTTCTCTGGAACTAGAGCAGATCTGCTGACCTGTTTCTTAGGCTCTAGAGCAGCTCTGTTGACCTGGTTCTATGGCTCTAAAGCAGCTCTGCTGACCTGGTACTCTGGCTTTGAAGCAGCTCTGCTGACCTGGTTCTCTGGCTCTAGAGCAGGTCTACTGACCTGGTTCTCTCCCTCTAAAGCAGCTCTGCTGACCTGGTTCTCTGGCTCTAGAGCAGCTCTGGTGACCTGGTTCTCTGGCTCTAGAGCAGGTCTGCTGACCTGGTTCTCTGGCTCTAAAGCAGCTCTGCAGACCTGGTTCTCTGGCTCTAAAGCAGCTCTGCGGACCTGGTTCTCTGGCTCTAAAACAGCTCTGCTGACCTGGTTTCTCTGGCTCTAAAGCGGGTCTGCTGACATGGTTCTCTGGCTCTAAAGCAGCTCTAGTGACCTGTTTCTCTGGGTCTAGAGCAGCTTTGTTGACCTGGTTCTTAGGCTCTAGAGCAATTCTGCTGGCCTGGTTCTCTGGCTCTACAACGGCTCTGCTGAACTGGTTCTCTGGCTCTAAAGCACCTCTGCTGACCTGGTTCTCTGGCTGTAAAGCAGCTCTGCTGACCAGGTTCTCTGGCTCTACAGCAGCTCTGCTGACCTGGTTCTTAGGCTCTATAGCAGGTCTGCTGATCTGATTCTCTCGCTCTAAAGCAGCTTTGCTGACCTGGTTCTCTGGCTCTAAATCAGCTCTGCTGACCTGGTTCTCTTGCTCAAAAGCGGGTCTACTGACCTGGTTCTCTGGCTCTAAAGCAGCTCTAGTGACCTGTTTCTCTGGCTCTAGAGCAGCTCTGGTGACCTGGTTCTCTTGCTCTAGAGCAGCTCTGCTGACCTGTTTCCCTGGCTCTAAAGCAGCTCTGCAGACCTGGTTCTCTGGCTCTAAAGCATCTCTGCGGACCTGTTTCTTAGGCTCTAGAGCAGCTCTGTTGACCTGGTTCTATGGCTCTAAAGCAGCTCTGCTGACCTGGTTCTCTGGCTTTGAAGCAGCTCTGCTGACCTGGTTCTATGGCTCTAGATCAGGTCTGCTGACCTGGTTCTCTCCCTCTAAAGCAGCTCTGCTGACCTGTTTTCTCTGGCTCTACAGCAGCTCTGCTGACCTGGTTCTCTGGCTCTAGAGCAGATCTGCTGACCTGTTTCTTAGGCTCTAGAGCAGCTCTGTTGACCTAGTTCTATGGCTCTAAAGCAGCTCTGCTGACCTGGTTCTCTGGCTTTGAAGCAGCTCTGCTGACCTGGTTCTCTGGCTCTAGAGCAGGTCTACTGACCTGGTTCTCTCCCTCTAAAGCAGCTCTGCTGACCTGGTTCTCTGGCTCTAAAGCAGATCTGCTGACCTTGTTCTCTGCCTCTAAAGCAGATCTGCTGACCTGGTTTCTCTGGCTGTACAGCAGCTCTGCTGACCTGGATCTCTGACTCTAGAGCAGTTCTGCTGACCTGGTTCTTAGGCTCTAGAGCAGCTCTGCTGACTTGGTAATCTGGCTCTACAACGGCTCTGCTGACCTGGTTCTTTGGCTCTACAACGGCTCTGCTGACCTGGTTCTCTGGCTCTAAAGCAGCTCTGCTGACCTGGTTCTCTGGCTCTAAAGCAACTCTGCTGACTTGGTTCTCAGGCTCTAGAGCAGCTCTACTGACCTGGTTTTTAGGCTCTAGAGCAGCTCTGCTGGCCTGGTTCTGTGGCTCTATGACGGCTCTGCTGACCTTGTCCTCTGCCTCTACAGCAGCTCTGATGACCTTGTTCTCTGGCTCTAGAGCAGCTCTGCTGACCTGTTTCTTAGGCTCTAGAGCAGCTTTGTTGACCTGGTTCTCTCCCTCTAAAGCAGCTCTGCTGACCTGGTTCTCTGGCTCTAAAACAGCTCTGCTGACCTGGTTTCTCTGGCTCTAAAGCGGGTCTGCTGACGTGGTTCTCTGGCTCTAAAGCAGCTCTAGTGACCTGTTTCTCTGGCTCTAGAGCAGCTCTGGTGACCTGGTTCTCTTGCTCTAGAGCAGTTCTGCTGACCTGTTTCCCTGGCTCTAAAGCAGCTCTGCAGACCTGGTTCTCTGGCTCTAAAGCATCTCTGCGGACCTGGTTCTCTGGCTCTAAAACAGCTCTGCTGACCTGGTTCTCTCCCTCTAAAGCAGCTCTGCTGAACTGTTTTCTCTGGCTCTACAGCAGCTCTGCTGACCTGGTTCTCTGGCTCTAGAGCAGATCTGCTGACCTGTTTCTTAGGCTCTAGAGCAGCTCTGTTGACCTGGTTCTATGGCTCTGAAGCAGCTCTGCTGTCCTGGTTCTCTGGCTTTGAAGCAGCTCTGCTGACCTGGTTCTCTGGCTCTAGATCAGTTCTGCTGACCTGGTTCTCTCCCTCTAAAGCAGCTCTGCTGACCTGGTTCTCTGGCTCTAAAGCAGCTCTGCTGACCTTGTTCACTGCCTCTAAAGCAGCTCTGCTGACCTGGTTTCTCTGGCTCTACAGCAGCTCTGCTGACCTGGATCTCTGACTCTAGAGCAGTTCTGCTGACCTGGTTCTTAGGCTCTAGAGCAGCTCTGCTGACTTGGTAATCTGGCTCTACAACGGCTCTGCTGACCTGGTTCTCAGACTCTAGAGCAGCTCTACTGACCTGGTTTTTAGGCTCTAGAGCAGCTCTGCTGGCCTGGTTCTGTGGCTCTACGACGGCTCTGCTGACCTTGTTGTCTGCCTCTAAAGCAGCCACGCTGACCTTGTTCTCTGCCTCCAAAGCAGCTCTGCTGACATTGTTTCTCTGGCTCTACAGCAGCTCCGCTAACCTTGTTCTCTGGCTCTAGAGCAGCTCTGCTGACCTGTTTCTTAGGCTCTAGAGCAGCTTTGTTGACCTGGTTCTCTCCCTCTAAAGCAGCTCTGCTGACCTGGTTCTCTGGCTCAAAAGCGGCTCTGCTGACCTGGTTCTCTTGCTCTAAAGCAGCTCTAGTGACCTGTTTCTCTGGCTCTAGAGCAGCTCTGGTGACCTGGTTCTCTGGATCTAGAGCAGGTCTGCTGACCTGGTTCTCTGGCTCTAAAGCAGCTCTGCAGACCTGGTTCTCTGCCTCTAAAGCAGATCTGCTGACCTGGTTTCTCTGGCTGTACAGCAGCTCTGCTGACCTGGATCTCTGACTCTAGAGCAGTTCTGCTGACCTGGTTCTTAGGCTCTAGAGCAGCTCTGCTGACTTGGTAATCTGGCTCTACAACGGCTCTGCTGACCTGGTTCTCTGGCTCTACAACGGCTCTGCTGACCTGGTTCTCTGGCTCTAAAGCAGCTCTGCTGACCTGGTTCTCTGGCTCTAAAGCAACTCTGCTGACTTGGTTCTCAGGCTCTAGAGCAGCTCTACTGACCTGGTTTTTAGGCTCTAGAGCAGCTCTGCTGGCCTGGTTCTGTGGCTCTATGACGGCTCTGCTGACCTTGTCCTCTGCCTCTACAGCAGCTCTGCTGACCTTGTTCTCTGGCTCTAGAGCAGCTCTGCTGACCTGTTTCTTAGGCTCTAGAGCAGCTTTGTTGACCTGGTTCTCTCCCTCTAAAGCAGCTCTGCTGACCTGGTTCTCTGGCTCTAAAACAGCTCTGCTGACCTGGTTTCTCTGGCTCTAAAGCGGGTCTGCTGACGTGGTTCTCTGGCTCTAAAGCAGCTCTAGTGACCTGTTTCTCTGGCTCTAGAGCAGCTCTGGTGACCTGGTTCTCTTGCTCTAGAGCAGTTCTGCTGACCTGTTTCCCTGGCTCTAAAGCAGCTCTGCAGACCTGGTTCTCTGGCTCTAAAGCATCTCTGCGGACCTGGTTCTCTGGCTCTAAAACAGCTCTGCTGACCTGGTTCTCTCCCTCTAAAGCAGCTCTGCTGAACTGTTTTCTCTGGCTCTACAGCAGCTCTGCTGACCTGGTTCTCTGGCTCTAGAGCAGATCTGCTGACCTGCTTCTTAGGCTCTAGAGCAGCTCTGTTGACCTGGTTCTATGGCTCTGAAGCAGCTCTGCTGTCCTGGTTCTCTGGCTTTGAAGCAGCTCTGCTGACCTGGTTCTCTGGCTCTAGATCAGGTCTGCTGACCTGGTTCTCTCCCTCTAAAGCAGCTCTGCTGACCTGGTTCTCTGGCTCTAAAGCAGCTCTGCTGACCTTGTTCACTGCCTCTAAAGCAGCTCTGCTGACCTGGTTTCTCTGGCTCTACAGCAGCTCTGCTGACCTGGATCTCTGACTCTAGAGCAGTTCTGCTGACCTGGTTCTTAGGCTCTAGAGCAGCTCTGCTGACTTGGTAATCTGGCTCTACAACGGCTCTGCTGACCTGGTTCTCAGACTCTAGAGCAGCTCTACTGACCTGGTTTTTAGGCTCTAGAGCAGCTCTGCTGGCCTGGTTCTGTGGCTCTACGACGGCTCTGCTGACCTTGTTGTCTGCCTCTAAAGCAGCCACGCTGACCTTGTTCTCTGCCTCCAAAGCAGCTCTGCTGACATTGTTTCTCTGGCTCTACAGCAGCTCCGCTAACCTTGTTCTCTGGCTCTAGAGCAGCTCTGCTGACCTGTTTCTTAGGCTCTAGAGCAGCTTTGTTGACCTGGTTCTCTCCCTCTAAAGCAGCTCTGCTGACCTGGTTCTCTGGCTCAAAAGCGGCTCTGCTGACCTGGTTCTCTTGCTCTAAAGCAGCTCTAGTGACCTGTTTCTCTGGCTCTAGAGCAGCTCTGGTGACCTGGTTCTCTGGATCTAGAGCAGGTCTGCTGACCTGGTTCTCTGGCTCTAAAGCAGCTCTGCAGACCTGGTTCTCTGGCTCTAAAGCAGCTCTGCGGACCTAGTTCTCTGGCTCTAAAACAGCTCTGCTGACCTGGTTTCTCTGGCTCTAAAGCGGGTCTGCTGACATGGTTCTCTGGCTCTAAAGCAGCTCTAGTGACCTGTTTCTCTGGGTCTAGAGCAGCTTTGTTGACCTGGTTCTCTGGCTCTAGAGCAGCTCTCATGACCTGGTTCTTAGGCTCTAGAGCAATTCTGATGACCTGGTTCTCTGGCTCTACAACGGCTCTGCTGAACTGGTTCTCTGGCTCTAAAGCACCTCTGCTGACCTGGTTCTCTGGCTGTAAAGCAGCTCTGCTGACCAGGTTCTCTGGCTCTACAGCAGCTCTGCTGACCTGGTTCTTAGGCTCTATAGCAGGTCTACTGATCTGGTTCTCTCGTTTTAAAGCAGCTTTGCTGACCTGGTTTTCTGGCTCTAAAGCAGCTCTGCTGACGTGGTTCTCTAGGTCTAAATCAGCTCTGCTGACCTGGTTCTCTCCCTCTAAAGCAGCTCTGCTGAACTGTTTTCTCTGGCTCTACAACAGCTCTGCTGACCTGGTTCTCTGGCTCTAGAGCAGATCTGCTGACCTGTTTCTTAAGCTCTAGAGCAGCTCTGTTGACCTGGTTCTATGGCTCTAAAGCAGCTCTGCTGACCTGGTTCTCTGGCTTTGAAGCAGCTCTGCTGACCTGGTTCTCTGGCTCCAGAGCAGGTCTACTGACCTGGTTCTTCCCTCTAAAGCAGCTCTGCTGACCTGGTTCTCTGGCTCCAAAGCAGATCTGCTGACCTTGTTCTCTGCCTCTAAAGCAGATCTGCTGACCTGGTTTCTCTGGCTCTACAGCAGCTCTGCTGACCTGGATCTCTGACTCTAGAGCAGTTCTGCTGACCTGGTTCTTAGGCTCTAGAGCAGCTCTGCTGACTTGGTAATCTGGCTCTACAACGGCTCTGCTGACCTGGTTCTCTGGCTCTACAACGGCTCTGCTGGTCTGGTTCTCTGGCTCTAAAGCAGCTTTGCTGACCTGGTTCTCTGGCTCTAAAGCAACTCTGCTGACTTGGTTCTCAGGCTCAAGAGCAGCTCTACTGACCTGGTTTTTAGGCTCTAGAGGGCTCTGCTGGCCTGGTTCTGTGGCTCTATGACGGCTCTGCTGACCTTGTTCTCTGGCTCTAGAGCAGCTCTGCTGACCTGTTTCTTAGACTCTAGAGCAGCTTTTTTGACCTGGTTCTCTCCCTCTAAAGCAGCTCTGCTGACCTGTTTCTCTGGCTCTAAAGCGGCTCTGCTGACCTGGTTCTCTTGCTCAAAAGCGGGTCTGATGACCTGGTTCTCTGGGTCTAAAGCAGCTCTAGTGTCCTATTTCTCTGGCTCTAGAGCTGCTCTGGTGACCTGGTTCTCTTGCTCTAGAGCAGCTCTGCTGACCTGTTTCCCTGGCTCTAAAGCAGCTCTGTAGACCTGGTTCTCTGGCTCTAAAGCATCTCTGCGTACCTGGTTCTCTGGCTCTAGAACAACTCTGCTGACCTGGTTTCTCTGGCTCTACAGCAGCTCTGATGACCTTCTTCTCTGGCTCTAGAGCAGCTCTGCTGACCTGGTTCTTAGGCTCTAGAGCAGCTCTGTTGACCTGGTTCTCTCCCTCTAAAGTAGCTCTGCTGACCTGGTTCTCTGGCTCTACAACGGCTCTGCTGAACTGGTTCTCTGGCTCTAAAGCACCTCTGCTGACCTGGTTCTCTGGCTGTAAAGCAGCTCTGCTGACCAGGTTCTCTGGCTCTACAGCAGCTCTGCTGACCTGGTTCTTAGGCTCTATAGCAGGTCTACTGATCTGGTTCTCTCGTTTTAAAGCAGCTTTGCTGACCTGGTTTTCTGGCTCTAAAGCAGCTCTGCTGGCGTGGTTCTCTAGGTCTAAATCAGCTCTGCTGACCTGGTTCTCTCCCTCTAAAGCAGCTCTGCTGAACTGTTTTCTCTGGCTCTACAGCAGCTCTGCTGACCTGGTTCTCTGGCTCTAGAGCAGATCTGCTGACCTGTTTCTTAAGCTCTAGAGCAGCTCTGTTGACCTGGTTCTATGGCTCTAAAGCAACTCTGCTGACCTGGTTCTCTGGCTTTGAAGCAGCTCTGCTGACCTGGTTCTCTGGCTCTAGAGCAGGTCTACTGACCTGGTTCTTCCCTCTAAAGCAGCTCTGCTGACCTGGTTCTCTGGCTCCAAAGCAGATCTGCTGACCTTGTTCTCTGCCTCTAAAGCAGATCTGCTGACCTGGTTTCTCTGGCTCTACAGCAGCTCTGCTGACCTGGATCTCTGACTCTAGAGCAGTTCTGCTGACCTGGTTCTTAGGCTCTAGAGCAGCTCTGCTGACTTGGTAATCTGGCTCTACAACGGCTCTGCTGACCTGGTTCTCTGGCTCTACAACGGCTCTGCTGGCCTGGTTCTCTGGCTCTAAAGCAGCTTTGCTGACCTGGTTCTCTGGCTCTAAAGCAACTCTGCTGACTTGGTTCTCAGGCTCAAGAGCAGCTCTACTGACCTGGTTTTTAGGCTCTAGAGCGGCTCTGCTGGCCTGGTTCTGTGGCTCTATGACGGCTCTGCTGACCTTGTTCTCTGGCTCTAGAGCGGCTCTGCTGACCTGGTTCTCTTGCTCAAAAGCGGGTCTGATGACCTGGTTCTCTGGGTCTAAAGCAGCTCTAGTGTCCTATTTCTCTGGCTCTAGAGCAGCTCTGGTGACCTGGTTCTCTTGCTCTAGAGCAGCTCTGCTGACCTGTTTCCCTGGCTCTAAAGCAGCTCTGCAGACCTGGTTCTCTGGCTCTAAAGCATCTCTGCGTACCTGGTTCTCTGGCTCTAGAACAACTCTGCTGACCTGGTTTCTCTGGCTCTACAGCAGCTCTGATGACCTTCTTCTCTGGCTCTAGAGCAGCTCTGCTGACCTGGTTCTTAGGCTCTAGAGCAGCTCTGTTGACCTGGTTCTCTCCCTCTAAAGTAGCTCTGCTGACCTGGTTCTCTGGCTCTAAATCGGCTCTGCTGACCTGGTTCTCTTGCTCTAAAGCGGGTCTGCTGACCTGGTTCTCTTGCTCTAAAGCAGCTCTAGTGACCTGTTTCTCTGGCTCTAGAGTATCTCTGGTGACCTGGTTCTCTGGATCTAGAGCAGCTATGCTGACCTGGTTCTCTGGCTCGAAAGCAGCTCTGCAGACCTGGTTCTCTGGCTCTAAAGCAGCTCTGCTGACCTGGTTCTCTCCCTCTAAAGCAGGTCTGCTGACCTGGTTTCTCTGGCTCTACAGCAGCTCTGCTGACCTGTTTCTCTGGCTCTACAGCAGCTCCCCTGACCTGCTTCTCTGGCTCTAGAGCAGCTCTGCTGACCTGGTTCTTATCCTGTAGAGCAGCTCTTCTGACCTGCTTCTCTGGCTCTAAAGCAGCTCTGCTGACCTGGTTCTCTCCCTCTAAAGCAGCTCTGCTGACCTGGTTTCTCTCGCTCTATAGCAGCTCTGCTGACCTGTTTTTCTGGCTCTACAGCAGCTCTTCTGACCTTGTTCTCTCGCTCCAAAGCAGCTCTGATGACCTGGTTCTCTGGCTCTAAAGCAGATCTGCTGACCTGGTTTCTCTGGCTCTACAGCAGCTCTGCTGACCTGGATCTTTGACTCTAGAGCAGTTCTGCTGACCTGGTTCTTAGGCTCTAGAGCAGCTCAGCTGACTTGGTAATCTGTCTCTACAACGGCTCTGCTGACCTGGTTCTCTGGCTCTACAACGGCTCTGCTGACCTGATTCTCTAGCTCTAAAGCAGCTCTGCTGACCTGGTTCTCTGGCTCTAAAGCAACTCTGCTGACTTGGTTCTCAGGCTCTAGAGCAGCTCTACTGACCTGGTTTTTAGGCTCTAGAGCAGCTCTGCTGGCCTGGTTCTGTGGCTCTATAACGGCTCTGCTGACCTTGTCCTCTGCCTCTAAAGCAGCTCTGCTGACATTGTTTCTCTGGCTCTACAGCAGCTCTGCTGACCTTGTTCTCTGGCTCTAGAGCAGCTCTGCTGACCTGGTTCTCTGGCTCTAAAGCGGCTCTGCTGACCTGGTTCTCTTGCTCTAAAGCGGGTCTGCTGACCTGGTTCTCTGGCTCTAAAGCAGCTCTAGTGACCTGTTTCTCTGGCTCTTGAGCAGCTCTGGTGACCTGGTTCTCTGGCTCTAGAGCAGGTCTGCTGGGCTGGTTCTCTGGCTCTAAAGCAGCTCTGCAGACCTGGTTCTCTGGCTCTAAAGCAGCTCTGCGGACCTGGTTCTCTGGCTGTAAAACAGCTCAGCTGACCTGGTTTCTCTGGCTCTAAAGCAGGTCTGCTGACATGGTTCTCTGGCTCTAAAGCAGCTCTAGTGACCTGTTTCTCTGGGTCTAGAGCAGCTTTGTTGACCTGGTTCTCTGGCTCTAGAGCAGCTCTGATGACCTGGTTCTTAGGCTCTAGAGCAATTCTGCTGGCCTGGTTCTCTGGCTCTACAACGGCTCTGCTGAACTGGTTCTGTGGGTCTAAAGCACCTCTGCTGACCTGGATCTCTGACTCTAGAGCAGTTCTGCTGACCTGGTTCTTAGGCTCTAGAGCAGCTCTGCTGACTTGGTAATCTGGCTCTACAACGGCTCTGCTGACCTGGTTCTCTGGCTCTACAACGGCTCTGCTGCCTGGTTCTCTGGCTCTAAAGCAGCTCTGCTGACCTGGTTCTCTGGCTCTAAAACAGCTCTGCTGTCTTGGTTCTCAGGCTCTAGAGCAGCTCTACTGACCTGGTTTTTAGGCTCTAGAGCAGCTCTGCTGGCCTGGTTCTGTGGCTCTACGACGGCTCTGCTGACCTTGATGTCTGCCTCTAAAGCAGCTCTGCTGACCTTGTTCTCTCCATCTAAAGCAGCTCTGCTGACATTGTTTCTCTGGCTCTACAGCAGCTCTGCTAACCTTGTTCTCTGGCTCTAGAGCAGCTCTGCTGACCTGTTTCTTGGGCTCTAGAGCAGCTTTGTTGACCTGGTTCTCTCCCTCTAAAGCAGCTCTGCTGACCTGGTTCTCTGACTCTAAAGCGGCTCTGCTGACCTGGTTCTCTTGCTCTAAAGCGGGTCTGCTGACCTGGTTCTCTGGCTCTAAAGCAGCTCTAGTGACCTGTTTCTCTGGCTCTAGAGCAGCTCTGGTGACCTGGTTCTCTGGCTCTAGAGCAGGTCTGCTGACCTGGTTCTCTGGCTCTAAAACAGCTCTGCTGACCTGGTTTCTCTGGCTCTAAAACAGCTCTGCTGACCTGGTTTCTCTGGCTCTAAAGCGGGTCTGCTGACATGGTTCTCTGGCTCTAAAGCAGCTCTAGTGACCTGTTTCTCTGGGTCTAGAGCAGCTTTGTTGACCTAGTTCTCTGGCTCTAGAGCAGCTCTGATGACCTGGTTCTTAGGCTCTAGAGCAATTCTGCTGGCCTGGTTCTCTGGCTCCTCAATGGCTCTGCTGAACTGGTTCTCTGGCTCTAAAGCACCTCTGCTGACCTGGTTCTCTGGCTGTAAAGCAGCTCTGCTGACCAGGTTCTCTGGCTCTACAGCAGCTCTGCTGACCTGGTTCTTAGGCTCTATAGCAGGTCTGCTGATCTGGTTCTCTCGCTCTAAAGCAGCTTTGCTGACCTGGTTCTCTGGCTCTAAAGCAGCTCTGCTGACGTGGTCCTCTGGCTCTAAATCAGCTCTGCTGACCTGGTTCTCTCCCTCTAAAGCAGCTCTGCTGAACTGTTTTCTCTGGCTCCACAGCAGCTCTGCTGACCTGGTTCTCTGGCTGTAGAGCAGATCTGCTGACCTGGTTCTCTGGCTCTAGAGCAGGTCTGCTGACCTGGTTCTCTGGCTCTAAAGCAGCTCTAACCCAGCTCTGCGGACCTGGTTCTCTTGCTCTAAAGCAGCTCTGCAGACCTGGTTCTCTGGCTCTAAAGCAGCTCTGCGGACCTGGTTCTCTGGCTCTAAAACAGCTCTGCTGACCTGGTTTCTCTGGCTCTAAAGCGGGTCTGCTGACATGGTTCTCTGACTCTAAAGCAGCTCTAGTGACCTGTTTCTCTGGGTCTAGAGCAGCTTTGTTGACCTGGTTCTCTGGCTCTAGAGCAGCTCTGATGACCTGGTTCTTAGGCTCTAGAGCAATTCTGCTGGCCTGGTTCTCTGGCTCTACAATGGCTCTGCTGAACTGGTTCTCTGGCTCTAAAGCACCTCTGCTGACCTGGTTCTCTGGCTGTAAAGCAGCTCTGCTGACCAGGTTCTCTGGCTCTACAGCAGCTCTGCTGACCTGGTTCTTAGGCTCTACAGCAGGTCTGCTGATCTGGTTCTCTGGCTCTAAAGCAGCTTTGCTGACCTGGTTCTCTGGCTCTAAAGCAGCTCTGCTGACGTGGTTCTCTGGCTCTAAATCAGCTCTGCTGACCTGGTTCTCTCCCTCTAAAGCAGCTCTAATGAACTGTTTTCTCTGGCTCTACAGCAGCTCTCCTGACCTGGATCTCTGACTCTAAAGAAACTCTGCTGACTTGGTTCTCAGGCTCTAGAGCAGCTCTGCTGACTTGGTAATCTGGCTCTACAACGGCTCTGCTGACCTGGTTCTCTGGCTCTACAACGGCTCTGCTGACCTGGTTCTCTGGCTCTAAAGCAGCTCTGCTGACCTGGTTCTCTGGCTCTAAAGCAACTCTGCTGACTTGGTTCTCAGGCTCTAGAGCAGCTCTACTGACCTGGTTTTTAGGCTCTAGAGCAGCTCTGCTGGCCTGGTTCTGTGGCTCTATGACGGCTCTGCTGACCTTGTCCTCTGCCTCTACAGCAGCTCTGCTGACCTTGTTCTCTGGCTCTAGAGCAGCTCTGCTGACCTGTTTCTTAGGCTCTAGAGCAGCTTTGTTGACCTGGTTCTCTCCCTCTAAAGCAGCTCTGCTGACCTGGTTCTCTGGCTCTAAAACAGCTCTGCTGACCTGGTTTCTCTGGCTCTAAAGCGGGTCTGCTGACATGGTTCTCTGGCTCTAAAGCAGCTCTAGTGACCTGTTTCTCTGGCTCTAGAGCCGATCTTCTGACCTGTTTCTTAGGCTCTAGAGCAGCTCTGTTGACCTGGTTCAATGGCTCTAAAGCAGCTCTGCTGACCTGGTTCTCTGGCTTTGAAGCAGCTCTGATGACCTGGTTCTCTGGCTCTAGATCAGGTCTGCTTACCTGGTTCTCTCCCTCTAAAGCAGCTCTGCTGACCTGGTTCTCTGGCTCTAAAGCAGCTCTGCTGACCGTGTTCACTGCCTCTAAAGCAGCTCTGCTGACCTGGTTTCTCTGGCTCTACAGCAGCTCTGCTGACCTGGATCTCTGACTCTAGAGCAGTTCTGCTGACCTGGTTCTTAGGCTCTAGAGCAGCTCTGCTGACTTGGTTCTCTGGCTCTAAAGCAGCTCTAGTGACCTGTTTCTCTGGGTCTAGAGCAGCTTTGTTGACCTGGTTCTCTCCCTCTAAAGCAGCTCTGCTGACCTGGTTCTCTGGCTCTAGAGCGGCTCTGGTGACCTGGTTCTCTGGCTCTAGAGCAGGTCTGCTGACCTGGTTCTCTGGCTCTAAAGCAGCTCTGCAGACCTGGTTCTCTGGCTCTAAAGCAGCTCTGCGGACCTGGTTCTCTGGCTCTAAAACAGCTCTGCTGACATGGTTTCTCTGGCTCTAAAGCGGGTCTGCTGACATGGTTCTCGTGCTCTAAAGCAGCTCTAGTGACCTGTTTCTCTGGGTCTAGAGCAGCTTTGTTGACCTGGTTCTCTGGCTCTAGAGCAGCTCTGATGACCTGGTTCTTAGGCTCTAGAGCAATTCTGCTGGCCTGGTTCTCTGGCTCTACAACGGCTCTGCTGAACTGGTTCTCTGGCTCTAAAGCACCTCTGCTGACCTGGTTCTCTGGCTGTAAAGCAGCTCTGCTGACCAGGTTCTCTGGCTCTACAGCAGCTCTGCTGACCTGGTTCTTAGGCTCTATAGCAGGTCTGCTGATCTGGTTCTCTCGCTCTAAAGCAGCTTTGCTGACCTGGTTCTCTGGCTCTAAAGCAGCTCTGCTGACGTGGTTCTCTGGCTCTAAATCAGCTCTGCTGACCTGGTTCTCTCCCTCTAAAGCAGCTCTAATGAACTCTTTTCTCTGGCTCTACAGCAGCTCTGCTGACCTGGTTCTCTGGCTCTAGAGCAGATCTGCTGACCTGTTTCTTAGGCTCTAGAGCAGCTCTGTTGACCTGGTTCTATGGCTCTAAAGCAGCTCTGCTGACCTGGTTCTCTGGCTTTGAAGCAGCTCTGCTGACCTGGTTCTCTGGCTCTAGAGCAGGTCTACTGACCTGGTTCTCTCTCTCTCAAGCAGCTCTGCTGACCTGGTTCTCTGGCTCTAAAGCAGATCTGCTGACCTTGTTCTCTGCCTCTAAAGCAGATCTGCTGACCTGGTTTCTCTGGCTCTACAGCAGCTCTGCTGACCTGGATCTCTGACTCTAGAGCAGTTCTGCTGACCTGGTTCTTAGGCTCTAGAGCAGCTCTGCTGACTTGGTAATCTGGCTCTACAACGGCTCTGCTGACCTGGTTCTCTGGCTCTACAATGGCTCTGCTGACCTGGTTCTCTGGCTCTAAAGCAGCTCTGCTGACCTGGTTCTCTGGCTCTAAAGCAACTCTGCTGACCTGGTTCTCAGGCTCTAGAGCAGCTCTACTGACCTGGTTTTAGGCTCTAGAGCAGCTCTGCTGGCCTGGTTCTGTGGCTCTATGACGGCTCTGCTGACCTTGTCCTCTGCCTCTACAGCAGCTCTGCTGACCTTGTTCTCTGGCTCTAGAGCAGCTCTGCTGACCTGTTTCTTAGGCTCTAGAGCAGCTTTGTTGACCTGGTTCTCTCCCTCTAAAGCAGCTCTGCTGACCTGGTTCTCTGGCTCTAAAACAGCTCTGCTGACCTGGTTTCTCTGGCTCTAAAGCGGGTCTGCTGACATGGTTCTCTGGCTCTAAAGCAGCTCTAGTGACCTGTTTCTCTGGCTCTAGAGCATCTCTGGTGACCTGGTTCTCTTGCTCTAGAGCAGCTCTGCTGACCTGTTTCCCTGGCTCTAAAGCAGCTGTGCAGACCTGGTTCTCTGGCTCTAAAGCATCTCTGCGGACCTGGTTCTCTGGCTCTAAAACAGCTCTGCTGACCTGGTTCTCTCCCTCTAAAGCAGCTCTGCTGAACTGTTTTCTCTGGCTCTACAGCAGCTCTGGTGACCTGGTTCTCTTGCTCTAGAGCAGCTCTGCTGACCTGTTTCCCTGGCTCTAAAGCAGCTCTGCAGACCTGGTTCTCTGGCTCTAAAGCATCTCTGCAGACCTTTTTCTCTGGCTCTAAAACAGCTCTGCTGACCTGGTTCTCTCCCTCTAAAGCAGCTCTGCTGAACTGTTTTCTCTGGCTCTACAGCAGCTCTGCTGACCTGGATCTCTGACTCTAGAGCAGATCTGCTGACCTGTTTCTTAGGCTCTAGAGCAGCTCTGTCGACCTGGTTCTATGGCTCTAAAGCAGCTCTGCTGACCTGGTTCTCTGGCTTTGAAGCAGCTCTGCTGACCTGGTTCTCTGGCTCTAGATCAGGTCTGCTGACCTGGTTCTCTCCCTCTAAAGCAGCTCTGCTGACCTGGTTCTCTGGCTCTAAAGCAGCTCTGCTGACCTTGTTCACTGCCTCTAAAGCAGCTCTGCTGACCTGGTTTCTCTGGCTCTACAGCAGCTCTGCTGACCTGGATCTCTGACTCTAGAGCAGTTCTGCTGACCTGGTTCTTAGGCTCTAGAGCAGCTCTGCTGACTTGGTAATCTGGCTCTACAACGGCTCTGCTGACCTGGTTCTCAGGCTCTAGAGCAGCTCTACTGACCTGGTTTTAGGCTCTAGAGCAGCTCTGCTGGCCTGGTTCTGTGGCTCTACGACGGCTCTGCTGACCTTGTTGTCTGCCTCTAAAGCAGCCACTCTGACCTTGTTCTCTGCCTCCAAAGCAGCCTCTGCTGACATTGTTTCTCTGGCTCTACAGCAGCTCCGCTAACCTTGTTCTCTGGCTCTAGAGCAGCTCTGCTGACCTGTTTCTTAGGCTCTAGAGCAGCTTTGTTGACCTGGTTCTCTCCCTCTAAAGCAGCTCTGCTGACCTGGTTCTCTGGCTCAAAAGCGGCTCTGCTGACCTGGTTCTCTTGCTCTAAAGCAGCTCTAGTGACCTGTTTCTCTGGCTCTAGAGCAGCTCTGGTGACCTGGTTCTCTGTCTCTAGAGCAGGTCTGCTGACCTGGTTCTCTGGCTCTAAAGCAGCTCTGCAGACCTGGTTCTCTGGCTCTAAAGCAGCTCTGCGGACCTGGTTCTCTGGCTCTAAAACAGCTCTGCTGACCTGGTTTCTCTGGCTCTAAAGCGGGTCTGCTGACATGGTTCTCTGGCTCTAAAGCAGTTCTAGTGACCTGTTTCTCTGGGTCTAGAGCAGCTTTGTTGACCTGGTTCTCTGGCTCTAGAGCAGCTCTGATGACCTGGTTCTTAGGCTCTAGAGCAATTCTGATGACCTGGTTCTCTGGCTCTACAACGGCTCTGCTGAACTGGTTCTCTGGCTCTTAAGCACCTCTGCTGACCTGGTTCTATGGCTGTAAAGCAGCTCTGCTGACCAGGTTCTCTGGCTCTACAGCAGCTCTGCTGACCTGGTTCTTAGGCTCTATAGCAGGTCTACTGATCTGGTTCTCTCGCTCTAAAGCAGCTCCCGTGAACTGTTTTCTCTGGCTCTACAGCAGCTCTGCTGACCTGGTTCTCTGGCTCTAGAGCAGATCTGCTGACCTGTTTCTTAAGCTCTAGAGCAGCTCTGTTGACCTGGTTCTATGGCTCTAAAGCAGCTCTGCTGACCTGGTTCTCTGGCTTTGAAGCAGCTCTGCTGACCTGGTTCTCTGGCTGTAGAGCAGGTCTACTGACCTGGTTCTTCCCTCTAAAGCAGCTCTGATGACCTGGTTCTCTGGCTCCAAAGCAGATCTGCTGACCTTGTTCTCTGCCTCTAAAGCAGATCTGCTGACCTGGTTTCTCTGGCTCTACAGCAGCTCTGCTGACCTGGATCTCTGACTCTAGAGCAGTTCTGCTGACCTGGTTCTTAGGCTCTAGAGCAGCTCTGCTGACTTGGTAATCTGGCTCTACAACGGCTCTGCTGACCTGGTTCTCTGGCTCTACAACGGCTCTGCTGACCTGGTTCTCTGGCTCTAAAGCAGCTCTGCTGACCTGGTTCTCTGGCTCTAAAGCAACTCTGCTGACTTGGTTCTCAGGCTCAAGAGCAGCTCTACTGACCTGGTTTTTAGGCTCTAGAGCGGCTCTGCTGGCCTGGTTCTGTGGTTCTATGACGGCTCTGCTGACCTTGTCCTCTGCCTCTAAAGCAGCTCTGCTGACATTGTTTCTCTGGCTCTACAGCAGCTCTGCTGACCTTGTTCTCTGGCTCTAGAGCAGCTCTGCTGACCTGTTTCTTAGACTCTAGAGCAGCTTTGTTGACCTGGTTCTCTCCCTCTAAAGCAGCTCTGCTGACCTGTTTCTCTGGCTCTAAAGCGGCTCTGCTGACCTGGTTCTCTTGCTCAACAGCGGGTCTGATGACCTGGTTCTCTGGCTCTAAAGCAGCTCTAGTGTCCTATTCTCTGGCTCTAGAGCAGCTCTGGTGACCTGGTTCTCTTGCTCTAGAGCAGCTCTCCTGACCTGTTTCCCTGGATCTAAAGCAGCTCTGCAGACCTGGTTCTCTGGCTCTAAAGCATCTCTGCGGACCTGGTTCTCTGGCTCTAAAACAGCTCTGCTGACCTGGTTTCTCTGGCTCTACAGCAGCTCTGATGACCTTCTACTCTGGCTCTAGAGCAGCTCTGCTGACCTGGTTCTTAGGCTCTAGAGCAGCTCTATTGACTTTGTTCTCTCCCTCTAAAGTAGCTCTGCTGACCTGGTTCTCTGGCTCTAAATCGGCTCTGCTGACCTGGTTCTCTTGCTCTAAAGCGGGTCTGCTGACCTGGTTCTCTTGCTCTAAAGCAGCTCTAGTGACCTGTTTCTCTGGCTCTAGAGTATCTCTGGTGACCTGGTTCTCTGGCTCTAGAGCAGCTATGCTGACCTGGTTCTCTGGCTCGAAAGCAGCTCTGCAGACCTGGTTCTCTGGCTCTAAAGCAGCTCTGCTGACCTGGTTCTCTCCCTCTAAAGCAGGTCTGCTGACCTGGTTTCTCTGGCTCTACAGCAGCTCTGCTGACCTGTTTCTCTGGCTCTACAGCAGCTCCCCTGACCTGCTTCTCTGGCTCTAGAGCAGCTCTGCTGACCTGGTTCTTATCCTGTAGAGCAGCTCTTCTGACCTGGTTCTCTGACTCTAAAGCAGCTCTGCTGACCTGGTTCTCTCCCTCAAAGCAGCTCTGCTGACCTGGTTTCTCTCGCTCTATAGCAGTTCTGCTGACCTGTTTTTCTGGCTCTACATCAGCTCTTCTGACCTTGTTCTCTGGCTCCAAAGCAGCTCTGATGACCTGGTTCTCTGGCTCCAAAGCATCTCTGCTGACCTGGTTCTATGGCTCTAAAGCAGCTCTGCAGACCTAGTTCTCTGGCTCTAAAGCATCTCTGCGGACCTGGTTCTCTGGCTCTAAAACAGCTCTGCTGACCTGGTTTCTCTGGCTCTACAGCAGCTCTGTTGACCTTCTTCTCTGGCTCTAGAGCAGCTCTGCTGACCTGGTTCTTAGGCTCTAGAGCAGCTCTGTTGACCTGGTTCTCTCCCTCTAAAGCAGCTCTGCTGACCTGGTTCTCTCCCTCTAAAGCAGCTCCGCTGACCTGGTTCTCTGGCTCTAAAGCAGCTCTGCTGACCTGGTTTCTCTGGCTCTACAGCAGCTCTGCTGACCTGGATCTCTGACTCTAGAGCAGTTCTTCTGACCTGGTTCTTAGGCTCTAGAGCAGCTCTGCTGACTTGGTAATCTGGCTCTACAACGGATCTGCTGACCTGGATCTCTGGCTCTACAACGGCTCTGCTGACCTGGTTCTCTGGCTCTAAAGCAGCTCTGCTGACCTGGTTCTCTGGCTCTAAAGCAGCTCTGCAGACTTGGTTCTCAGGCTCTAGAGCAGCTCTACTGACCTGGTTTTTAGGCACTAGTGCAGCTCTGCTGGCCTGGTTCTGTGGCTCTACGACGGCCCTGCTGACCTTGTTCTCTGCCTCTAAAGCAGATCTGCTGACCTTGTTCTCTGCCTCTAAAGCAGCTCTGCTGACATTATTTCTCTGGCTCTACAGCAGCTCTGCTGACCTTGTTCTCTGGCTCTAGAGCAGCTCTGCTGACCTGTTTCTTAGGCTCTAGAGCAGCTTTGTTGACCTGGTTCTCTCCCTCTAAAGCAGCTCTGCTGACCTGGTTCTCTGGCTCTAAAGCGGCTCTGCTGACCTGGTTCTCTTGCTCTAAAGCGGGTCTGCTGACCTGGTTCCCTGCTCTAAAGCAGCTCTAGTGACCTGTTTCTCTGGCTCTAGAGCAGCTCTGGTGACCTGGTTCTCTGGCTCTAGAGCAGCTCTGCTGACCTGGTTCTCTGGCTCTAGAGCAGCTCTGGTGACCTGGTTCTCTGGCTCTAGAGCAGGTCTGCTGACCTGGTTCTCTGGCTCTAAAGCAGCTCTGCAGACCTGGTTCTCTGGCTCTAAAGCAGCTCTGTGGACCTGGTTCTCTGGCTCTAAAACAGCTCTGCTGACCTGGTTTCTCTGGCTCTAAAGCGGGTCTGCTGACATGGTTCTCTGGCTCTAAAGCAGCTCTAGTGACCTGTTTCTCTGGGTCTAGAGTAGCTTTGTTGACCTGGTTCTCTGGCTCTAGAGCAGCTCTGATGACCTGGTTTTTAGGCTCTAGAGCAATTCTGCTGGCCTGGTTCTCTGGCTCTTCAACGGCTCTGCAGAACTGGTTCTCTGGCTCTACAACGGCTCTGCTGACCTGGTTCTCTGGCTCTAAAGCAGCTCTGCTGACCTGGTTCTCTGGCTCTAAAGCAACTCTGCTGACTTGGTTCTCAGGCTCAAGAGCAGCTCTACTGACCTGGTTTTTAGGCTCTAGAGCGGCTCTGCTGGCCTGGTTCTGTGGCTCTATGACGGCTCTGCTGACCTTGTCCTCTGCCTCTAAAGCAGCTCTGCTGACATTGTTTCTCTGGCTCTACAGCAGCTCTGCTGACCTTGTTCTCTGGCTCTAGAGCAGCTCTGCTGACCTGTTTCTTAGACTCTAGAGCAGCTTTGTTGACCTGGTTCTCTCCCTCTAAAGCAGCTCTGCTGACCTGTTTCTCTGGCTCTAAAGCAGCTCTGCTGACCTGGTTCTCTTGCTCAACAGCGGGTCTGATGACCTGGTTCTCTGGCTCTAAAGCAGCTCTAGTGTCCTATTTCTCTGGCTCTAGAGCGGCTCTGGTGACCTGGTTCTCTTGCTCTAGAGCAGCTCTGCTGACCTGTTTCCCTGGCTCTAAAGCAGCTCTGCAGACCTGGTTCTCTGGCTCTAAAGCATCTCTGCAGACCTGGTTCTCTGGCTCTAAAACAGCTCTGCTGACCTGGTTTCTCTGGCTCTACAGCAGCTCTGATGACCTTCTTCTCTGGCTCTAGAGCAGCTCTGCTGACCTGGTTCTTAGGCTCCAGAGCAGCTCTGTTGACTTTGTTCTCTCCCTCTAAAGTAGCTCTGCTGACCTGGTTCTCTGGCTCTAAATCGGCTCTGCTGACCTGGTTCTCTTGCTCTAAAGCGGGTCTGCTGACCTGGTTCTCTTGCTCTAAAGCAGCTCTAGTGACCTGTTTCTCTGGCTCTAGAGTATCTCTGGTGACCTGGTTCTCTGGCTCTAGAGCAGCTATGCTGACCTGGTTCTCTGGCTCGAAAGCAGCTCTGCAGACCTGGTTCTCTGGCTCTAAAGCAGCTCTGCTGACCTGGTTCTCTCCCTCTAAAGCAGGTCTGCTGACCTGGTTTCTCTGGCTCTACAGCAGCTCTGCTGACCTGTTTCTCTGGCTCTACAGCAGCTCCCCTGACCTGCTTCTCTGGCTCTAGAGCAGCTCTGCTGACCTGGTTCTTATCCTGTAGAGCAGCTCTTCTGACCTGGTTCTCTGACTCTAAAGCAGCTCTGCTGACCTGGTTCTCTCCCTCTAAGCAGCTCTGCTGACCTGGTTTCTCTCGCTCTATAGCAGCTCTGTTGACCTGTTTTTCTGGCTCTACATCAGCTCTTCTGACCTTGTTCTCTGGCTCCAAAGCAGCTCTGATGACCTGGTTCTCTGGCTCTAAAGCATCTCTGCTGACCTGGTTCTATGGCTCTAAAGCAGCTCTGCAGACCTAGTTCTCTGGCTCTAAAGCATCTCTGCGGACCTGGTTCTCTGGCTCTAAAACAGCTCTGCTGACCTGGTTTCTCTGGCTCTAAAGCAGCTCTGTTGACCTTCTTCTCTGGCTCTAGAGCAGCTCTGCTGACCTGGTTCTTAGGCTCTAGAGCAGCTCTGTTGACCTGGTTCTCTCCCTCTAAAGCAGCTCTGCTGACCTGGTTCTCTCCCTCTAAAGCAGCTCCGCTGACCTGGTTCTCTGGCTCTAAAGCAGCTCTGCTGACCTGGTTTCTCTGGCTCTACAGCAGCTCTGCTGACCTGGATCTCTGACTCTAGAGCAGTTCTGCTGACCTGGTTCTTAGGCTCTAGAGCAGCTCTGCTGACTTGGTAATCTGGCTCTACAACGGATCTGCTGACCTGGATCTCTGGCTCTACAACGGCTCTGCTGACCTGGTTCTCTGGCTCTAAAGCAGCTCTGCTGACCTGGTTCTCTGGCTCTAAAGCAGCTCTGCTGACTTGGTTCTCAGGCTCTAGAGCAGCTCTACTGACCTGGTTTTTAGGCACTAGTGCAGCTCTGCTGGCCTGGTTCTGTGGCTCTACGACGGCCCTGCTGACCTTGTTCTCTGCCTCTAAAGCAGATCTGCTGACCTTGTTCTCTGCCTCTAAAGCAGCTCTGCTGACATTATTTCTCTGGCTCTCCAGCAGCTCTGCTGACCTTGTTCTCTGGCTCTAGAGCAGCTCTGCTGACCTGTTTCTTAGGCTCTAGAGCAGCTTTGTTGACCTGGTTCTCTCCCTCTAAAGCAGCTCTGCTGACCTGGTTCTCTGGCTCTAAAGCGGCTCTGCTGACCTGGTTCTCTTGCTCTAAAGCGGGTCTGCTGACCTGGTTCCCTGCTCTAAAGCAGCTCTAGTGACCTGTTTCTCTGGCTCTAGAGCAGCTCTGGTGACCTGGTTCTCTGGCTCTAGAGCAGCTCTGCTGACCTGGTTCTCTGGCTCTAGAGCAGCTCTGGTGACCTGGTTCTCTGGCTCTAGAGCAGGTCTGCTGACCTGGTTCTCTGGCTCTAAAGCAGCTCTGCAGACCTGGTTCTCTGGCTCTAAAGCAGCTCTGTGGACCTGGTTCTCTGGCTCTAAAACAGCTCTGCTGACCTGGTTTCTCTGGCTCTAAAGCGGGTCTGCTGACATTGTTCTCTGGCTCTAAAGCAGCTCTAGTGACCTGTTTCTCTGGGTCTAGAGTAGCTTTGTTGACCTGGTTCTCTGGCTCTAGAGCAGCTCTGATGACCTGGTTTTTAGGCTCTAGAGCAATTCTGCTGGCCTGGTTCTCTGGCTCTACAACGGCTCTGCAGAACTGGTTCTCTGGCTCTAAAGCACCTCTGCTGACCTGGTTCTCTGGCTGTAAAGCAGCTCTGCTGACCAGGTTCTCTGGCTCTACAGCAGCTCTGCTGACCTGGTTCTTAGGCTCTATAGCAGGTTTGCTGATCTGGTTCTCTGGCTCTAAAGCAGCTTTGCTGACCTGGTTCTCTGGCTCTAAAGCAGCTCTGCTGACGTGGTTCTCTGGCTCTAAATCAGCTCTGCTGACCTTGTTCTCTCCCTCTAAAGCAGCTCTGCTGAACTGTTTTCTCTGGCTCTACAGCAGCTCTGCTGACCTGGTTCTCTGGCTCTAGAGCAGATCTGCTGACCTGTTTCTTAGGCTCTAGAGCAGCTCTGTTGACCTGGTTCTATGGCTCTAGAGCAGCTCTGCTGACCTGGTTCTCTGGCTCTAAAGCAGATCTGCTGACCTTGTTCTCTGCCTCTAAAGCAGATCTGCTGACCTGGTTTCTCTGGCTCTACAGCAGCTCTGCTGACCTGGATCTCTGACTCTAGAGCAGTTCTGCTGACCTGGTTCTTAGGCTCTAGAGCAGCTCTGCTGACTTGGTAATCTGTCTCTACAACGGCTCTGCTGACCTGGTTCTCTGGCTCTACAACGGCTCTGCTGACCTGATTCTCTGGCTCTAAAGCAGCTCTGCTGACCTGGTTCTCTGGCTCTAAAGCAACTCTGCTGACTTGGTTCTCAGGCTCTAGAGCAGCTCTACTGACCTGGTTTTTAGGCTCTAGAGCAGCTCTGCTGGCCTGGTTCTGTGGCTCTATGACGGCTCTGCTGACCTTGTCCTCTGCCTCTAAAGCAGCTCTGCTGACATTGTTTCTCTGGCTCTACAGCAGCTCTGCTGACCTTGTTCTCTGGCTCTAGAGCAGCTCTGCTGACCTGGTTCTCTGGCTCTAAAGCAGCTGTGCTGACCTGGTTCTCTTGCTCTAAAGCGGGTCTGCTGACCTGGTTCTCTGGCTCTAAAGCAGCTCTAGTGACCTGTTTCTCTGGCTCTTGAGCAGCTCTGGTGACCTGGTTCTCTGGCTCTAGAGCAGGTCTGCCGACCTGGTTCTCTGGCTCTAAAGCAGCTCTGCAGACCCGGTTCTCTGGCTCTAAAGCAGCTCTGCAGACCTGGTTCTCTGGCTGTAAAACAGCTCAGCTGACCTGGATTCTCTGGCTCTAAAGCGGGTCTGCTGACATGGTTCTCTGGCTCTAAAGCAGCTCTAGTGACCTGTTTCTCTGGGTCTAGAGCAGCTTTGTTGACCTGGTTCTCTGGCTCTAGAGCAGCTCTGATGACCTGGTTCTTAGGCTCTAGAGCAATTATGCTGGCCTGGTTCTCTGGCTCTACAACGGCTCTGCTGAACTGGTTCTCTGGCTCTAAAGCACCTTTGCTGACCTGGTTCTCTGGCCGTAAAGCAACTCTGCTGACCAGGTTCTCTGCCTCTACAGCAGCTCTGCTGACCTGGTTCTTAGGCTCTATAGCAGGTCTGCTGATCTGGTTCTCTCGCTCTAAAGCAGCTTTGCTGACCTGGTTCTCTTGCTCTAAAGAAGCTCTGCTGACGTGGTTCTCTGGCTCTAAATCAGCTCTGCTGACCTGGTTCTCTCCCTCTAAAGCAGCTCTGCTGAACTGTTTTCTCTGGCTCTACAGCAGCTCTGCTGACCTGGTTCTCTGGCTCTAGAGCAGATCTGCTGACCTGTTTCTTAGGCTCTAGAGCAGCTCTGTTGACCTGGTTCTATGGCTCTAAAGCAGCTCTGCTGACCTGGTTCTCTGGCTTTGAAGCAGCTCTGCTGACCTGGTTCTCTGGCTCTAGAGCAGGTCTACTGACCTGGTTCTCTCCCTCTAAAACAGCTCTGCTGACCTGGTTCTCTGGCTCTAGAGCAGCTCTGGTACCTGGTTCTCTGGCTCTAGAGCAGGTCTGCTGACCTGGTTCTCTGGCTCTAAAGCAGCTCTGCAGACATGGTTCTCTGGCTCTAAAGCAGCTCTGCGGACCTGGTTCTCTCCCTCTAAAACAGCTCTGCTGACCTGGTTCTCTGGCTCTAGAGCAGCTCTGGTACCTGGTTCTCTGGCTCTAGAGCAGGTCTGCTGACCTGGTTCTCTGGCTCTAAAGCAGCTCTGCAGACATGGTTCTCTGGCTCTAAAGCAGCTCTGCGGACCTGGTTCTCTGGCTCTAAAACAGCTCTGCTGACCTGGTTTCTCTGGCTCTAAAGCGGGTCTGCTGACATGGTTCTCTGGCTCTAAAGCAGCTGTAGAGACCTGTTTCTCTGGGTCTAGAGCAGCTTTGTTGACCTGGTTCTTAGCCTCTAGAGCAATTCTGCTGGCCTGGTTCTCTGGCTCTACAACGGCTCTGCTGAACTGGTTCTCTGGCTCTAAAGCACCTCTGCTGACCTGGTTCTCTGGCTGTAAAGCATCTCCGCTGACCAGGTTCTCTGGCTCTACAGCAGCTCTGCTGACCTGGTTCTTAGGCTCTATAGCAGGTCTGCTGATCTGGTTCTCTCGCTCTAAAGCAGCTTTGCTGACCTGGTTCTCAGGGCTCTAAAGCAGTTCTGCTGACGTGGTTCTCTGGCTCTAAATCAGCTCTGCTGACCTGGTTCTCTCCCTCTAAAGCAGCTCTAATGAACTGTTTTCTCTGGCTCTACAGCAGCTCTGCTGACCTGGTTCTCTGGCTCTAGAGCAGATCTGCTGACCTGTTTCTTAGGCTCTAGAGCAACTCTGTTGACCTGGTTCTATGGCTCTAAAGCAGCTCTGCTGACCTGGTTCTCTGGCTTTGAAGCAGCTCTGCTGACCTGGTTCTCTGGCTCTAGAGCAGGTCTACTGACCTGGTTCTCTCCCTCTAAAGCAGCTCTGCTGACCTGGTTCTCTGGCTCTAAAGCAGATCTGCTGACCTTGTTCTCTGCCTCTAAAGCAGATCTGCTGACCTGGTTTCTCTGGCTCTACAGCAGCTCTGCTGACCTGGATCTCTGACTCTAAAGCAGTTCTGCTGACCTGGTTCTTAGGCTCTAGAGCAGCTCTGCTGACTTGGTAATCTGGCTCTACAACGGCTCTGCTGACCTGGTTCTTTGGCTCTACAACGGCTCTGCTGACCTGGTTCTCTGGCTCTAAAGCAGCTCTGCTGACCTGGTTCTCTGGCTCTAAAGCAACTCTGCTGACTTGGTTCTCAGGCTCTAGAGCAGCTCTACTGACCTGGTTTTTAGGCTCTAGAGCAGCTCTGCTGGCCTGGTTCTGTGGCTCTATGACGGCTCTGCTGGCCTTGTCCTCTGCCTCTAAAGCAGCTCTGCTGACATTGTTTCTCTGGCTCTACAGCAGCTCTGCTGACCTTGTTCTCTGGCTCTAGAGCAGCTCTTTTGACCTGTTTCTTAGGCTCTAGAGCAGCTTTGTTGACCTGGTTCTCTCCCTCTAAAGCAGCTCTGCTGACCTGGTTCTCTTGCTCTAAAGCGGCTCTGCTGACCTCGTTCTCTTGCTCAAAAGCGGGTCTGCTGACCTGGTTCTCTGGCTCTAAAGCAGCTCGAGTGACCTGTTTCTCTGGCTCTAGAGCAGCTCTGGTGACCTTGTTCTTTTGCTCTAGAGCAGCTCTGCTGACCTGTTTCCCTGGCTCTAAAGCAGCTCTGCAGACCTGGTTTTCTGGCTCTAAAGCATCTCTGCGGACCTGGTTCTCTGGCTCTAAAACAGCTCTGCTGACCTGGTTCTCTCCCTCTAAAGCAGCTCTGCTGAACTGTTTTCTCTGGCTCTACAGCAGCTCTGCCAACCTGATTCTCTGGCTCTAGAGCAGATCTGCTGACCTGTTTCTTAGGCTCTAGAGCAGCTCTGTTGACCTGGTTCTATGGCTCTAAAGCAGCTCTGCTGACCTGGTTCTCTGGCTTTGAAGCAGCTCTGCTAACCTGGTTCTCTGGCTCTAGATCAGGTCTGCTGACCTGGTTCTCTCCCTCTAAAGCAGCTCTGCTGACCTGGTTCTCTGGCTCTAAAGCAGCTCTGCTGACCTTGTTCACTGGCTCTAAAGCAGCTCTGCTGACCTGGTTTCTCTGGCTCTACAGCAGCTCTGCTGACCTGGATCTCTGTCTCTAGAGCAGTTCTGCTGACCTGGTTCTTAGGCTCTAGAGCAGCTCTGCTGACTTGGTAATCTGGCTCTACAACGGTTCTGCTGACCTGGTTCTCTGGCTCTACAATGGCTCTGCTGCCTGGTTCTCTGGCTCTAAAGCAGCTCTGCTGACCTGGTTCTCTGGCTCTAAAACAGCTCTGCTGACTTGGTTCTCAGGCTCTAGAGCAGCTCTACTGACCTGGTTTTTAGGCTCTAGAGCAGCTCTGCTGGCCTGGTTCTGTGGCTCTACGACGGCTCTGCTGACCTTGATGTCTGCCTCTAAAGCAGCTCTGCTGACCTTGTTCTCTGCATCTAAAGCAGCTCTGCTGACATTGTTTCTCTGGCTCTACAGCAACTCTGCTAACCTTGTTCTCTGGCTCTAGAGCAGCTCTGCTGACCTGTTTCTTAGGCTCTAGAGCAGCTTTGTTGACCTGGTTCTCTCCCTCTAAAGCAGCTCTGCTGACCTGGTTCTCTGGCTCTAAAGCGGCTCTGCTGACCTGGTTCTCTTGCTCTAAAGCGGGTCTGCTGACCTGGTTCTCTGGCTCTAAAGCAGCTCTAGTGACCTGTTTCTCTGGCTCTAGAGCAGCTCTGGTGACCTGGTTCTCTGGCTCTAGAGCAGGTCTGCTGACCTGGTTCTCTGGATCTAAAGCAGCTCTGCAGACCTGGTTCTCTGGCTCTAAAGCAGCTCTGCGGACCTGGTTCTCTGGCTCTAAAACAGCTCCGCTGACCTGGTTTCTCTGGCTCTAAAGCGGGTCTGCTGACATGGTTTTCTGGCTCTAAAGCAGCTCTAGTGACCGGTTTCTCTGGGTCTAGAGCAGCTTTGTTGACCTGGTTCTCTGGCTCTAGAGCAGCTCTGATGACCTGGTTCTTAGCCTCTAGAGCAATTCTGCTGGCCTGGTTCTCTGGCTCTACAACGGCTCTGCTGAACTGGTTCTCTGGCTCTAAAGCACCTCTGCTGACCTGGTTCTCTGGCTGTAAAGCATCTCCGCTGACCAGGTTCTCTGGCTCTGCAGCAGCTCTGCTGACCTGGTTCTTAGGCTCTATAGCAGGTCTGCTGATGTGGTTCTCTCGCTCTAAAGCAGCTTTGCTGACCTGGTTCTCAGGGCTCTAAAGCAGCTCTGCTGATGTGGTTCTCTGGCTCTAAATCAGCTCTGCTGACCTGGTTCTCTCCCTCTAAAGCAGCTCTAATGAACTGTTTTCTCTGGCTCTACAGCAGCTCCGCTGACCTGGTTCTCTGGCTCTAGAGCAGATCTGCTGACCTGTTTCTTAGGCTCTAGAGCAGCTCTGTTGACCTGGTTCTATGGCTCTAAAGCAGCTCTTCTGACCTGGTTCTCTGGCTTTGAAGCAGCTCTGCTGACCTGGTTCTCTGGCTCCAGAGAAGGTCTACTGACCTGGTTCTCTCCCTCTAAAGCAGCTCTGCTGGCCTGGTTCTCTGGCTCTAGAGCAGCTCTGGTGACCTGGTTCTCTGGCTCTAGAGCAGGTCTGCTGACCTGGTTCTCTGGCTCTAAAGCAGCTCTGCAGACCTGGTTCTCTGGCTCTAAAGCAGCTCTGCGGACCTGGTTCTCTGGCTCTAAAACAGCTCTGCTGACCTGGTTTCTCTGGCTCTAAAGCGGGTCTGCTGACATGGTTCTCTGGCTCTAAAGCAGCTCTAGTGACCTGTTTCTCTGGGTCTAGAGCAGCTTTGTTGACCTGGTTCTCTGGCTCTAGAGCAGCTCTAATGACCTGGTTCTTAGGCTCTAGAGCAATTCTGATGACCTGCTTCTCTGGCTCTACAACGGCTCTGCTGAACTGGTTCTCCGGCTCTAAAGCACCTCTGCTGACCTGGTTCTCTGGCTGTAAAGCAGCTCTGCTGACCAGGTTCTCTGGCTCTACAGCAGCTCTGCTGACCTAGTTCTTAGGCTCTATAGCAGGTCTACTGATCTGGTTCTTTCGCTCTAAAGCAGCTCCCGTGAACTGTTTTCTCTGGCTCTACAGCAGCTCTGCTGACCTGGTTCTCTGGCTCTAGAGCAGATCTGCTGACCTGTTTCTTAAGCTCTAGAGCAGCTCTGTTGACCTGGTTCTATGGCTCTAAAGCAGCTCTGCTGACCTGGTTCTCTGGCTTTGAAGCAGCTCTGCTGACCTGGTTCTCTGGCTCTAGAGCAGGTCTACTTACCTGGTTCTTCCCTCTAAAGCAGCTCTGATGACCTGGTTCTCTGGCTCCAAAGCAGATCTGCTGACCTTGTTCTCTGCCTCTAAAGCAGATCTGCTGACCTGGTTTCTCTGGCTCTACAGCAGCTCTGCTGACCTGGATCTCTGACTCTAGAGCAGTTCTGCTGACCTGGTTCTTAGGCTCTAGAGCAGCTCTGCTGACTTGGTAATCTGGCTCTACAACGGCTCTGCTTACCTGGTTCTCTGGCTCTACAACGGCTCTGCTGACCTGGTTCTCTGGCTCTAAAGCAGCTCTGCTGACCTGGTTCTCTGGCTCTAAAGCAACTCTGCAGACTTGGTTCCCAGACTCAAGAGCAGCTTTACTGACCTGGTTTTTAGGCTCTAGAGCGGCTCTGCTGGCCTGGTTCTGTGGCTCTATGACGGCTCTGCTGACCTTGTCCTCTGCCTCTAAAGCAGCTCTGCTGACATTGTTTCTCTGGCTCTACAGCAGCTCTGCTGACCTTGTTCTCTGGCTCTAGAGCAGCTCTGCTGACCTGTTTCTTAGACTCTAGAGCAGCTTTGTTGACCTGGTTCTCTCCCTCTAAAGCAGCTCTGCTGACCTGTTTCTCTGGCTCTAAAGCGGCTCTGCTGACCTGGTTCTCTTGCTCAACAGCGGGTCTGATGACCTGGTTCTCTGGCTCTAAAGCAGCTCTAGTGTCCTATTTCTCTGGCTCTAGAGCAGCTCTGGTGACCTGGTTCTCTTGCTCTAGAGCAGCTCTGCTGACCTGTTTCCCTGGCTCTAAAGCAGCTCTGCAGACCTGGTTCTCTGGCTCTAAAGCATCTCTGCGGACCTGGTTCTCTGGCTCTAAAACAGCTCTGCTGACCTGGTTTCTCTGGCTCTACAGCAGCTCTGATGACCTTCTTCTCTGGCTCTAGAGCAGCTCTGCTGACCTGGTTCTTAGGCTCTAGAGCAGCTCTGTCGACTTTGTTCTCTCCCTCTAAAGTAGCTCTGCTGACCTGGTTCTCTGGCTCTAAATCGGCTCTGCTGACCTGGTTCTCTTGCTCTAAAGCGGGTCTGCTGACCTGGTTCTCTTGCTCTAAAGCCGCTCTAGTGACCTGTTTCTCTGGCTCTAGAGTATCTCTGGTGACCTGGTTCTCTGGCTCTAGAGCAGCTATGCTGACCTGGTTCTCTGGCTCGAAAGCAGCTCTGCAGACCTGGTTCTCTGGCTCTAAAGCAGCTCTGCTGACCTGGTTCTCTCCCTTTAAAGCAGGTCTGCTGACCTGGTTTCTCTGGCTCTACAGCAGCTCTGCTGACCTGTTTCTCTGGCTCTACAGCAGCTCCCCTGACCTGCTTCTCTGGCTCTAGAGCAGCTCTGCTGACCTGGTTCTTATCCTGTAGAGCAGCTCTTCTGACCTGGTTCTCTGGCTCTAAAGCAGCTCTGCTGACCTGGTTCTCTCCCTCTAAAGCAGCTCTGCTGACCTGGTTTCTCTCGCTCTATAGCAGCTCTGCTGACCTGTTTTTCTGGCTCTACAGCAGCTCTTCTGACCTTGTTCTCTGGCTCCAAAGCAGCACTGATGACCTGGTTCTCTGGCTCTAAAGCATCTCTGCTGACCTGGTTCTATGGCTCTAAAACAGCTCTGCAGACCTAGTTCTCTGGCTCTAAAGCATCTCTGCGGACCTGGTTCTCTGGCTCTAAAACAGCTCTGCTGACCTGGTTTCTGTGGCTCTACAGCAGCTCTGTTGACCTTCTTCTCTGGCTCTAGAGCAGCTCTGCTGACCTGGTTCTTAGGCTCTAGAGCAGCTCTGTTGACCTGGTTCTCTCCCTCTAAAGCAGCTCTGCTGACCTGGTTCTCTCCCTCTAAAGCAGCTCCGCTGACCTGGTTCTCTGGCTCTAAAGCAGCTCTGCTGACCTGGTTTCTCTGGCTCTACAGCAGCTCTGCTGACCTGGATCTCTGACTCTAGAGCAGTTCTGCTGACCTGGTTCTTAGGCTCTAGAGCAGCTCTGCTGACTTGGTAATCTGGCTCTACAACGGATCTGCTGACCTGGATCTCTGGCTCTACAACGGCTCTGCTGACCTGGTTCTCTGGCTCTAAAGCAGCTCTGCTGACCTGGTTCTCTGGCTCTAAAGCAGCTCTGCTGACTTGGTTCTCAGGCTCTAGAGCAGCTCTACTGACCTGGTTTTTAGGCACTAGTGCAGCTCTGCTGGCCTGGTTCTGTGGCTCTACGACGGCCCTGCTGACCTTGTTCTCTGCCTCTAAAGCAGATCTGCTGACCTTGTTCTCTGCCTCTAAAGCAGCTCTGCTGACATTATTTCTCTGGCTCTACAGCAGCTCTGCTGACCTTGTTCTCTGGCTCTAGAGCAGCTCTGCTGACCTGTTTCTTAGGCTCTAGAGCAGCTTTGTTGACCTGGTTCTCTCCCTCTAAAGCAGCTCTGCTGACCTGGTTCTCTGGCTCTAAAGCGGCTCTGCTGACCTGGTTCTCTTGCTCTAAAGCGGGTCTGCTGACCTGGTTCCCTGCTCTAAAGCAGCTCTAGTGACTTGTTTCTCTGGCTCTAGAGCAGCTCTGGTGACCTGGTTCTCTGGCTCTAGAGCAGCTCTGCTGACCTGGTTCTCTGGCTCTAGAGCAGCTCTGGTGACCTGGTTCTCTGGCTCTAGAGCAGGTCTGCTGACCTGGTTCTCTGTCTCTAAAGCAGCTCTGCAGACCTGGTTCTCTGGCTCTAAAGCAGCTCTGTGGACCTGGTTCTCTGCCTCAAAAACAGCTCTGCTGACCTGGTTTCTCTGGCTCTAAAGCGGGTCTGCTGACATGGTTATCTGGCTCTAAAGCAGCTCTAGTGACCTGTTTCTCTGGGTCTAGAGTAGCTTTGTTGACCTGGTTCTCTGGCTCTAGAGCAGCTCTGATGACCTGGTTTTTAGGCTATAGAGCAATTCTGCTGGCCTGGTTCTCTGGCTCTACAACGGCTCTGCAGAACTGGTTCTCTGGCTCTAAAGCACCTCTGCTGACCTGGTTCTCTGGCTGTAAAGCAGCTCTGCTGACCAGGTTCTCTGGCTCTACAGCAGCTCTGCTGACCTGGTTCTTAGGCTCTATAGCAGGTTTGCTGATCTGGTTCTCTGGCTCTAAAGCAGCTTTGCTGACCTGGTTCTCTGGCTCTAAAGCAGCTCTGCTGACGTGGTTCTCTGGCTCTAAATCAGCTCTGCTGACCTTGTTCTCTCCCTCTAAAGCAGCTCTGCTGAACTGTTTTCTCTGGCTCTACAGCAGCTCTGCTGACCTGGTTCTCTGGCTCTAGAGCAGATCTGCTGACCTGTTTCTTAGGCTCTAGAGCAGCTCTGTTGACCTGGTTCTATGGCTCTAAATCAGCTCTGCTGACGTGGTTCTCTGGCTTTGAAGCAGCTCTGCTGACCTGGTTCTCTGGCTCTAGAGCAGGTCTTCTGACCTGGTTCTCTCCCTCTAAAGCAGCTCTGCTGACCTGGTTCTCTGGCTCTAAAGCAGATCTGCTGACCTTGTTCTCTGCCTCTAAAGCAGATCTGCTGACCTGGTTTCTCTGGCTCTACAGCAGCTCTGCTGACCTGGATCTCTGACTCTAGAACAGTTCTGCTGACCTGGTTCTTAGGCTCTAGAGCAGCTCTGCTGACTTGGTAATCTGGCTCTACAACGGCTCTGCTGACCTGGTTCTCTGGCTCTACAACGGCTCTGCTGACCTGATTCTCTGGCTCTAAAGCAGCTCTGCTGACCTGGTTCTCTGGCTCTAAAGCAACTCTGCTGACTTGGTTCTCAGGCTCTAGAGCAGCTCTACTGACCTGGTTTTTAGGCTCTAGAGCAGCTCTGCTGGCCTGGTCTAGTGGCTCTATGACGGCTCTGCTGACCTTGTCCTCTGCCTCTAAAGCAGCTCTGCTGACATTGTTTCTCTGGCTCTACAGCAGCTCTGCTGACCTTGTTCTCTGGCTCTAGAGCAGCTCTGCTGACCTGTTTCTCTGGCTCTAAAGCAGCTGTGCTGACCTGGTTCTCTTGCTCTAAAGCGGGTCTGCTGACCTGGTTCTCTGGCTCTAAAGCAGCTCTAGTGACCTGTTTCTCTGGCTCTTGAGCAGCTCTGGTGACCTGGTTCTCTGGCTCTAGAGCAGGTCTGCCGACCTGGGTCTCTGGCTCTAAAGCAGCTCTGCAGACCTGGTTCTCTGGCTCTAAAGCAGCTCTGCAGACCTGGTTCTCTGGCTGTAAAACAGCTCAGCTGACCTGGTTTCTCTGGCTCTAAAGCGGGTCTGCTGACATGGTTCTCTGGCTCTAAAGCAGCTCTAGTGACCTGTTTCTCTGGGTCTAGAGCAGCTTTGTTGACCTGGTTCTCTGGCTCTAGAGCAGCTCTGATGACCTGGTTCTTAGGCTCTAGAGCAATTCTGCTGGCCTGGTTCTCTGGCTCTACAACGGCTCTGCTGAACTGGTTCTCTGGCTCTAAAGCACCTCTGCTGACCTGGTTCTCTGGCCGTAAAGCAACTCTGCTGACCAGGTTCTCTGGCTCTACAGCAGCTCTGCTGACCTGGTTCTTAGGCTCTATAGCAGGTCTGCTGATGTGGTTCTCTCGCTCTAAAGCAGCTTTGCTGACCTGGTTCTCTGGCTCTAAAGAAGCTCTGCTGACGTGGTTCTCTGGCTCTAAATCAGCTCTGCTGACCTGGTTCTCTCCCTCTAAAGCAGCTCTGCTGAACTGTTTTCTCTGGCTCTACAGCAGCTCTGCTGACCTGGTTCTCTGGCTCTAGAGCAGATCTGCTGACCTGTTTCTTAGGCTCTAGAGCAGCTCTGTTGACCTGGTTCTATGGCTCTAAAGCAGCTCTGCTGACCTGGGTCTCTGGCTTTGAAGCAGCTCTGCTGACCTGGTTCTCTGGCTCTAGAGCAGGTCTACTGACCTGGTTCTCTCCCTCTAAAACAGCTCTGCTGACCTGGTTCTCTGGCTCTAGAGCAGCTCTGGTGACCTGGTTCTCTGGCTCTAGAGCAGGTCTGCTGACCTGGTTCTCTGGCTCTAAAGCAGCTCTGCAGACCTGGTTCTCTGGCTCTAAAGCAGCTCTGCGGACCTGGTTCTCTGGCTCTAAAACAGCTCTGCTGACCTGGTTTCTCTGGCTCTAAAGCGGGTCTGCTGATATGGTTCTCTGGCTCTAAAGCAGCTCTAGTGACCTGTTTCTCTGGGTCTAGAGCAGCTTTGTTGACCTGGTTCTCTGGCTCTAGAGCAGCTCTGATGACCTGGTTCTTAGGCTCTAGAGCAATTCTGCTGACCTGGTTCTCTGGCTCTACTACGGCTCTGCTGAACTGGTTCTCTGGCTCTAAAGCACCTCTGCTGACCTGGTTCTCTGGCTGTAAATCATCTCCGCTGACCAGGTTCTCTGGCTCTACAGCAGCTCTGCTGACCTGGTTCTTAGGCTCTATAGCAGGTCTGCTGATCTGGTTCTCACGCTCTAAAGCAGCTTTGCTGACCTGGTTCTCAGGGCTCTAAAGCAGCTCTGCTGACGTGGTTCTCTGGCTCTAAATCAGCTCTGCTGACCTGGTTCTCTCCCTCTAAAGCAGCTCTAATGAACTGTTTTCTCTGGCTCTACAGCAGCTCTGCTGACCTGGTTCTCTGGCTCTAGAGCAGATCTGCTGACCTGTTTCTTAGGCTCTAGAGCAACTCTGTTGACCTGGTTCTATGGCTCTAAAGCAGCTATGCTGACCTGGTTCTCTGGCTTTGAAGCAGCTCTGCTGACCTGGGTCTCTGGCTCTAGAGCAGGTCTACTGACCTGGTTCTCTCCCTCTAAAGCAGCTCTGCTGACCTGGTTCTCTGGCTCTAAAGCAGATCTGCTGACCTTGTTCTCTGCCTCTAAAGCAGATCTGCTGACCTGGTTTCTCTGGCTCTACAGCAGCTCTGCTGACCTGGATCTCTGACTCTAGAGCAGTTCTGCTGACCTGGTTCTTAGGCTCTAGAGCAGCTCTGCTGACTTGGTAATCTGGCTCTACAACGGCTCTGCTGACCTGGTTCTCTGGCTCTACAACAGCTCTGCTGACCTGGTTATCTGGCTCTAAAGCAGCTCTGCTGACCTGGTTCTCTGGCTCTAAAGCAACTCTGCTGACTTGGTTCTCAGGCTCTAGAGCAGCTCTACTGACCTGGTTTTTAGGCTCTAGAGCAGCTCTGCTGGCCTGGTTCTGTGGCTCTATGACGGCTCTGCTGGCCTTGTCCTCTGCCTCTAAAGCAGCTCTGCTGACATTGTTTCTCTGGCTCTACAGCAGCTCTGCTGACCTTGTTCTCTGGCTCTAGAGCAGCTCTTTTGACCTGTTTCTTAGGCTCTAGAGCAGCTTTGTTGACCTGGTTCTCTCCCTCTAAAGCAGCTCTGCTGACCTGGTTCTCTTGCTCTAAAGCGGCTCTGCTGACCTGGTTCTCTTGCTCAAAAGCGGGTCTGCTGACCTGGTTCTCTGGCTCTAAAGCAGCTCGAGTGACCTGTTTCTCTGGCTCTAGAGCAGCTCTGGTGACCTGGTTCTTTTGCTCTAGAGCAGCTCTGCTGACCTGTTTCCCTGGCTCTAAAGCAGCTCTGCAGACCTGGTTTTCTGGCTCTAAAGCATCTCTGCGGACCTGGTTCTCTGGCTCTAAAACAGCTCTGCTGACCTGGTTCTCTCCCTCTAAAGCAGCTCTGCTGAACTGTTTTCTCTGGCTCTACAGCAGCTCTGCCGACCTGATTCTCTGGCTCTAGAGCAGATCTGCTGACCTGTTTCTTAGGCTCTAGAGCAGCTCTGTTGACCTGGTTCTATGGCTCTAAAGCAGCTCTGCTGACCTGGTTCTCTGGCTTTGAAGCAGCTCTGCTGACCTGGTTCTCTGGCTCTAGATCAGGTCTGCTGACCTGGTTCTCTCCCTCTAAAGCAGCTCTGCTGACCTGGTTCTCTGGCTCTAAAGCAGCTCTGCTGACCTTGTTCACTGGCTCTAAAGCAGCTCTGCTGACCTGGTTTCTCTGGCTCTACAGCAGCTCTGCTGACCTGGATCTCTGACTCTAGAGCAGTTCTGCTGACCTGGTTCTTAGACTCTAGAGCAGCTCTGCTGACTTGGTAATCTGGCTCTACAACGGCTCTGCTGACCTGGTTCTCTGGCTCTACAATGGCTCTGCTGCCTGGTTCTCCGGCTCTAAAGCAGCTCTGCTGACCTGGTTCTCTGGCTCTAAAACAGCTCTGCTGACTTGGTTCTCAGGCTCTAGAGCAGCTCTACTGACCTGGTTTTGAGGCTCTAGAGCAGCTCTGCTGGCCTGGTTCTGTGGCTCTACGACGGCTCTGCTGACCTTGATGTCTGCCTCTAAAGCAGCTCTGCTGACCTTTTTCTCTGCATCTAAAGCAGCTCTGCTGACATTGTTTCTCTGGCTCTACAGCAGCTCTGCTAACCTTGTTCTCTGGCTCTAGAGCAGCTCTGCTGACCTGTTTCTTAGGCTCTAGAGCAGCTTTGTTGACCTGGTTCTCTCCCTCTAAAGCAGCTCTGCTGACCTGGTTCTCTGGCTCTAAAGCGGCTCTGCTGACCTGGTTCTCTTGCTCTAAAGCGGGTCTGCTGACCTGGTTCTCTGGCTCTAAAGCAGCTCTGGTGACCTGTTTCTCTGGCTCTAGAGCAGCTCTGGTGACCTGGTTCTCTGGCTCTAGAGCAGGTCTGCTGACCTGGTTCTCTGGCTCTAAAGCGGGTCTGCTGACATGGTTCTCTGGCTCTAAAGCAGCTATAGTGACCTGTTTCTCTGGGTCTAGAGCAGCTTTGTTGACCTGGTTCTCTGGCTCTAGAGCAGCTCTGATGACCTGGTTCTTAGCCTCTAGAGCAATTCTGCTGGCCTGGTTCTCTGGCTCTACAACGGCTCTGCTGAACTGGTTCTCTGGCTCTAAAGCACCTCTGCTGACCCGGTTCTCTGGCTGTAAAGCATCTCCGCTGACCAGGTTCTCTGGCTCTACAGCAGCTCTGCTGTCCTGGTTCTTAGGCTCTATAGCAGGTCTGCTGATGTGGTTCTCTCGCTCTAAAGCAGCTTTGCTGACCTGGTTCTCAGGGCTCTAAAGCAGCTCTGCTGACGTGGTTCTCTGGCTCTAAATCAGCTCTGCTGACCTGGTTCTCTCCATCTAAAGCAGCTCTAATGAACTGTTTTCTCTGGCTCTACAGCAGCTCTGCTGACCTGGTTCTCTGGCTCTAGAGCAGATCTGCTGACCTGTTTCTTAGGCTCTAGAGTAGCTCTGTTGACCTGGTTCTATGGCTCTAAAGCAGCTCTGCTGACCTGGTTCTCTGGCTTTGAAGCAGCTCTGCTGACCTGGTTCTCTGGCTCTAGAGCAGGTCTACTGACCTGGTTCTCTCCCTCTAAAGCAGCTCTGCTGACCTGGTTCTCTGGCTCTAAAGCAGATCTGCTGACCTTGTTCTCTGCCTCTAAAGCAGATCTGCTGACCTGGTTTCTCTGGCTCTACAGCAGCTCTGCTGACCTGGATCTCTGACTCTAGAGCAGTTCTGCTGACCTGGGGGCATATCAACAACAACCGGCGATAATTATCGCTCAGCGCTCTTAGCGTGAGGATAATTATCGCCGGCTAGCGTGAATTTTTATCGCTGAGATAGCGTGCTATTAGCAACGCTTATCTCAATAGCGATAAAAATCTACACGCTAACAGGCTAACGTGAGATTATCGCTGGAAACCCAGCGATAATCACACGTTACCTTGTTGATAGGGACAGGCAAACTTAGCCATGATATCCTCCTTCCATAGGATATCATGGCTAAGTCTGAAAATTAGCAGACGTAAAAAAGCAGCGTTAACCGCGGTTAGCGCTGTTTTTTTTGTCTCTAACAGGGTTAGCGACATTCTTGATAATAGGAGAAATGTCGCTTAGCGACATTTCTCCTATTATTTTACTCTGGAACGCCCCCTTTGCATCTCATTAGAGATGCAAGGGGAAGCGTAGAGTAAAAGGGTGCTAACATGCAAATTTGCGTGTTAGCACCCTGTTGTTGATAGGGTGCTAGTTTTATCTCTGCTTTTTTGGCTTTTAAAGCGGTTAACGCTGCTTTTTTACGTCTGGTATTTTTCAGACTTAGCCATGATATCCTATGGAAGGAGGATATCATGGCTAAATTTGCCTCTCCCTATCAACAAGGTAACGTGAGATTATCGCTGGGTTTCCAGCGATAATCTCACGTTAGCCTGTTAGCGTGAGGATTTTTATCGCTATTGAGATAAGCGTTGCTAATAGCACGCTATCTCAGCGATAAAAATTCACGCTAGCCGGCGATAATTATCCTCACGCTAATCGCGCTGAGCGATAATTATCGCCGGTTGTTGTTGATATGCCCCTTGGTTCTCAGGCTCTAGAGCAGCTCTACTGACCTGGTTTTTAGGCTCTAGGGCAGCTCTGCTGGCCTGGTTCTGTGGCTCTATGACGGCTCTGCTGACCTTGTCCTCTGCCTCTAAAGCAGCTCTGCTGACATTGTTTCTCTGGCTCTAGAGCAGCTCTGCTGACCTGTTTCTTAGGCTCTAGAGCAGCTTTGTTGACCTGGTTCTCTCCCTCTAAAGAAGCTCTGCTGACCTGGTTCTCTTGCTCTAAAGCGGCTCTGCTGACCTGGTTCTCTTGCTCAAAAGCGGGTCTGCTGACCTGGTTCTCTGGCTCTAAAGCAGCTCTAGTGACCTGTTTCTCTGGCTCTAGAGCAGCTCTGGTGACCTGGTTCTCTTGCTCTAGAGCAGCTCTGCTGACCTGTTTCCCTGGCTCTAAAGCAGCTCTGCAGACCTGGTTCTCTGGCTCTAAAGCATCTCTGCGGACCTGGTTCTCTGGCTCTAAAACAGCTCTGCTGACCTGGTTCTCTCCCTCTAAAGCAGCTCTGCTGAACTGTTTTCTCTGGCTCTACAGCAGCTCTGCTGACCTGGTTCTCTGGCTCTAGATCAAGTCTGCTGACCTGGTTCTCTCCCTCTAAAGCAGCTCTGCTGACCTGGTTCTCTGGCTCTAAAGCAGCTCTGCTGACCTTGTTCACTGCCTCTAAAGCAGCTCTGCTGACCTGGTTTCTCTGGCTCTACAGCAGCTCTGCTGACCTGAATCTCTGACTCTAGAGCAGTTCTGCTGACCTGGTTCTTAGGCTCTAGAGCAGCTCTACTGACTTGGTAATCTGGCTCTACAACGGCTCTGCTGACCTGGTTCTCTGGCTCTACAACGGCTCTGCTGCCTGGTTCTCTGGCTCTAAAGCAGCTCTGCTGACCTGGTTCTCTGGCTCTAAAACAGCTCTGCTGACTTGGTTCTCAGGCTCTAGAGCAGCTCTTCTGACCTGGTTTTTAGGCTCTAGAGCAGCTCTGCTGGCCTGGTTCTGTGGCTCTACGACGGCTCTGCTGACCTAGATGTCTGCCTCTAAAGCAGCTCTGCTGACCTTGTTCTCTGCATCTAAAGCAGCTCTGCTGACATTGTTTCTCTGGCTCTACAGCAGCTCTGCTAACCTTGTTCTCTGGCTCTAGAGCAGCTCTGCTGACCGGTTTCTTAGGCTCTAGAGCAGCTTTGTTGACCTGGTTCTCTCCCTCTAAAGCAGCTCTGCTGACCTGGTTCTCTGGCTCTAAAGCGGCTCTGCTGACCTGGTTCTCTTGCTTTAAAGCGGGTCTGCTGACCTGGTTCTCTGGCTCTAAAGCAGCTCTAGTGACCTGTTGCTCTGGCTCTAGAGCAGCTCTGGTGACCTGGTTCTCTGGCTCTAGAGCAGGTCTGCTGACCTGGTTCTCTCCCTCTAAACCAGCTCTGCTGAACTGTTTTCTCTGGCTCTACAGCAGCTCTGCTGACCTGGTTCTCTGGCTCTAGAGCAGATCTGCTGACCGGTTTCATAGGCTCTAGAGCAGCTCTGTTGACCTGGTTCTATGGCTCTAAAGCAGCTCTGCTAACCTGGTTCTCTGGCTTTGAAGCAGCTCTGCTGACCTGGTTCTCTGGCTCTAGAGCAGCTCTGCTGACCTGGTTCTCTGGCTCTAGAGCAGCTCTGGTGACCTGGTTCTCTGGCTCTAGAGCAGGTCTGCTGACCTGGTTCTCTGGCTCTAAAGCAGCTCTGCAGACCTGGTTCTCTGGCTCTAAAGCAGCTCTGCGGACCTGGTTCTCTGGCTCTAAAACAGCTCTGCTGACCTGGTTTCTCTGGGTCTAAAGCAGCTCTAGTGACCTGTTTCTCTGGGTCTAGAGCAGCTTTGTTGACCTGGTTCTTAGGCTCTATAGCAGGTCTGCTGATCTGGTTCTCTCGCTCTAAAGCAGCTTTGCTGACCTGGTTCTCTGGCTCTAAAGCAGCTCTGCTGACGTGGTTCTCTGGCTCTAAATCAGCTGTGCTGACCTGGTTCTCTCCCTCTAAAGCAGCTCTAATGAACTGTTTTCTCTGGCTCTACAGCAGCTCTGCTGACCTGGTTCTCTGGCTCTAGAGCAGATCTGCTGACCTGTTTCTTGGGCTCTAGAGCAGCTCTGTTGACCTGGTTCTATGGCTCTAAAGCAGCTCTGCTGACCTGGTTCTCTGGCTTTGAAGCAGCTCTGCTGACCTGTTTCTCTGGCTCTAGAGCAGGTCTACTGACCTGGTTCTCTCCCTCTAAAGCAGGTCTGCTGACCTGGTTCTCTGCTCTAAAGCAGATCTGCTGACCTTGTTCTCTGCCTCTAAAGCAGATCTGCTGACCTGGTTTCTCTGGCTCTACAGCAGCTCTGCTGACCTGGATCTCTGACTCTAGAGCAGTTCTGCTGACCTGGTTCTTAGGCTCTAGAGCAGCTCTGCTGACTTGGTAATCTGGCTCTACAACGGCTCTGCTGACCTGGTTCTCTGGCTCTACAACGGCTCTGCTGACCTGGTTCTCTGGCTCTAAAGCAGCTCTGCTGACCTGGTTCTCTGGCTCTAAAGCAACTCTGCTGACTTGGTTCTCAGGCTCTAGAGCAGCTCTACTGATCTGGTTTTTAGGCTCTAGAGCAGCTCTGCTGGCCTGGTTCTCTGGCTCAATGACGGCTCTGCTAACCTTGTCCTCTGCCTCTAAAGCAGCTCTGCTGACATTGTTTCTCTGGCTCTACAGCAGCTCTGCTGACCTTGTTCTCTGGCTCTAGAGCAGCTCTGCTGACCTGTTTCTTAGGCTCTAGAGCAGCTTTGTTGACCTGGTTCTCTCCCTCTAAAGCAGCTCTGCTGACCTGGTTCTCTGGCTCTAAAGCGGCTCTGCTGACCTGGTTCTCTTGCTCAAAAGCGGGTCTGCTCACCTACTTCTCTGGCTCTAAAGCAGCTCTAGTGACCTGTTTCTCTGGCTCTAGAGCAGCTCTGGTGACCTGGTTCTGTTGCTCTAGAGCAGCTCTGCTGACCTGTTTCCCTGGCTCTAAAGCAGCTCTGCAGACCTGGTTCTCCTGCTCTAAAGCATCTCTGCGGACCTGGTTCTCTGGCTCTAAAACAGCTCTGCTGACCTGGTTCTCTCCCTCTAAAGCAGCTCTGCTGAACTGTTTTCTCTGGCTCTACAGCAGCTCTGCTAACCTGGTTCTCTGGCTCTAGAGCAGATCTGCTGACCTGTTTCTTAGGCTCTAGAGCAGCTCTGTTGACCTGGTTCTATGGCTCTAATGCAGCTCTGCTGACCTGGTTCTCTGGCTTTGAAGCAGCTCTGCTGACCTGGTTCTCTGGCTCTAGATCAGGTCTGCTGACCTGGTTCTCTCCCTCTAAAGCAGCTCTGCTGACCTGGTTCTCTGGATCTAAAGCAGCTCTGCTGACCTTGTTCACTGCCTCTAAAGCAGCTCTGCTGACCTGGTTTCTCTGGCTCTACAGCAGCTCTGCTGACCTTGATCTCTGACTCTAGAGCAGTTCTGCTGACGTGGTTCTTAGGCTCTAGAGCAATTCTGCTGGCCTGGTTCTCTGGCTCTACAACAGCTCTGCTGAACTGGTTCTCTGGCTCTAAAGCACCTCTGCTGACCTGGTTATCTGGCTGTAAAGCAGCTCTGCTGACCAGGTTCTCTGGCTCTACAGCAGCTCTGCTGACCTGGTTCTTAGGCTCTATAGCAGGTCTGCTGATCTGGTTCTCTCGCTCTAAAGCAGCTTTGCTGACCTGGTTCTCAGGGCTCTAAAGCAGCTCTGCTGACGTGGTTCTCTGGCTCTAAATCAGCTCTGCTGACCTGGTTCTCTCCCTCTAAAGCAGCTCTAATGAACTGTTTTCTCTGGCTCTACAGCAGCTCTGCTGACCTGGTTCTTAGGCTCTAGAGCAGCTCTGTTGACCTGGTTCTATGGCTCTAAAGCAGCTCTGCTGACCTGGTTCTCTGGCTTTGAAGCAGCTCTGCTGACGTGGTTCTCTGGCTCTAGAGCAGGTCTACTGACCTGGTTCTCTCCCTCTAAAGCAGCTTTGCTGACCTGGTTCTCTGGCTCTAAAGCAGATCTGCTGACCTTGTTCTCTGCCTCTAAAGCAGATCTGCTGACCTGGTTTCTCTGGCTCTACAGCAGCTCTGCTGACCTGGATCTCTGACTCTAGAGCAGTTCTGCTGACCTGGTTCTTAGGCTCTAGAGCAGCTCTGCTGACTTGGTAATCTGGCTCTACAACGGCTCTGCTGACCTGGTTCTCTGGCTCTACAACGGCTCTGCTGACCTGGTTCTCTGGCTCTAAAGCAGCTCTGCTGACCTGGTTCTCTGGCTCTAAAGCAACTCTGCTGACTTGGTTCTCAGTCTCTAGAGCAGCTCTACTGACCTGGTTTTTAGGCTCTAGAGCAGCTCTGCTGGCCTGGTTCTGTGGCTCTATGACGGCTCTGCTGACCTTGTCCTCTGCCTCTAAAGCAGCTCTGCTGACATTGTTTCTCTGGCTCTACAGCAGCTCTGCTGACCTTGTTCTCTGGCTCTAGAGCAGCTCTGCTGACCTGTTTCTTAGGCTCTAGAGCAGATTTGTTGACCTGGTTCTCTCCCTCTAAATCAGCTCTGCTGACCTGGTTCTCTGGCTCTAAAGCGGCTCTGCTGACCTGGTTCTCTTGCTCAAAAGCGGGTCTGCTGACCTGGTTCTCTGGCTATAAAGCAGCTCTAGTGACCTGTTTCTCTGGCTCTAGAGCAGCTCTGGTGACCTGGTTCTCTTGCTCTAGAGCAGCTCTGCTGACCTGTTTCCCTGGCTCTAAAGCAGCTCTGCAGACCTGGTTCTCTGGCTCTAAAGCATCTCTGCGGACCTGGTTCTCTGGCTCTAAAACAGCTCTGCTGACCTGGTTCTCTCCCTCTAAAGCAGCTCTGCTGAACTGTTTTCTCTGGCTCTACAGCAGCTCTGCTGACCTGGTTCTCTGGCTCTAGAGCAGATCTGCTGACCTGTTTCTTAGGCTCTAGAGCAGCTCTGTTGACCTGGTTCTATGGCTCTAAAGCAGCTCTGCTGACCTGGTTCTCTGGCTTTGAAGCAGCTCTGCTGACCTGGTTCTCTGGCTCTAGATCAGGTCTGCTGACCTGGTTCTCTTCCTCTAAAGCAGCTCTGCTGACCTGGTTCTCTGGCTCTAAAGCAGCTCTGCTGACCTTGTTCACTGCCTCTAAAGCAGCTCTGCTGACATGGTTTCTCTGGCTCTACAGCAGCTCTGCTGACCTGGATCTCTGACTCTAGAGCAGTTCTGCTGACCTGGTTCTTAGGCTCTAGAGCAGCTCTGCTGACTTGGTAATCTGGCTCTACAACGGCTCTGCTGACCTGGTTCTCTGGCTCTACAACGGCTCTGCTGCCTGGTTCTTTGGCTCTAAAGCAGCTCTGCTGACCTGGTTCTCTGGCTCTACAACGGCTCTGCTGCCTGGTTCTTTGGCTCTAAAGCAGCTCTGCTGACCTGGTTCTCTGGCTCTAAAATAGCTCTGCTGACTTGGTTCTCAGGCTCTAGAGCAGCTCTACTGATCTGGTTTTTAGGCTCTAGAGCAGCTCTGCTGGCCTGGTTCTGTGGCTCTACGACGGCTCTGCTGACCTTGATGTCTGCCTCTAAAGCAGCTCTGCTGACCTTGTTCTCTGCATCTAAAGCAGCTCTGCTGACATTGTTTCTCTGGCTCTACAGCAGCTCTGCTAACCTTGTTCTCTGGCTCTAGAGCAGCTCTGCTGACCTGTTTCTTAGGCTCTAGAGCAGCTTTGTTGACCTGGTTCTCTCCCTCTAAAGCAGCTTTGCTGACCTGTTTCTCTGGCTCTAAAGCGGCTCTGCTGACCTGGTTCTCTTGCTCTAAAGCGGGTCTGCTGACCTGGTTCTCTGGCTCTAAAGCAGCTCTGGTGACCTGTTTCTCTGGCTCTAGAGCAGCTCTGGTGACCTGGTTCTCTGGCTCTAGAGCAGGTCTGCTGACCTGGTTCTCTGGCTCTAAAGCAGCTCTGCAGACCTGGTTCTCTGGCTCTAAAGCAGCTCTGCGGACCTGGTTCTCTGGCTCTAAAACAGCTCTGCTGACCTGGTTTCTCTGGCTCTAAAGCGGGTCTGCTGACATGGTTCTCTGGCTCTAAAGCAACTCTAGTGACCTGTTTCTCTGGGTCTAGAGCAGCTTTGTTGACCTGGTTCTCTGGCTCTAGAGCAGCTCTGATGACCTGGTTCTTAGGCTCTAGAGCAATTCTGCTGGCCTGGTTCTCTGGCTCTACAATAGCTCTGCTGAACTGGTTCTCTGGCTCTAAAGCACCTCTGCTGACCTGGTTCTCTGGCTGTAAAGCAACTCTGCTGACCAGGTTCTCTGGCTCTACAGCAGCTCTGCTGACCTGGTACTTAGGCTCTATAGCAGGTCTGCTGATCTGGTTCTCTCGCTCTAAAGCAGCTTTGCTGACCTGGTTCTCTGGCTCTAAAGCAGCTCTGCTGACGTGGTTCTCTGGCTCTAAATCAGCTCTGCTGACCTGGTTCTCTCCCTCTAAAGCAGCTCTGCTGAACTGTTTTCTCTGGCTCTAGAGCAGATCTGCTGACCTGTTTCTTAGGCTCTAGAGCAGCTCTGTTGACCTGGTTCTATGGCTCTAAAGCAGCTCTGCTGACCTGGTTCTCTGGCTCTAGAGCAGCTCTGGTGACCTGGTTCTCTGGCTCTAGAGCAGGTCTGCTGACCTGGTTCTCTGGCTCTAAAGCAGCTCTGCAGACCTGGTTCTCTGGCTCTAAAGCAGCTCTGCGGACCTGGTTCTCTGGCTCTAAAACAGCTCTGCTGACCTGGTTTCTCTGGCTCTAAAGCGGGTCTGCTGATATGGTTCTCTGGCTCTAAAGCAGCTCTGATGACCTGGTTCTTAGGCTCTAGAGCAATTCTGCTGGCCTGGTTATCTGGCTCTACAACGGCTCTGCTGAACTGGTTCTCTGGCTCTAAAGCACCTCTGCTGACCTGGTTCTCTGGCTGTAAAGCAGCTCTGCTGACCAGGTTCTCTGGCTCTACAGCAGCTCTGCTGACCTGGTTCTTAGGCTCTATAGCAGGTCTGCTGATCTGGTTCTCTGGCTCTAAAGCAGCTTTGCTGACCTGGTTCTCTGGCTCTAAAGCAGCTCTGCTGACGTGGTTCTCTGGCTCTAAATCAGCTCTGCTGACCTGGTTCTCTCCCTCTAAAGCAGCTCTAATGAACTGTTTTCTCTGGCTCTACAGCAGCTCCGCTGACCTGGTTCTCTGGCTCTAGAGCAGATCTGCTGACCTGTTTCTTAGGCTCTAGAGCAGCTCTGTTGACCTGGTTCTATGGCTCTAAAGCAGCTCTGCTGACCTGGTTCTCTGGCTTTGAAGCAGCTCTGCTGACCTGGTTCTCTGGCTCTAGAGCAGGTCTACTGACCTGGTTCTTCCCTCTAAAGCAGCTCTGCTTACCCGGTTCTCTGGCTCCAAAGCAGATCTGCTGACCTTGTTCTCTGCCTCTAAAGCAGATCTGCTGACCTGGTTTTTCTGGCTCTACAGCAGCTCTGCTGACCTGGATCTCTGACTCTAGAGCAGTTCTGCTGACCTGGTTCTTAGGCTCTAGAGCAGCTCTGCTGCCTTAATAATCTGGCTCTACAACGGCTCTGCTGACCTGGTTCTCTGGCTCTACAACGGCTCTGCTGACCTGGTTCTCTGGCTCTAAAGCAGCTCTGCTGACCTGGTTCTCTGTCTCTAAAGCAACTCTGCTGACTTGGTTCTCAGGCCAAGAGCAGCTCTACTGACCTGGTTTTTAGGCTCTAGAGCGGCTCTGCTGGCCTGGTTCTGCGGCTCTATGACAGCTCTGCTGACCTTGTCCTCTGCCTCTAAAGCAGCTCTGCTGACATTGTTTCTCTGGCTCTACAGCAGCTCTGCTGACCTTGTTCTCTGGCTCTAGAGCAGCTCTGCTGACCTGTTTCTTAGACTCTAGAGCAGCTTTGTTGACCTGGTTCTCTCCCTCTAAAGCAGCTCTGCTGACCTAGTTCTCTGGCTCTAAAGCGGCTCTGCTGACCTGGTTCTCTTGCTCAAAAGCGAGTCTGATGACCTGGTTCTCTGCTCTAAAGCAGCTCTAGTGTCCTATTTCTCTGGCTCTAGAGCAGCTCTGGTGACCTGGTTCTCTTGCTCTAGAGCAGCTCTGCTGACCTGTTTCCCTGGCTCCAAATCAGCTCTGCAGACCTGGTTTTCTGGCTCTAAAGCATCTCTGCGGACCTGGTTCTCTGGCTCTAAAACAGCTCTGCTGACCTGGTTTCTCTGGCTCTACAGCAGCTCTGATGACCTTCTTCTCTGGCTCTAGAGCAGCTCTGCTGACCTGGTTCTTAGGCTCTAGAGCAGCTCTGTTGACCTGGTTCTCTCCCTCTAAAGTAGGTCTGCTGACCTGGTTCTCTGGCTCTAAATCGGCTCTGCTGGCCTGGTTCTCTTGCTCGAAAGCGGGTCTGCTGACCTGGTTCTCTTGCTCTAAAGCAGCTCTAGTGACCTGTTTCTCTGGCTCTAGAGTATCTCTGGTGACCTGGTTCTCTGGCTCTAGAGCAGTTATGCTGACCTGGTTCTCTGGCTCTAAAGCAGCTCTGCAGACCTGGTTCTCTGGCTCTAAAGCAGCTCTGCTGACCTGGTTCTCTCCCTCTAAAACAGGTCTGCTGACCTGGTTTCTCTGGCTCTACAGCAGATCTGCTGACCTGTTTCTCTGGCTCTACAGCAGCTCCCCTGACCTGCTTCTCTGGCTCTAGAGCAGCTCTGCTGACCTGGTTCTTATCCTGTAGAGCAGCTCTTCTGACCTGGTTCTCTGGCTCTAAAGCAGCTGCTGACCTGGTTCTCTCCCTCTAAAGCAGCTCTGCTGACCTGGTTTCTCTCGCTCTATCGCAGCTCTGCTGACCTGTTTTTCTGGCTCTACAGCAGCTCTTCTGACCTTGTTCTCTGGCTCCAAAGCAGCTCTGATGACCTGGTTCTCTGGCTCTAAAGCATCTCTGCTGACCTGGTTCTATGGCTCTAAAGCAGCTCTGCAGACCTAGTTCTCTGGCTCTAAAGCATCTCTGCGGACCTGGTTCTCTGGCTCTAAAGCAGCTCTGCTGACATGGTTTCTCTGGCTCTACAGCAGCTCTGCTGACCTGGATCTCTGACTCTAGAGCAGTTCTGCTGACCTGGTTCTTAGGCTCTAGAGCAGCTCTGCTGACTTGGTAATCTGGCTCTACAACGGCTCTGCTGACCTGGTTCTCTGGCTCTACAACGGCTCTGCTGCCTGGTTCTTTGGCTCTAAAGCAGCTCTGCTGACCTGGTTCTCTGGCTCTACAACGGCTCTGCTGCCTGGTTCTTTGGCTCTAAAGCAGCTCTGCTGACCTGGTTCTCTGGCTCTAAAATAGCTCTGCTGACTTGGTTCTCAGGCTCTAGAGCAGCTCTACTGATCTGGTTTTTAGGCTCTAGAGCAGCTCTGCTGGCCTGGTTCTGTGGCTCTACGACGGCTCTGCTGACCTTGATGTCTGCCTCTAAAGCAGCTCTGCTGACCTTGTTCTCTGCATCTAAAGCAGCTCTGCTGACATTGTTTCTCTGGCTCTACAGCAGCTCTGCTAACCTTGTTCTCTGGCTCTAGAGCAGCTCTGCTGACCTGGTTCTTAGGCTCTAGAGCAGCTCTGTTCACCTGGTTCTGTCCCTCTAAAGCAGCTCTGCTGACCTGGTTCTCTCCCTCTAAAGCAGCTCTGCTGACCTGGTTCTCTGGCTCTAAAGCAGCTCTGCTGACCTTGTTCACTGGCTCTAAAGCAGCTCTGCTGACCTGGTTTCTCTGGCTCTACAGCAGCTCTGCTGAACTGGATCTCTGACTCTAGAGCAGTTCTGCTGACCTGGTTCTTAGGCTCTAGAGCAGCTCTGCTGACTTGGTAATCTGGCTCTACAACGGCTCTGCTGACCTGGTTCTCTGGCTCTAAAGCAGCTCTGCTGACCTGGTTCTCTGGCTCTAAAACAGCTCTGCTGACTTGGTTCTCAGGCTCTAGAGCAGCTCTACTGACCTGGTTTTGAGGCTCTAGAGCAGCTCTGCTGGCCTGGTTCTGTGGCTCTACGACGGCTCTGCTGACCTTGATGTCTGCCTCTAAAGCAGCTCTGCTGACCTTGTTCTCTGCATCTAAAGCAGCTCTGCTGACATTGTTTCTCTGGCTCTACAGCAGCTCTGCTAACCTTGTTCTCTGGCTCTAGAGCAGCTCTGCTGACCTGTTTCTTAGGCTCTAGAGCAGCTTTGTTGACCTGGTTCTCTCCCTCTAAAGCAGCTCTGCTGACCTGGTTCTCTGGCTCTAAAGCGGCTCTGCTGACCTGGTTGTCTTGCTCTAAAGCGGGTCTGCTGACCTGGTTCTCTGGCTCTAAAGCAGCTCTGGTGACCTGTTTCTCTGGCTCTAGAGCAGGTCTGGTGACCTGGTTCTCTGGCTCTAGAGCAGGTCTGCTGACCTGGTTCTCTGGCTCTAAAGCAGCTCTGCAGACCTGGTTCTCTTGCTCTAAAGCAGCTCTGCGGACCTGGTTCTCTGGCTCTAAAACAGCTCCGCTGACCTGGTTTCTCTGGCTCTAAAGCGGGTCTGCTGACATGGTTCTCTGGCTCTAAAGCAGGTATAGTGACCTGTTTCTCTGGGTCTAGAGCAGCTTTGTTGACCTGGTTCTCTGGCTCTAGAGCAGCTCTGATGACCTGGTTCTTAGCCTCTAGAGCAATTCTGCTGGCCTGGTTCTCTGGCTCTACAACGGCTCTGCTGAACTGGTTCTCTGGCTCTAAAGCACCTCTGCTGACCTGGTTCTCTGGCTGTAAAGCATCTCCGCTGACCAGGTTCTCTGGCTCTACAGCAGCTCTGCTGACCTGGTTCTTAGGCTCTATAGCAGGTCTGCTGATGTGGTTCTCTCGCTCTAAAGCAGCTTTGCTGACCTGGTTCTCAGGGCTCTAAAGCAGCTCTGCTGACGTGGTTCTCTGGCTCTAAATCAGCTCTGCTGACCTGGTTCTCTCCATCTAAAGCAGCTCTAATGAACTGTTTTCTCTGGCTCTACAGCAGCTCTGCTGACCTGGTTCTCTGGCTCTAGAGCAGATCTGCTGACCTGTTTCTTAGGCTCTAGAGCAGCTCTGTTGACCTGGTTCTATGGCTCTAAAGCAGCTCTGCTGACCTGGTTCTCTGGCTTTGAAGCAGCTCTGCTGACCTGGTTCTCTGGCTCTAGAGCAGGTCTACTGACCTGGTTCTCTCCCTCTAAAGCAGCTCTGCTGACCTGGTTCTCTGGCTCTAAAGCAGATCTGCTGACCTTGTTCTCTGCCTCTAAAGCAGATCTGCTGACCTGGTTTCTCTGGCTCTACAGCAGCTCTGCTGACCTGGATCTCTGACTCTAGAGCAGTTCTGCTGACCTGGGGGCATATCAACAACAACCGGCGATAATTATCGCTCAGCGCTCTTAGCGTGAGGATAATTATCGCCGGCTAGCGTGAATTTTTATCGCTGAGATAGCGTGCTATTAGCAACGCTTATCTCAATAGCGATAAAAATCTACACGCTAACAGGCTAACGTGAGATTATCGCTGGAAACCCAGCGATAATCACACGTTACCTTGTTGATAGGGACAGGCAAACTTAGCCATGATATCCTCCTTCCATAGGATATCATGGCTAAGTCTGAAAATTAGCAGACGTAAAAAAGCAGCGTTAACCGCGGTTAGCGCTGTTTTTTTTGTCTCTAACAGGGTTAGCGACATTCTTGATAATAGGAGAAATGTCGCTTAGCGACATTTCTCCTATTATTTTACTCTGGAACGCCCCCTTTGCATCTCATTAGAGATGCAAGGGGAAGCGTAGAGTAAAAGGGTGCTAACATGCAAATTTGCGTGTTAGCACCCTGTAGTTGATAGGGTGCTAGTTTTATCTCTGCTTTTTTGGCTTTTAAAGCCAAAAAAGCAGAGATAAAGCCCTTGTTGATATGCCCCCTGGTTCTTAGGCTCTAGAGCAGCTCTGCTGACTTGGTAATCTGGCTCTACAACGGCTCTGCTGACCTGGTTCTCTGGCTCTACAACGGCTCTGCTGACCTGGTTCTCTGGCTCTAAAGCAGCTCTGCTGACCTGGTTCTCTGGCTCTAAAGCAACTCTGCTGACTTGGTTCTCAGGCTCTAGAGCAGCTCTACTGACCTGGTTTTTAGGCTCTAGGGCAGCTCTGCTGGCCTGGTTCTGTGGCTCTATGACAGCTCTGCTGACCTTGTCCTCTGCCTCTAAAGCAGCTCTGCTGACATTGTTTCTCTGGCTCTACATCAGCTCTGCTGACCTTGTTCTCTGGCTCTAGAGCAGCTCTGCTGACCTGTTTCTTAGGCTCTAGAGCAGCTTTGTTGACCTGGTTCTCTCCCTCTAAAGAAGCTCTGCTGACCTGGTTCTCTTGCTCTAAAGCGGCTCTGCTGACCTGGTTCTCTTGCTCAAAAGCGGGTCTGCTGACCTGGTTCTCTGGCTCTAAAGCAGCTCTAGTGACCTGTTTCTCTGGCTCTAGAGCAGCTCTGGTGACCTGGTTCTCTTGCTCTAGAGCAGCTCTGCTGACCTGTTTCCCTGGCTCTAAAGCAGCTCTGCAGACCTGGTTCTCTGGCTCTAAAGCATCTCTGCGGACCTGGTTCTCTGGCTCTAAAACAGCTCTGCTGACCTGGTTCTCTCCCTCTAAAGCAGCTCTGCTGAACTGTTTTCTCTGGCTCTACAGCAGCTCTGCTGACCTGGTTCTCTGGCTCTAGATCAGGTCTGCTGACCTGGTTCTCTCCCTCTAAAGCAGCTCTGCTGACCTGGTTCTCTGGCTCTAAAGCAGCTCTGCTGACCTTGTTCACTGCCTCTAAAGCAGCTCTGCTGACCTGGTTTCTCTGGCTCTACAGCAGCTCTGCTGACCTGGATCTCTGACTCTAGAGCAGTTCTGCTGACCTGGTTCTTAGGCTCTAGAGCAGCTCTGCTGACTTGGTAATCTGGCTCTACAACGGCTCTGCTGACCTGGTTCTCTGGCTCTACAACGGCTCTGCTGCATGGTTCTCTGGCTCTAAAGCAGCTCTGCTGACCTGGTTCTCTGGCTCTAAAACAGCTCTGCTGACTTGGTTCTCAGGCTCTAGAGCAGCTCTTCTGACCTGGTTTTTAGGCTCTAGAGCAGCTCTGCTGGCCTGGTTCTGTGGCTCTACGACGGCTCTGCTGACCTTGATGTCTGCCTCTAAAGCAGCTCTGCTGACCTTGTTCTCTGCATCTAAAGCAGCTCTGCTGACATTGTTTCTCTGGCTCTACAGCAGCTCTGCTAACCTTGTTCTCTGGCTCTAGAGCAGCTCTGCTGACCTATTTCTTAGGCTCTAGAGCAGCTTTGTTGACCTGGTTCTCTTCCTCTAAAGCAGCTCTGCTGACCTGGTTCTCTGGCTCTAAAGCGGCTCTGCTGACCTGGTTCTCTTGCTTTAAAGCGGGTCTGCTGACCTGGTTCTCTGGCTCTAAAGCAGCTCTAGTGACCTGTTGCTCTGGCTCTAGAGCAGCTCTGGTGACCTGGTTCTCTGGCTCTAGAGCAGGTCTGCTGACCTGGTTCTCTCCCTCTAAACCAGCTCTGCTGAACTGTTTTCTCTGGCTCTACAGCAGCTCTGCTGACCTGGTTCTCTGGCTCTAGAGCAGATCTGCTGACCTGTTTCATAGGCTCTAGAGCAGCTCTGTTGACCTGGTTCTATGGCTCTAAAGCAGCTCTGCTAACCTGGTTCTCTGGCTTTGAAGCAGCTCTGCTGACCTGGTTCTCTGGCTCTAGAGCAGGTCTACTGACCTGGTTCTCTCCCTCTAAAGCAGCTCTGCTGACCTGGTTCTCTGGCTCTAGAGCAGCTCTGGTGACCTGGTTCTCTGGCTCTAGAGCAGGTCTGCTGACCTGGTTCTCTGGCTCTAAAGCAGCTCTGCAGACCTGGTTCTCTGGCTCTAAAGCAGCTCTGCGGACCTGGTTCTCTGGCTCTAAAACAGCTCTGCTGACCTGGTTTCTCTGGGTCTAAAGCAGCTCTAGTGACCTGTTTCTCTGGGTCTAGAGCAGCTTTGTTGACCTGGTTCTTAGGCTCTATAGCAGGTCTGCTGATCTGGTTCTCTCGCTCTAAAGCAGCTTTACTGACCTGGTTCTCTGGCTCTAAAGCAGCTCTGCTGACGTGGTTCTCTGGCTCTAAATCAGCTGTGCTGACCTGGTTCTCTCCCTCTAAAGCAGCTCTAATGAACTGTTTTCTCTGGCTCTACAGCAGCTCTGCTGACCTGGTTCTCTGGCTCTAGAGCAGATCTGCTGACCTGTTTCTTGGGCTCTAGAGCAGCTCTGTTGACCTGGTTCTATGGCTCTAAAGCAGCTCTGCTGACCTGGTTCTTTGGCTTTGAAGCAGCTCTGCTGACCTGGTTCTCTGGCTCTAGAGCAGGTCTACTGACCTGGTTCTCTCCCTCTAAAGCAGCTCTGCTGACCTGGTTCTCTGCTCTAAAGCAGATCTGCTGACCTTGTTTTCTGCCTCTAAAGCAGATCTGCTGACCTGGTTTCTCTGGCTCTACAGCAGCTCTGCTGACCTGGATCTCTGACTCTAGAGCAGTTCTGCTGACCTGGTTCTTAGGCTCTAGAGCAGCTCTGCTGACTTGGTAATCTGGCTCTACAACGGCTCTGCTGACCTGGTTCTCTGGCTCTACAACGGCTCTGCTGACCTGGTTCTCTGGCTCTAAAGCAGCTCTGCTGACCTGGTTCTCTGGCTCTAAAGCAACTCTGCTGACTTGGTTCTCAGGCTCTAGAGCAGCTCTACTGATCTGGTTTTTAGGCTCTAGAGCAGCTCTGCTGGCCTGGTTCTGTGGCTCAATGACGGCTCTGCTAACCTTGTCCTCTGCCTCTAAAGCAGCTCTGCTGACATTGTTTCTCTGGCTCTACAGCAGCTCTGCTGGCCTTGTTCTCTGGCTCTAGAGCAGCTCTGCTGACCTGTTTCTTAGGCTCTAGAGCAGCTTTGTTGACCTGGTTCTCTCCCTCTAAAGCAGCTCTGCTGACCTGGTTCTCTGGCTCTAAAGCGGCTCTGCTGACCTGGTTCTCTTGCTCAAAAGCGGGTCTGCTCACCTACTTCTCTGGCTCTAAAGCAGCTCTAGTGACCTGTTTCTCTGGCTCTAGAGCAGCTCTGGTGACCTGGTTCTCTTGCTCTAGAGCAGCTCTGCTGACCTGTTTCCCTGGCTCTAAAGCAGCTCTGCAGACCTGGTTCTCTGGCTCTAAAGCATCTCTGCGGACCTGGTTCTCTGGCTCTAAAACAGCTCTGCTGACCTGGTTCTCTCCCTCTAAAGCAGCTCTGCTGAACTGTTTTCTCTGGCTCTACAGCAGCTCTGCTAACCTGGTTCTCTGGCTCTAGAGCAGATCTGCTGACCTGTTTCTTAGGCTCTAGAGCAGCTCTGTTGACCTGGTTCTATGGCTCTAAAGCAGCTCTGCTGACCTGGTTCTCTGGCTTTGAAGCAGCTCTGCTGACCTGGTTCTCTGGCTCTAGATCAGGTCTGCTGACCTGGTTCTCTCCCTCTAAAGCAGCTCTGCTGACCTGGTTCTCTGGATCTAAAGCAGCTCTGCTGACCTTGTTCACTGCCTCTAAAGCAGCTCTGCTGACCTGGTTTCTCTGGCTCTACAGCAGCTCTGCTGACCTTGATCTCTGACTCTAGAGCAGTTCTGCTGACGTGGTTCTTAGGCTCTAGAGCAATTCTGCTGGCCTGGTTCTCTGGCTCTACAACAGCTCTGCTGAACTGGTTCTCTGGCTCTAAAGCACCTCTGCTGACCTGGTTATCTGGCTGTAAAGCAGCTCTGCTGACCAGGTTCTCTGGCTCTACAGCAGCTCTGCTGACCTGGTTCTTAGGCTCTATAGCAGGTCTGCTGATCTGGTTCTCTCGCTCTAAAGCAGCTTTGCTGACCTGGTTCTCAGGGCTCTAAAGCAGCTCTGCTGACGTGGTTCTCTGGCTCTAAATCAGCTCTGCTGACCTGGTTCTCTCCCTCTAAAGCAGCTCTAATGAACTGTTTTCTCTGGCTCTACAGCAGCTCTGCTGACCTGGTTCTTAGGCTCTAGAGCAGCTCTGTTGACCTGGTTCTATGGCTCTAAAGCAGCTCTGCTGACCTGGTTCTCTGGCTTTGAAGCAGCTCTGCTGACGTGGTTCTCTGGCTCTAGAGCAGGTCTACTGACCTGGTTCTCTCCCTCTAAAGCAGCTTTGCTGACCTGGTTCTCTGGCTCTAAAGCAGATCTGCTGACCTTGTTCTCTGCCTCTAAAGCAGATCTGCTGACCTGGTTTCTCTGGCTCTACAGCAGCTCTGCTGACCTGGATCTCTGACTCTAGAGCAGTTCTGCTGACCTGGTTCTTAGGCTCTAGAGCAGCTCTGCTGACTTGGTAATCTGGCTCTACAACAGCTCTGCTGACCTGGTTCTCTGGCTCTACAACGGCTCTGCTGACCTGGTTCTCTGGCTCTAAAGCAGCTCTGCTGACCTGGTTCTCTGGCTCTAAAGCAACTCTGCTGACTTGGTTCTCAGGCTCTAGAGCAGCTCTACTGACCTGGTTTTTAGGCTCTAGAGCAGCTCTGCTGGCCTGGTTCTGTGGCTCTATGACGGCTCTGCTGACCTTGTCCTCTGCCTCTAAAGCAGCTCTGCTGACATTGTTTCTCTGGCTCTACAGCAGCTCTGCTGACCTTGTTCTCTGGCTCTAGAGCAGCTCTGCTGACCTGTTTCTTAGGCTCTAGAGCAGATTTGTTGACCTGGTTCTCTCCCTCTAAAGCAGCTCTGCTGACCTGGTTCTCTGGCTCTAAAGCAGCTCTGCTGACCTGGTTCTCTTGCTCAAAAGCGGGTCTGCTGACCTGGTTCTCTGGCTCTAAAGCAGCTCTAGTGACCTGTTTCTCTGGCTCTAGAGCAGCTCTGGTGACCTGGTTCTCTTGCTCTAGAGCAGCTCTGCTGACCTGTTTCCCTGGCTCTAAAGCAGCTCTGCAGACCTGGTTCTCTGGCTCTAAAGCATCTCTGCGGACCTGGTTCTCTGGCTCTAAAACAGCTCTGCTGACCTGGTTCTCTCCCTCTAAAGCAGCTCTGCTGAACTGTTTTCTCTGGCTCTACAGCAGCTCTGCTGACCTGGTTCTCTGGCTCTAGAGCAGATCTGCTGACCTGTTTCTTAGGCTCTAGAGCAGCTCTGTTGACCTGGTTCTATGGCTCTAAAGCAGCTCTGCTGACCTGGTTCTCTGGCTTTGAAGCAGCTCTGCTGACCTGGTTCTCTGGCTCTAGATCAGGTCTGCTGACCTGGTTCTCTCCCTCTAAAGCAGCTCTGCTGACCTGGTTCTCAGGCTCTAAAGCAGCTCTGCTGACCTTGTTCACTGCCTCTAAAGCAGCTCTGCTGACATGGTTTCTCTGGCTCTACAGCAGCTCTGCTGACCTGGATCTCTGACTCTAGAGCAGTTCTGCTGACCTGGTTCTTAGGCTCTAGAGCAGCTCTGCTGACTTGGTAATCTGGCTCTACAACGGCTCTGCTGACCTGGTTCTCTGGCTCTACAACGGCTCTGCTGCCTGGTTCTTTGGCTCTAAAGCAGCTCTGCTGACCTGGTTCTCTGGCTCTACAACGGCTCTGCTGCCTGGTTCTTTGGCTCTAAAGCAGCTCTGCTGACCTGGTTCTCTGGCTCTAAAATAGCTCTGCTGACTTGGTTCTCAGGCTCTAGAGCAGCTCTACTGATCTGGTTTTTAGGCTCTAGAGCAGCTCTGCTGGCCTGGTTCTGTGGCTCTACGACGGCTCTGCTGACCTTGATGTCTGCCTCTAAAGCAGCTCTGCTGACCTTGTTCTCTGCATCTAAAGCAGCTCTGATGACATTGTTTCTCTGGCTCTACAGCAGCTCTGCTAACCTTGTTCTCTGGCTCTAGAGCAGCTCTGCTGACCTGTTTCTTAGGCTCTAGAGCAGCTTTGTTGACCTGGTTCTCTCCCTCTAAAGCAGCTCTGCTGACCTGGTTCTCTGGCTCTAAAGCGGCTCTGCTGACCTGGTTCTCTTGCTCTAAAGCGGGTCTGCTGACCTGGTTCTCTGGCTCTAAAGCAGCTCTAGTGACCTGTTTCTCTGGCTCTAGAGCAGCTCTGGTGACCTGGTTCTCTGGCTCTAGAGCAGGTCTGCTGGCCTGGTTCTCTGGCTCTAAAGCAGCTCTGCAGACCTGGTTCTCTGGCTCTAAAGCAGCTCTGCGGACCTGGTTCTCTGGCTCTAAAACAGCTCTGCTGACCTGGTTTCTCTGGCTCTAAAGCGGGTCTGCTGACATGGTTCTCTGGCTCTAAAGCAACTCTAGTGACCAGGTTCTCTGGCTCTACAGCAGCTCTGCTGACCTGGTACTTAGGCTCTATAGCAGGTCTGCTGATCTGGTTCTCTCGCTCTAAAGCAGCTTTGCTGACCTGGTTCTCTGGCTCTAAAGCAGCTCTGCTGACGTGGTTCTCTGGCTCTAAATCAGCTCTGCTGACCTGGTTCTCTCCCTCTAAAGCAGCTCTGCTGAACTGTTTTCTCTGGCTCTAGAGCAGATCTGCTGACCTGTTTCTTAGGCTCTAGAGCAGCTCTGTTGACCTGGTTCTATGGCTCTAAAGCAGCTCTGCTGACCTGGTTCTCTGGCTCTAGAGCAGCTCTGGTGACCTGGTTCTCTGGCTCTAGAGCAGGTCTGCTGACCTGGTTCTCTGGCTCTAAAGCAGCTCTGCAGACCTGGTTCTCTGGCTCTAAAGCAGCTCTGCGGACCTGGTTCTCTGGCTCTAAAACAGCTCTGGTGACCTGGTTTCTCTGGCTCTAAAGCGGGTCTGCTGATATGGTTCTCTGGCTCTAAAGCAGCTCTAGTGACCTGTTTCTCTGGGTCTAGAGCAGCTTTGTTGACCTGGTTCTCTGGCTCTAGAGCAGCTCTGATGACCTGGTTCTTAGGCTCTAGAGCAATTCTGCTGGCCTGGTTATCTGGCTCTACAACGGCTCTGCTGAACTGGTTCTCTGGCTCTAAAGCACCTCTGCTGACCTGGTTCTCTGGCTGTAAAGCAGCTCTGCTGACCAGGTTCTCTGGCTCTACAGCAGCTCTGCTGACCTGGTTCTTAGGCTCTATAGCAGGTCTGCTGATCTGGTTCTCTCGCACTAAAGCAGCTTTGCTGACCTGGTTCTCTGGCTCTAAAGCAGCTCTGCTGACGTGGTTCTCTGGCTCTAAATCAGCTCTGCTGACCTGGTTCTCTCCCTCTAAAGCAGCTCTAATGAACTGTTTTCTCTGGCTCTACAGCAGCTCCGCTGACCTGGTTCTCTGGCTCTAGAGCAGATCTGCTGACCTGTTTCTTAGGCTCTAGAGCAGCTCTGTTGACCTGGTTCTATGGCTCTAGAGCAGGACTACTGACCTGGTTCTTCCCTCTAAAGCAGCTCTGCTGACCTGGTTCTCTGGCTCCAAAGCAGATCTGCTGACCTTGTTCTCTGCCTCTAAAGCAGATCTGCTGACCTGGTTTTTCTGGCTCTACAGCAGCTCTGCTGACCTGGATCTCTGACTCTAGAGCAGTTCTGCTGACCTGGTTCTTAGGCTCTAGAGCAGCTCTGCTGCCTTAATAATCTGGCTCTACAACGGCTCTGCTGACCTGGTTCTCTGGCTCTACAACGGCTCTGCTGACCTGGTTCTCTGGCTCTAAAGCAGCTCTGCTGACCTGGTTCTCTGGCTCTAAAGCAACTCTGCTGACTTGGTTCTCAGGCCAAGAGCAGCTCTACTGACCTGGTTTTTAGGCTCTAGAGCGGCTCTGCTGGCCTGGTTCTGTGGCTCTATGACAGCTCTGCTGACCTTGTCCTCTGCCTCTAAAGCAGCTCTGCTGACATTGTTTCTCTGGCTCTACAGCAGCTCTGCTGACCTTGTTCTCTGGCTCTAGAGCAGCTCTGCTGACCTGTTTCTTAGACTCTAGAGCAGCTTTGTTGACCTGGTTCTCTCCCTCTAAAGCAGCTCTGCTGACCTGGTTCTCTGGCTCTAAAGCGGCTCTGCTGACCTGGTTCTCTTGCTCAAAAGCTAGTCTGATGACCTGGTTCTCTGCTCTAAAGCAGCTCTAGTGTCCTATTTCTCTGGCTCTAGAGCAGCTCTGGTGACCTGGTTCTCTTGCTCTAGAGCAGCTCTGCTGACCTGTTTCCCTGGCTCCAAATCAGCTCTGCAGACCTGGTTTTCTGGCTCTAAAGCATCTCTGCGGACCTGGTTCTCTGGCTCTAAAACAGCTCTGCTGACCTGGTTTCTCTGGCTCTACAGCAGCTCTGATGACCTTCTTCTCTGGCTCTAGAGCAGCTCTGCTGACCTGGTTCTTAGGCTCTAGAGCAGCTCTGTTGACCTGGTTCTCTCCCTCTAAAGTAGGTCTGCTGACCTGGTTCTCTGGCTCTAAATCAGCTCTGCTGGCCTGGTTCTCTTGCTCGAAAGCGGGTCTGCTGACCTGGTTCTCTTGCTCTAAAGCAGCTCTAGTGACCTGTTTCTCTGGCTCTAGAGTATCTCTGGTGACCTGGTTCTCTGGCTCTAGAGCAGTTATGCTGACCTGGTTCTCTGGCTCTAAAGCAGCTCTGCAGACCTGGTTCTCTGGCTCTAAAGCAGCTCTGCTGACCTGGTTCTCTCCCTCTAAAGCAGGTCTGCTGACCTGGTTTCTCTGGCTCTACAGCAGCTCTGCTGACCTGTTTCTCTGGCTCTACAGCAGCTCCCCTGACCTGCTTCTCTGGCTCTAGAGCAGCTCTGCTGACCTGGTTCTTATCCTGTAGAGCAGCTCTTCTGACCTGGTTCTCTGGCTCTAAAGCAGCTGCTGACCTGGTTCTCTCTCTCTAAAGCAGCTCTGCTGACCTGGTTTCTCTCGCTCTATCGCAGCTCTGCTGACCTGTTTTTCTGGCTCTACAGCAGCTCTTCTGACCTTGTTCTCTGGCTCCAAAGCAGCTCTGATGACCTGGTTCTCTGGCTCTAAAGCATCTCTGCTGACCTGGTTCTATGGCTCTAAAGCAGCTCTCCAGACCTAGTTCTCTGGCTCTAAAGCATCTCTGCGGACCTGGTTCTCTGGCTCTAAAACAGCTCTGCTGACCTGGTTTATCTGGCTCTACAGCAGCTCTGTTGACCTTCTTCTCTGGCTCTAGAGCAGCTCTGCTGACCTGGTTCTTAGGCTCTAGAGCAGCTCTGTTCACCTGGTTCTGTCCCTCTAAAGCAGCTCTGCTGACCTGGTTCTCTCCCTCTAAAGCAGCTCCGCTGACCTGGTTCTCTGGCTCTAAAGCAGCTCTGCTGACCTTGTTCTCTGCCTCTAAAGCAGCTCTGCTGACCTGGTTTCTCTGGCTCTACAGCAGCTCTGCTGACCTGGATCTCTGACTCTAGAGCAGTTCTGCTGACCTGGTTCTTAGGCTCTAGAGCAGCTCTGCTGACTTGGTAATCTGGCTCTACAACGGATCTGCTGACCTGGATCTCTGGCTCTACAACGGCTCTGCTGACCTGGTTCTCTGGCTCTAAAGCAGCTCTGCTGACCTGGTTCTCTGGCTCTAAAGCAGCTCTGCTGACTTGGTTCTCAGGCTCTAGAGCAGCTCTACTGACCTGGTTTTTAGGCACTAGAGCAGCTCTGCTGGCCTGGTTCTGTGGCTCTACGACGGCTCTGCTGACCTTGTTCTCTGCCTCTAAAGCAGATCTGCTGACCTTGTTCTCTGCCTCTAAAGCAGCTCTGCTGACATTGTTTTCTCTGGCTCTACAGCAGCTCTGCTGACCTTGTTCTCTGGCTCTAGAGCAGCTCTGCTGACCTGTTTCTTAGGCTCTAGAGCAGCTTTGTTGACCTGGTTCTCTCCCTCTAAAGCAGCTCTGCTGACCTGGTTCTCTGGCTGTAAAGCAGCTCTGCTGACCAGGTTCTCTGGCTCTACAGCAGCTCTGCTGACCTGGTTCTTAGGCTCTATAGCAGGTCTGCTGATCTGGTTCTCTCGCTCTAAAGCAGCTTTGCTGACCTGGTTCTCTGGCTCTAAAGCAGCTCTGCTGACGTGGTTCTCTGGCTCTAAATCAGCTCTGCTGACCTGGTTCTCTCCCTCTAAAGCAGCTCTAATGAACTGTTTTCTCTGGCTCTACAGCAGCTCCGCTGACCTGGTTCTCTGGCTCTAGAGCAGATCTGCTGACCTGTTTCTTAGGCTCTAGAGCAGCTCTGTTGACCTGGTTCTATGGCTCTAGAGCAGGTCTACTGACCTGGTTCTTCCCTCTAAAGCAGCTCTGCTGACCTGGTTCTCTGGCTCCAAAGCAGATCTGCTGACCTTGTTCTCTGCCTCTAAAGCAGATCTGCTGACCTGGTTTTTCTGGCTCTACAGCAGCTCTGCTGACCTGGATCTCTGACTCTAGAGCAGTTCTGCTGACCTGGTTCTTAGGCTCTAGAGCAGCTCTGCTGCCTTAATAATCTGGCTCTACAACGGCTCTGCTGACCTGGTTCTCTGGCTCTACAACGGCTCTGCTGACCTGGTTCTCTGGCTCTAAAGCAGCTCTGCTGACCTGGTTCTCTGGCTCTAAAGCAACTCTGCTGACTTGGTTCTCAGGCCAAGAGCAGCTCTACTGACCTGGTTTTTAGGCTCTAGAGCGGCTCTGCTGGCCTGGTTCTGTGGCTCTATGACAGCTCTGCTGACCTTGTCCTCTGTCTCTAAAGCAGCTCTGCTGACATTGTTTCTCTGGCTCTACAGCAGCTCTGCTGACCTTTTTCTCTGGCTCTAGAGCATCTCTGCTGACCTGTTTCTTAGACTCTAGAGCAGCTTTGTTGACCTGGTTCTCTCCCTCTAAAGCAGCTCTGCTGACCTGGTTCTCTGGCTCTAAAGCGGCTCTGCTGACCTGGTTCTCTTGCTCAAAAGCGAGTCTGATGACCTGGTTCTCTTCTCTAAAGCAGCTCTAGTGTCCTATTTCTCTGGCTCTAGAGCAGCTCTGGTGACCTGGTTCTCTTGCTCTAGAGCAGCTCTGCTGACCTGTTTCCCTGGCTCCAAATCAGCTCTGCAGACCTGGTTTTCTGGCTCTAAAGCATCTCTGCGGACCTGGTTCTCTGGCTCTAAAACAGCTCTGCTGACCTGGTTTCTCTGGCTCTACAGCAGCTCTGATGACCTTCTTCTCTGGCTCTAGAGCAGCTCTGCTGACCTGGTTCTTAGGCTCTAGAGCAGCTCTGTTGACCTGGTTCTCTCCCTCTAAAGTAGGTCTGCTGACCTGGTTCTCTGGCTCTAAATCAGCTCTGCTGGCCTGGTTCTCTTGCTCGAAAGCGGGTCTGCTGACCTGGTTCTCTTGCTCTAAAGCAGCTCTAGTGACCTGTTTCTCTGGCTCTAGAGTATCTCTGGTGACCTGGTTCTCTGGCTCTAGAGCAGTTATGCTGACCTGGTTCTCTGGCTCTAAAGCAGCTCTGCAGACCTGGTTCTCTGGCTCTAAAGCAGCTCTGCTGACCTGGTTCTCTCCCTCTAAAGCAGGTCTGCTGACCTGGTTTCTCTGGCTCTACAGCAGCTCTGCTGACCTGTTTCTCTGGCTCTACAGCAGCTCCCCTGACCTGCTTCTCTGGCTCTAGAGCAGCTCTGCTGACCTGGTTCTTATCCTGTAGAGCAGCTCTTCTGACCTGGTTCTCTGGCTCTAAAGCAGCTGCTGACCTGGTTCTCTCTCTCTAAAGCAGCTCTGCTGACCTGGTTTCTCTCGCTCTATCGCAGCTCTGCTGACCTGTTTTTCTGGCTCTACAGCAGCTCTTCTGACCTTGTTCTCTGGCTCCAAAGCAGCTCTGATGACCTGGTTCTCTGGCTCTAAAGCATCTCTGCTGACCTGGTTCTATGGCTCTAAAGCAGCTCTCCAGACCTAGTTCTCTGGCTCTAAAGCATCTCTGCGGACCTGGTTCTCTGGCTCTAAAACAGCTCTGCTGACCTGGTTTATCTGGCTCTACAGCAGCTCTGTTGACCTTCTTCTCTGGCTCTAGAGCAGCTCTGCTGACCTGGTTCTTAGGCTCTAGAGCAGCTCTGTTCACCTGGTTCTGTCCCTCTAAAGCAGCTCTGCTGACCTGGTTCTCTCCCTCTAAAGCAGCTCCGCTGACCTGGTTCTCTGGCTCTAAAGCAGCTCTGCTGACCTTGTTCTCTGCCTCTAAAGCAGCTCTGCTGACCTGGTTTCTCTGGCTCTACAGCAGCTCTGCTGACCTGGATCTCTGACTCTAGAGCAGTTCTGCTGACCTGGTTCTTAGGCTCTAGAGCAGCTCTGCTGACTTGGTAATCTGGCTCTACAACGGATCTGCTGACCTGGATCTCTGGCTCTACAACGGCTCTGCTGACCTGGTTCTCTGGCTCTAAAGCAGCTCTGCTGACCTGGTTCTCTGGCTCTAAAGCAGCTCTGCTGACTTGGTTCTCAGGCTCTAGAGCAGCTCTACTGACCTGGTTTTTAGGCACTAGAGCAGCTCTGCTGGCCTGGTTCTGTGGCTCTACGACGGCTCTGCTGACCTTGTTCTCTGCCTCTAAAGCAGATCTGCTGACCTTGTTCTCTGCCTCTAAAGCAGCTCTGCTGACATTGTTTTCTCTGGCTCTACAGCAGCTCTGCTGACCTTGTTCTCTGGCTCTAGAGCAGCTCTGCTGACCTGTTTCTTAGGCTCTAGAGCAGCTTTGTTGACCTGGTTCTCTCCCTCTAAAGCAGCTCTGCTGACCTGGTTCTCTGGCTGTAAAGCAGCTCTGCTGACCAGGTTCTCTGGCTCTACAGCAGCTCTGCTGACCTGGTTCTTAGGCTCTATAGCAGGTCTGCTGATCTGGTTCTCTCGCTCTAAAGCAGCTTTGCTGACCTGGTTCTCTGGCTCTAAAGCAGCTCTGCTGACGTGGTTCTCTGGCTCTAAATCAGCTCTGCTGACCTGGTTCTCTCCCTCTAAAGCAGCTCTAATTAACTGTTTTCTCTGGCTCTACAGCAGCTCTGCTGACCTGGTTCTCTGGCTCTAGAGCAGATCTGCTGACCTGTTTCTTGGGCTCTAGAGCAGCTCTGTTGACCTGGTTCTATGGCTCTAAAGCAGCTCTGCTGACCTGGTTCTCTGGCTTTGAAGCAGCTCTGCTGACCTGGTTTTCTGGCTCTAGAGCAGGTCTACTGACCTGGTTCTCTCCCTCTAAAGCAGCTCTGCTGACCTGGTTCTCTGCTCTAAAGCAGATCTGCTGACCTTGTTCTCGGCCTCTAAAGCAGATCTGCTGACCTGGTTTCTCTGGCTCTACAGCAGCTCTGCTGACCTGGATCTCTGACTCTAGAGCAGTTCTGATGACCTGGTTCTTAGGCTCTAGAGCAGCTCTGCTGACTTGGTAATCTGGCTCTACAACGGCTCTGCTGACCTGGTTCTCTGGCTCTCCAACGGCTCTGCTGACCTGCTTCTCTGGCTCTAAAGCAGCTCTGCTGACCTGGTTCTCTGGCTCTAAAGCAACTATGCTGACTTGGTTCTCAGGCTCTAGAGCAGCTCTACTGATCTGGTTTTTAGGCTCTAGAGCAGCTCTGCTGGCCTGGTTCTGTGGCTCTATGACGGCTCTGCTAACCTTGTCCTCTGCCTCTAAAGCAGATCTGCTGACATTGTTTCTCTGGCTCTACAGCAGCTCTCCTGGCCTTGTTCTCTGGCTCTAGAGCAGCTCTGCTGACCTGTTTCTTAGGCTCTAGAGCAGCTTTGTTGACCTGGTTCTCTCCCTCTAAAGCAGCTCTGCTGACCTGGTTCTCTGGCTCTAAAGCGGCTCTGCTGACCTGGTTCTCTTGCTCAAAAGCGGGTCTGCTGACCTAGTTCTCTGGCTCTAAAGCAGCTCTAGTGACCTGTTTCTCTGGCTCTAGAGCAGCTCTGGTGACCTGGTTCTCTTGCTCTAGAGCAGCTCTGCTGACCTGTTTCCCTGGCTCTAAAGCAGCTCTGCAGACCTGGTTCTCTGGCTCTAAAGCATCTCTGCGGACCTGGTTCTCTGGCTCTAAAACAGCTCTGCTGACCTGGTTCTCTCCCTCTAAAGCAGCTCTGCTGAACTGTTTTCTCTGGCTCTACAGCAGCTCTGCTGACCTGGTTCTCTGGCTCTAGAGCAGATCTGCTGACCTGTTTCTTAGGCTCTAGAGCAGCTCTGTTGACCTGGTTCTATGGCTCTAAAGCAGCTCTGCTGACCTGGTTCTCTGGCTTTGAAGCAGCTCTGCTGACCTGGTTCTCTGGCTCTAGATCAGGTCTGCTGACCTGGTTCTCTCCCTCTAAAGCAGCTCTGCTGACCTGGTTCTCTCCCTCTAAAGCAGCTCTGCTGACCTTGTTCACTGCCTCTAAAGCAGCTCTGCTGACCTGGTTTCTCTGGCTCTACAACAGCTCTGCTGAACTGGTTCTCTGGCTCTAAAGCACCTCTGCTGACCTGGTTCTCTGGCTGTAAAGCAGCTCTGCTGACCAGGTTATCTGGCTCTACAGCAGCTCTGCTGACCTGGTTCTTAGGCTCTATAGCAGGTCTGCTGATCTGGTTCTCTCGCTCTAAAGCAGCTTTGCTGACCTGGTTCTCAGGGCTCTAAAGCAGCTCTGCTGACGTGGTTCTCTGGCTCTAAATCAGCTCTGCTGACCTGGTTCTCTCCCTCTAAAGCAGCTCTAATGAACTGTTTTCTCTGGCTCTACAGCAGCTCTGCTGACCTGGTTCTTAGGCTCTAGAGCAGCTCTGTTGACCTGGTTCTATGGCTCTAAAGCAGCTCTGCTGACCTGGTTCTCTGGCTTTGAAGCAGCTCTGCTGACGTGGTTCTCTGGCTCTAGAGCAGGTCTACTGACCTGGTTCTCTCCCTCTAAAGCAGCTCTGCTGACCTGGTTCTCTGGCTCTAAAGCAGATCTGCTGACCTTGTTCTCTGCCTCTAAAGCAGATCTGCTGACCTGGTTTCTCTGGCTCTACAGCAGCTCTGCTGACCTGGATCTCTGACTCTAGAGCAGTTCTGCTGACCTGGTTCTTAGGCTCTAGAGCAGCTCTGCTGACTTGGTAATCTGGCTCTACAACGGCTCTGCTGACCTGGTTCTCTGGCTCTACAACGGCTCTGCTGACCTGGTTCTCTGGCTCTAAAGCAGCTCTGCTGACCTGGTTCTCTGGCTCTAAAGCAACTCTGCTGACTTGGTTCTCAGGCTCTAGAGCAGCTCTACTGACCTGGTTTTTAGGCTCTAGAGCAGCTCTGCTGGCCTGGTTCTGTGGCTCTATGACGACTCTGCTGACCTTGTCCTCTGCCTCTAAAGCAGCTCTGCTGACATTGTTTCTCTGGCTCTACAGCAGCTCTGCTGACCTTGTTCTCTGGCTCTAGAGCAGCTCTGCTGACCTGTTTCTTAGGCTCTAGAGCAGATTTGTTGACCTGGTTCTCTCCCTCTAAAGCAGCTCTGCTGACCTGGTTCTCTGGATCTAAAGCGGCTCTGCTGACCTGGTTCTCTTGCTCAAAAGCGGGTCTGCTGACCTGGTTCTCTGGCTCTAAAGCAGCTCTAGTGACCTGTTTCTCTGGCTCTAGAGCAGCTCTGGTGACCTGGTTCTCTTGCTCTAGAGCAGCTCTGCTGACCTGTTTCCCTGGCTCTAAAGCAGCTCTGCAGACCTGGTTCTCTGGCTCTTAAGCATCTCTGCGGACCTGGTTCTCTGGCTCTAAAACAGCTCTGCTGACCTGGTTCTCTCCCTCTAAAGCAGCTCTGCTCAACTGTTTTCTCTGGCTCTACAGCAGCTCTGCTGACCTGGTTCTCTGGCTCTAGAGCAGATCTGCTGACCTGTTTCTTAGGCTCTAGAGCATCTCTGTTGACCTGGTTCTATGGCTCTAAAGCAGCTCTGCTGACCTGGTTCTCTGGCTTTGAAGCAGCTCTGCTGACCTGGTTCTCTGGCTCTAGATCAGGTCTGCTGACCTGGTTCTCTCCCTCTAAAGCAGCTCTGCTGACCTGGTTCTCTCCCTCTAAAGCAGCTCTGCTGACCTTGTTCACTGCCTCTAAAGCAGCTCTGCTGACCTGGTTTCTCTGGCTCTACAACAGCTCTGCTGAACTGGTTCTCTGGCTCTAAAGCACCTCTGCTGACCTGGTTCTCTGGCTGTAAAGCAGCTCTGCTGACCAGGTTATCTGGCTCTACAGCAGCTCTGCTGACCTGGTTCTTAGGCTCTATAGCAGGTCTGCTGATCTGGTTCTCTCGCTCTAAAGCAGCTTTGCTGACCTGGTTCTCAGGGCTCTAAAGCAGCTCTGCTGACGTGGTTCTCTGGCTCTAAATCAGCTCTGCTGACCTGGTTCTCTCCCTCTAAAGCAGCTCTAATGAACTGTTTTCTCTGGCTCTACAGCAGCTCTGCTGACCTGGTTCTTAGGCTCTAGAGCAGCTCTGTTGACCTGGTTCTATGGCTCTAAAGCAGCTCTGCTGACCTGGTTCTCTGGCTTTGAAGCAGCTCTGCTGACTTGGTTCTCTGGCTCTAGAGCAGGTCTACTGACCTGGTTCTCTCCCTCTAAAGCAGCTCTGCTGACCTGGTTCTCTGGCTCTAAAGCAGATCTGCTGACCTTGTTCTCTGCCTCTAAAGCAGATCTGCTGACCTGGTTTCTCTGGCTCTACAGCAGCTCTGCTGACCTGGATCTCTGACTCTAGAGCAGTTCTGCTGACCTGGTTCTTAGGCTCTAGAGCAGCTCTGCTGACTTGGTAATCTGGCTCTACAACGGCTCTGCTGACCTGGTTCTCTGGCTCTACAACGGCTCTGCTGACCTGGTTCTCTGGCTCTAAAGCAGCTCTGCTGACCTGGTTCTCTGGCTCTAAAGCAACTCTGCTGACTTGGTTCTCAGGCTCTAGAGCAGCTCTACTGACCTGGTTTTTAGGCTCTAGAGCAGCTCTGCTGGCCTGGTTCTGTGGCTCTATGACGACTCTGCTGACCTTGTCCTCTGCCTCTAAAGCAGCTCTGCTGACATTGTTTCTCTGGCTCTACAGCAGCTCTGCTGACTTTGTTCTCTGGCTCTAGAGCAGCTCTGCTGACCTGTTTCTTAGGCTCTAGAGCAGATTTGTTGACCTGGTTCTCTCCCTCTAAAGCAGCTCTGCTGACCTGGTTCTCTGGATCTAAAGCGGCTCTGCTGACCTGGTTCTCTTGCTCAAAAGCGGGTCTGCTGACCTGGTTCTCTGGCTCTAAAGCAGCTCTAGTGACCTGTTTCTCTGGCTCTAGAGCAGCTCTGGTGACCTGGTTCTCTTGCTCTAGAGCAGCTCTGCTGACCTGTTTCCCTGGCTCTAAAGCAGCTCTGCAGACCTGGTTCTCTGGCTCTTAAGCATCTCTGCGGACCTGGTTCTCTGGCTCTAAAACAGCTCTGCTGACCTGGTTCTCTCCCTCTAAAGCAGCTCTGCTCAACTGTTTTCTCTGGCTCTACAGCAGCTCTGCTGACCTGGTTCTCTGGCTCTAGAGCAGATCTGCTGACCTGTTTCTTAGGCTCTAGATCATCTCTGTTGACCTGGTTCTATGGCTCTAAAGCAGCTCTGCTGACCTGGTTCTCTGGCTTTGAAGCAGCTCTGCTGACCTGGTTCTCTGGCTCTAGATCAGTTCTGCTGACCTGGTTCTCTCCCTCTAAAGCAGCTCTGCTGACCTGGTTCTCTGGCTCTAAAGCAGCTCTGCTGACCTTGTTCACTGCCTCTAAAGCAGCTCTGCTGACCTGGTTTCTCTGGCTCTACAGCAGCTCTGCTGACCTGGATCTCTGACTCTAGAGCAGTTCTGCTGACCTGGTTCTTAGGCTCTAGAGCAGCTCTGCTGACTTGGTAATCTGGCTCTACAACGGCTCTGCTGACCTGGTTCTCTGGCTCTACAACGGCTCTGCTGCCTGGTTCTTTGGCTCTAAAGCAGCTCTGCTGACCTGGTTCTCTGGCTATAAAACAGCTCTGCTGACTTGGTTCTCAGGCTCTAGAGCAGCTCTACTGACCTGGTTTTTAGGCTCTAGAGCAGCTCTGCTGGCCTGGTTCTGTGGCTCTACGACGGCTCTGCTGACCTTGATGTCTGCCTCTAAAGCAGCTCTGCTGACCTTGTTCTCTGCATCTAAAGCAGCTCTGCTGACATTGTTTCTCTGGCTCTACAGCAGCTCTGCTGACCTTGTTCTCTGGCTCTAGAGCAGCTCTGCTGACCTGTTTCTTAGGCTCTAGAGCAGATTTGTTGACCTGGTTCTCTCCCTCTAAAGCAGCTCTGCTGACCTGGTTCTCTGGCTCTAAAGCGGCTCTGCTGACCTGGTTCTCTTGCTCTAAAGCGGGTCTGCTGACCTGGTTCTCTGGCTCTAAAGCAGCTCTAGTGACCTGTTTCTCTGGCTCTAGAGCAGCTCTGGTGACCTGGTTCTCTGGCTCTAGAGCAGGTCTGCTGACCTGGTTCTCTGGCTCTAAAGCAGCTCTGCGGACCTGGTTCTCTGGCTCTAAAACAGCTCTGCTGACCTGGTTTCTCTGGCTCTAAAGCGGGTCTGCTGACATGGTTCTCTGGCTCTAAAGCAACTCTAGTGACCTGTTTCTCTGGGTCTAGAGCAGCTTTGTTGACCTGGTTCTCTGGCTCTAGAGCAGCTCTGATGACCTGGTTCTTAGGCCTCAGAGCAATTCTGCTGGCCTGGATCTCTGGCTCTACAATGGCTCTGCTGAACTGGTTCTCTGGCTCTAAAGCACCTCTGCTGACCTGGTTCTCTGGCTGTAAAGCAGCTCTGCTGACCAGGTTCTCTGGCTCTACAGCAGCTCTGCTGACCTGGTACTTAGGCTCTATAGCAGGTCTGCTGATCTGGTTCTCTCGCTCTAAAGCAGCTTTGCTGACCTGGTTCTCTGGCTCTAAAGCAGCTCAGCTGACGTGGTTCTCTGGCTCTAAATCAGCTCTGCTGACCTGGTTTTCTCCCTCTAAAGCAGCTCTGCTGAACTGTTTTCTCTGGCTCTACAGCAGCTCTGCTGACCTGGTTCTCTGGCTCTAGAGCAGATCTGCTGACCTGTTTCTTAGGCTCTAGAGCAGCTCTGTTGACCTGGTTCTATGGCTCTAAAGCAGCTCTTCTGACCTGGTTCTCTGGCTTTGAAGCAGCTCTGCTGACCTGGTTCTCTGGCTCTAGAGAAGGTCTACTGACCTGGTTCTCTCCCTCTAAAGCAGCTCTGCTGACCTGGTTCTCTGGCTCTAGAGCAGCTCTGGTGACCTGGTTCTCTGGCTCTAGAGCAGGTCTGCTGACCTGGTTCTCTGGCTCTAAAGCAGCTCTGCAGACCTGGTTCTCTGGCTCTAAAGCAGCTCTGCGGACCTGGTTCTCTGGCTCTAAAACAGCTCTGCTGACCTGGTTTCTCTGGCTCTAAAGCGGGTCTGCTGACATGGTTCTCTGGCTCTAAAGCAGCTCTAGTGACCTGTTTCTCTGGGTCTAGAGCAGCTTTGTTGACCTGGTTCTCTGGCTCTAGAGCAGCTCTGATGACCTGGTTCTTAGGCTCTAGAGCAATTCTGCTGGCCTGGTTCTCTGGCTCTACAATGGCTCTGCTGAACTGGTTCTCTGGCTCTAAAGCACCTCTGCTGACCTGGTTCTCTGGCTGTAAAGCAGCTCTGCTGACCAGGTTCTCTGGCTCTACAGCAGCTCTGCTGACCTGGTTCTTAGGCTCTATAGCAGGTCTGCTGATCTGGTTCTCTCGCTCTAAAGCAGCTTTGCTGACCTGGTTCTCTGGCTCTAAAGCAGCTCTGCTGACGTGGTTCTCTGGCTCTAAATCAGCTCTGCTGACCTGGTTCTCTCCCTCTAAAGCAGCTCTAATGAACTGTTTTCTCTGGCTCTACAGCAGCTCCGCTGACCTGGTTCTCTGGCTCTAGAGCAGATCTGCTGACCTGTTTCTTAGGCTCTAGAGCAGCTCTGTTGACCTGGTTCTATGGCTCTAAAGCAGCTCTGCTGACCTGGTTCTCTGGCTTTGAAGCAGCTCTGCTGACCTGGTTCTCTGGCTCTAGAGCAGGTCTACTGACCTGGTTCTTCCCTCTAAAGCAGCTCTGCTGACCTGGTTCTCTGGCTCCAAAGCAGATCTGCTGACCTTGTTCTCTGCCTCTAAAGCAGATCTGCTGACCTGGTTTCTCTGGCTCTACAGCAGCTCTGCTGACCTGGATCTCTGACTCTAGAGCAGTTCTGCTGACCTGGTTCTTAGGCTCTAGAGCAGCTCTGCTGCCTTGGTAATCTGGCTCTACAACGGCTCTGCTGACCTGGTTCTCTGGCTCTAAAGCAGCTCTGCTGACCTGGTTCTCTGGCATTAAAGCAACTCTGCTGACTTGGTTCTCAGGCTCAAGAGCAGCTCTACTGACCTGGGTTTTAGGCTCTAGAGCGGCTCTGCTGGCCTGGTTCTGTGGCTCTATGACGGCTCTGCTGACCTTGTCCTCTGGCTCTAAAGCAGCTCTGCAGACCTGGTTCTCTGGCCTTAAAGCAGCTCTGCGGACCTGGTTCTCTGGCTCTAAAACAGCTCTGCTGACCTGGTTTCTCTGGCTCTAAAGCGGGTCTGCTGACATGGTTCTCTGGCTCTAAAGCAACTCTAGTGACCTGTTTCTCTGGGTCTAGAGCAGCTTTGTTGACCTGGTTCTCTGGCTCTAGAGCAGCTCTGATGACCTGGTTCTTAGGCACCAGAGCAGTTCTGCTGGCCTGGTTCTCTGGCTCTACAATGGCTCTGCTGAACTGGTTCTCTGGCTCTAAAGCACCTCTGCTGATCTGGTTCTCTGGCTGTAAAGCAGCTCTGCTGACCAGGTTCTCTGGCTCTACAGCAGCTCTGCTGACCTGGTACTTAGGCTCTATAGCAGGTCTGCTGATCTGGTTCTCTCGCTCTAAAGCAGCTTTGCTGACGTGGTTCTCTGGCTCTAAAGCAGCTCTGCTGACCTGGTTCTCTCCCTCTAAAGCAGCTCTGCTGAACTGTTTTCTCTGGCTCTACAGCAGCTCTGCTGACCTGGTTCTCTGGTTCTAGAGCAGATCTGCTGACCTGTTTCTTAGGCTCTAGAGCAGCTCTCTTGACCTGGTTCTGTGGCTCTAAAGCAGCTCTTCTGACCTGGTTCTCTGGCTTTGAAGCAGCTCTGCTGACCTGGTTCTCTGGCTCTAGAGAAGGTCTACTGACCTGGTTCTCTCCCTCTAAAGCAGCTCTGCTGACCTGGTTCTCTGGCTCTAGAGCAGCTCTGGTGACCTGGTTCTCTGGCTCTAGAGCAGGTCTGCTGACCTGGTTCTCTGGCTCTAAAGCAGCTCTGCAGACCTGGTTCTCTGGCTCTAAAGCAGCTCTGCGGACCTGGTTCTCTGGCTCTAAAACAGCTCTGCTGACCTGGTTTCTCTGGCTCTAAAGCGGGTCTGCTGACATGGTTCTCTGGCTCTAAAGCAGCTCTAGTGACCTGTTTCTCTGGGTCTAGAGCAGCTTTGTTGACCTGGTTCTCTGGCTCTAGAGCAGCTCTGATGACCTGGTTCTTAGGCTCTAGAGCAATTCTGCTGGCCTGGTTCTCTGGCTCTACAACGGCTCTGCTGAACTGGTTCTCTGGCTCTAAAGCACCTCTGCTGACCTGGTTCTCTGGCTGTAAAGCAGCTCTGCTGACCAGGTTCTCTGGCTCTACAGCAGCTCTGCTGACCTGGTTCTTAGGCTCTATAGCAGGTCTGCTGATCTGGTTCTCTCGCTCTAAAGCAGCTTTGCTGACCTGGTTCTCTGGCTCTAAAGCAGCTCTGCTGACGTGGTTCTCTGGCTCTAAATCAGCTCTGCTGACCTGGTTCTCTCCCTCTAAAGCAGCTCTAATGAACTGTTTTCTCTGGCTCTACAGCAGCTCCGCTGACCTGGTTCTCTGGCTCTAGAGCAGATCTGCTGACCTGTTTCTTAGGCTCTAGAGCAGCTCTGTTGACCTGGTTCTATGGCTCTAAAGCAGCTCTGCTGACCTGGTTCTCTGGCTTTGAAGCAGCTCTGCTGACCTGGTTCTCTGGCTCTAGAGCAGGTCTACTGACCTGGTTCTTCCCTCTAAAGCAGCTCTGCTGACCTGGTTCTCTGGCTCCAAAGCAGATCTGCTGACCTTGTTCTCTACCTCTAAAGCAGATCTGCTGACCTGGTTTCTCTGGCTCTACAGCAGCTCTGCTGACCTGGATCTCTGACTCTAGAGCAGTTCTGCTGACCTGGTTCTTAGGCTCTAGAGCAGCTCTGCTGCCTTGGTAATCTGGCTCTACAACGGCTCTGCTGACCTGGTTCTCTGGCTCTACAACGGCTCTGCTGACCTGGTTCTCTGGCTCTAAAGCAGCTCTGCTGACCTGGTTCTCTGGCATTAAAGCAACTCTGCTGACTTGGTTCTCAGGCTCAAGAGCAGCTCTACTGACCTGGTTTTTAGGCTCTAGAGCGGCTCTGCTGGCCTGGTTCTGTGGCTCTATGACGGCTCTGCTGACCTTGTCCTCTGCCTCTAAAGCAGCTCTGCTGACATTGTTTCTCTGGCTCTACAGCAGCTCTGCTGACCTTGTTCTCTGGCTCTAGAGCAGCTCTGCTGACCTGTTTCTTAGACTTTAGAGCAGCTTTGTTGACCTGGTTCTCTCCCTCTAAAGCAGCTCTGCTGACCTGGTTCTCTGGCTATAAAGCAGCTCTGCTGACCTGGTTCTCTTGCTCAAAAACGAGTCTGATGACCTGGTTCTCTGCTCTAAAGCAGCTCTAGTGTCCTATTTCTCTGGCTCTAGAGCAGCTCTGGTGACCTGGTTCTCTTGCTCTAGAGCAGCTCTGCTGACCTGTTTCCCTGGCTCTAAATCAGCTCTGCAGAACTGGTTCTCTGGCTCTAAAGCATCTCTGCGGACCTGGTTCTCTGGCTCTAAAACAGCTCTGCTGACCTGGTTTCTCTGGCTCTACAGCAGCTCTGATGACCTTCTTCTCTGGCTCTAGAGCAGCTCTGCTGACCTGGTTCTTAGGCTCTAGAGCAGCTCTGTTGACCTGGTTCTCTCCCTCTAAAGTAGCTCTGCTGACCTGGTTCTCTGGCTCTAAATCGGCTCTGCTGGCCTGGTTCTCTTGCTCGAAAGCGGGTCTGCTGACCTGGTTCTCTTGCTCTAAAGCAGCTCTAGTGACCTGTTTCTCTGGCTCTAGAGTATCTCTGGTGACCTGGTTCTCTGGCTCTAGAGCAGTTATGCTGACCTGGTTCTCTGGCTCTACAGCAGCTCTGCTGACCTGGTTCTCTGGCTTTGAAGCAGCTCTGCTGACCTGGTTCTCTGGCTCTAGATCAGGTCTGCTGACCTGGTTCTCTCCCTCTAAAGCAGCTCTGCTGACCTGGTTCTCTGGCTCTAAAGCAGCTCTGCTGACCTTGTTCACTGCCTCTAAAGCAGCTCTGCTGACCTGGTTTCTCTGGCTCTACAGCAGCTCTGCTGACCTTGATCTCTGACTCTAGAGCAGTTCTGCTGACGTGGTTCTTAGGCTCTAGAGCAATTCTGCTGGCCTGGTTCTCTGGCTCTACAACAGCTCTGCTGAACTGGTTCTCTGGCTCTAAAGCACCTCTGCTGACCTGGTTCTCTGGCTGTAAAGCAGCTCTGCTGACCAGGTTCTCTGGCTCTACAGCAGCTCTGCTGACCTGGTTCTTAGGCTCTATAGCAGGTCTGCTGATCTGGTTCTCTCGCTCTAAAGCAGCTTTGCTGACCTGGTTCTCAGGGCTCTAAAGCAGCTCTGCTGACGTGGTTCTCTGGCTCTAAATCAGCTCTGCTGACCTGGTTCTCTCCCTCTAAAGCAGCTCTAATGAACTGTTTTCTCTGGCTCTACAGCAGATCTGCTGACCTGGTTCTTAGGCTCTAGAGCAGCTCTGTTGACCTGGTTCTATGGCTCTAAAGCAGCTCTGCTGACCTGGTTCTCTGGCTTTGAAGCAGCTCTGCTGACCTGGTTCTCTGGCTCTAGAGCAGGTCTACTGACCTGGTTCTCTCCCTCTAAAGCAGCTTTGCTGACCTGGTTCTCTGGCTCTAAAGCAGATCTGCTGACCTTGTTCTCTGCCTCTAAAGCAGATCTGCTGACCTGGTTTCTCTGGCTCTACAGCAGCTCTGCTGACCTGGATCTCTGACTCTAGAGCAGTTCTGCTGACCTGGTTCTTAGGCTCTAGAGCAGCTCTGCTGACTTGGTAATCTGGCTCTACAACGGCTCTGCTGACCTGGTTCTCTGGCTCTACAACGGCTCTGCTGACCTGGTTCTCTGGCTCTAAAGCAGCTCTGCTGACCTGGTTCTCTGGCTCTAAAGCAACTCTGCTGACTTGGTTCTCAGGCTCTAGAGCAGCTCTACTGACCTGGTTTTTAGGCTCTAGAGCAGCTCTGCTGGCCTGGTTCTGTGGCTCTATGACGGCTCTGCTGACCTTGTCCTCTGCCTCTAAAGCAGCTCTGCTGACATTGTTTCTCTGGCTCTACAGCAGCTCTGCTGACCTTGTTCTCTGGCTCTAGAGCAGCTCTGCTGACGTGTTTCTTAGGCTCTAGAGCAGATTTGTTGACCTGGTTCTCTCCCTCTAAAGCAGCTCTGCTGACCTGGTTCTCTGGCTCTAAAGCGGCTCTGCTGACCTGGTTTTCTTGCTCAAAAGCGGGTCTGCTGACCTGGTTCTCTGGCTCTAAAGCAGCTCTAGTGACCTGTTTCTCTGGCTCTAGAGCAGCTCTGGTGACCTGGTTCTCTTGCTCTAGAGCAGCTCTACTGACCTGTTTCCCTGGCTCTAAAGCAGCTCTGCAGACCTGGTTCTCTGGCTCTAAAGCATCTCTGCGGACCTGGTTCTCTGGCTCTAAAACAGCTCTGCTGACCTGGTTCTCTCCCTCTAAAGCAGCTCTGCTGAACTGTTTTCTCTGGCTCTACAGCAGCTCTGCTGACCTGGTTCTCTGGCTCTAGAGCAGATCTGCTGACCTGTTTCTTAGGCTCTAGAGCAGCTCTGTTGACCTGGTTCTCTGGCTCTAAAGCAGCTCTGCTGACCTGGTTCTCTGGCTCTAGATCAGGTCTGCTGACCTGGTTCTCTCCCTCTAAAGCAGCTCTGCTGACCTGGTTCTCTGGCTCTAAAGCAGCTCTGCTGACCTTGTTCACTGCCTCTAAAGCAGCTCTGCTGACATGGTTTCTCTGGCTCTACAGCAGCTCTGCTGACCTGGATCTCTGACTCTAGAGCAGTTCTGCTGACCTGGTTCTTAGGCTCTAGAGCAGCTCTGCTGACTTGGTAATCTGGCTCTACAACGGCTCTGCTGACCTGGTTCTCTGGCTCTACAACGGCTCTGCTGCCTGGTTCTTTGGCTCTAAAGCAGCTCTGCTGACCTGGTTCTCTGGCTCTAAAACAGCTCTGCTGACTTGGTTCTCAGGCTCTAGAGCAGCTCTACTGATCTGGTTTTTAGGCTCTAGAGCAGCTCTGCTGGCCTGGTTCTGTGGCTCTACGACGGCTCTGCTGACCTTGATGTCTGCCTCTAAAGCAGCTCTGCTGACCTTGTTCTCTGCATCTAAAGCAGCTCTGCTGACATTGTTTCTCTGGCTCTACAGCAGCTCTGCTAACCTTGTTCTCTGGCTCTAGAGCAGCTCTGCTGACCTGTTTCTTAGGCTCTAGAGCAGCTTTGTTGACCTGGTTCTCTCCCTCTAAAGCAGCTCTGCTGGCCTGGTTCTCTGGCTCTAAAGCGGCTCTGCTGACCTGGTTCTCTTGCTCTAAAGCGGGTCTGCTGACCTGGTTCTCTGGCTCTAAAGCAGCTCTAGTGACCTGTTTCTCTGGCTCTAGAGCAGCTCTGGTGACCTGGTTCTCTGGCTCTAGAGCAGGTCTGCTGACCTGGTTCTCTGGCTCTAAAGCAGCTCTGCAGACCTGGTTCTCTGGCTCTAAAGCAGCTCTGCGGACCTGGTTCTCTGGCTCTAAAACAGCTCTGCTGACCTGGTTTCTCTGGCTCTAAAGCGGGTCTGCTGACATGGTTCTCTGGCTCTAAAGCAACTCTAGTGACCTGTTTCTCTGGGTCTAGAGAAGCTTTGTTGACCTGGTTCTCTGGCTCTAGAGCAGCTCTGATGACCTGGTTCTTAGGCTCTAGAGCAATTCTGCTGGCCTGGTTCTCTGGCTCTACAATGGCTCTGCTGAACTGGTTCTCTGGCTCTAAAGCACCTCTGCTGACCTGGTTCTCTGGCTGTAAAGCAGCTCTGCTGACCAGGTTCTCTGGCTCTACAGCAGCTCTGCTGACCTGGTACTTAGGCTCTATAGCAGGTCTGCTGATCTGGTTCTCTCGCTCTAAAGCAGCTTTGCTGACCTGGTTCTCTGGCTCTAAAGCAGCTCTGCTGACGTGGTTCTCTGGCTCTAAATCAGCTCTGCTGACCTGGTTCTCTCCCTCTAAAGCAGCTCTGCTGAACTGTTTTCTCTGGCTCTAGAGCAGATCTGCTGACCTGTTTCTTAGGCTCTAGAGCAGCTCTGTTGACCTGGTTCTATGGCTCTAAAGCAGCTCTGCTGACCTGGTTCTCTGGCTCTAGAGCAGCTCTGGTGACCTGGTTCTCTGGCTCTAAAGCAGCTCTGCAGACCTGGTTCTCTGGCTCTAAAGCAGCTCTGCGGACCTGGTTCTCTGGCTCTAAAACAGCTCTGCTGACCTGGTTTCTCTGGCTCTAAAGCGGGTCTGCTGATATGGTTCCCTGGCTCTAAAGCAGCTCTAGTGACCTGTTTCTCTGGGTCTAGAGCAGCTTTGTTGACCTGGTTCTCTGGCTCTAGAGCAGCTCTGATGACCTGGTTCTTAGGCTCTAGAGCAATTCTGCTGGCCTGGTTATCTGGCTCTACAACGGCTCTGCTGAACTGGTTCTCTGGCTCTAAAGCACCTCTGCTGACCTGGTTCTCTGTCTGTAAAGCAGCTCTGCTGACCAGGTTCTCTGGCTCTACAGCAGCTCTGCTGACCTGGTTCTTAGGCTCTATAGCAGGTCTGCTGATCTGGTTCTCTCGCTCTAAAGCAGCTTTGCTGACCTGGTTCTCTGGCTCTAAAGCAGCTCTGCTGACGTGGTTCTCTGGCTCTAAATCAGCTCTGCTGACCTGGTTCTCTCCCTCTAAAGCAGCTCTAATGAACTGTTTTCTCTGGCTCTACAGCAGCTCCGCTGACCTGGTTCTCTGGCTCTAGAGCAGATCTGCTGACCTGTTTCTTAGGCTCTAGAGCAGCTCTGTTGACCTGGTTCTATGGCTCTAAAGCAGCTCTGCTGACCTGGTTCTCTGGCTTTGAAGCAGCTCTGCTGACCTGGTTCTCTGGCTCTAGAGCAGGTCTACTGACCTGGTTCTTCCCTCTAAAGCAGCTCTGCTGACCTGGTTCTCTGGCTCCAAAGCAGATCTGCTGACCTTGTTCTCTGCCTCTAAAGCAGATCTGCTGACCTGGTTTTTCTGGCTCTACAGCAGCTCTGCTGACCTGGATCTCTGTCTCTAGAGCAGTTCTGCTGACCTGGTTCTTAGGCTCTAGAGCAGCTCTGCTGCCTTAATAATCTGGCTCTACAACGGCTCTGCTGACCTGGTTCTCTGGCTCTACAACGGCTCTGCTGACCTGGTTCTCTTGCTCTAAAGCAGCTCTGCTGACCTGGTTCTCTGGCTCTAAAGCAACTCTGCTGACTTGGTTCTCAGGCCAAGAGCAGCTCTACTGACCTGGTTTTTAGGCTCTAGAGCGGCTCTGCTGGCCTGGTTCTGTGGCTCTATGACGGCTCTGCTGACCTTGTCCTCTGCCTCTAAAGCAGCTCTGCTGACATTGTTTCTCTGGCTCTACAGCAGCTCTGCTGACCTTGTTCTCTGGCTCTAGAGCAGCTCTGCTGACCTGTTTCTTAGACTCTAGAGCAGCTTTGTTGACCTGGTTCTCTCCCTCTAAAGCAGCTCTGCTGACCTGGTTCTCTGGCTCTAAAGCGGCTCTGCTGACCTGGTTCTCTTGCTCAAAAGCGAGTCTGATGACCTGGTTCTCTGCTCTAAAGCAGCTCTAGTGTCCTATTTCTCTGGCTCTAGAGCAGCTCTGGTGACCTGGTTCTCTTGCTCTAGAGCAGCTCTGCTGACCTGTTTCCCTGGCTCTAAATCAGCTCTGCAGACCTGGTTCTCTGGCTCTAAAGCATTTCTGCGGACCTGGTTCTCTGGCTCTAAAACAGCTCTGCTGACCTGGTTTCTCTGGCTCTACAGCAGCTCTGATGACCTTCTTCTCTGGCTCTAGAGCAGCTCTGCTGACCTGGTTCTTAGGCTCTAGAGCAGCTCTGTTGACCTGGTTCTCTCCCTCTAAAGTAGGTCTGCTGACCTGGTTCTCTGGCTCTAAATCGGCTCTGCTGGCCTGGTTCTCTTGCTCGAAAGAGGGTCTGCTGACCTGGTTCTCTTGCTCTAAAGCAGCTCTAGTGACCTGTTTCTCTGGCTCTAGAGTATCTCTGGTGACCTGGTTCTCTGGCTCTAGAGCAGTTATGCTGACCTGGTTCTCTGGCTCTAAAGCAGCTCTGCAGACCTGGTTCTCTGGCTCTAAAGCAGCTCTGCTGACCTGGTTCTCTCCCTCTAAAGCAGGTCTGCTGACCTGGTTTCTCTGGCTCTACAGCAGCTCTGCTGACCTGTTTCTCTGGCTCTACAGCAGCTCCCCTGACCTGCTTCTCTGGCTCTAGAGCAGCTCTGCTGACCTGGTTCTTATCCTGTAGAGCAGCTCTTCTGACCTGGTTCACTGGCTCTAAAGCAGCTGCTGACCTGGTTCTCTCCCTCTAAAGCAGCTCTGCTGACCTGGTTTCTCTCGCTCTATCGCAGCTCTGCTGGCCTGGTTCTCTGGCTCTACAATGGCTCTGCTGAACTGGTTCTCTGGCTCTAAAGCACCTCTGCTGACCTGGTTCTCTGGCTGTAAAGCAGCTCTGCTGACCAGGTTCTCTGGCTCTACAGCAGCTCTGCTGACCTGGTACTTAGGCTCTATAGCAGGTCTGCTGATCTGGTTCTCTCGCTCTAAAGCAGCTTTGCTGACCTGGTTCTCTGGCTCTAAAGCAGCTCTGCTGACGTGGTTCTCTGGCTCTAAATCAGCTCTGCTGACCTGGTTCTCTCCCTCTAAAGCAGCTCTGCTGAACTGTTTTCTCTGGCTCTAGAGCAGATCTGCTGACCTGTTTCTTAGGCTCTAGAGCAGCTCTGTTGACCTGGTTCTATGGCTCTAAAGCAGCTCTGCTGACCTGGTTCTCTGGCTCTAGAGCAGCTCTGGTGACCTGGTTCTCTGGCTCTAGAGCAGGTCTGCTGACCTGGTTCTCTGGCTCTAAAGCAGCTCTGCAGACCTGGTTCTCTGGCTCTAAAGCAGCTCTGCGGACCTGGTTCTCTGGCTCTAAAACAGCTCTGCTGACCTGGTTTCTCTGGCTCTAAAGCGGGTCTGCTGATATGGTTCCCTGGCTCTAAAGCAGCTCTAGTGACCTGTTTCTCTGGGTCTAGAGCAGCTTTGTTGACCTGGTTCTCTGGCTCTAGAGCAGCTCTGATGACCTGGTTCTTAGGCTCTAGAGCAATTCTGCTGGCCTGGTTATCTGGCTCTACAACGGCTCTGCTGAACTGGTTCTCTGGCTCTAAAGCACCTCTGCTGACCTGGTTCTCTGTCTGTAAAGCAGCTCTGCTGACCAGGTTCTCTGGCTCTACAGCAGCTCTGCTGACCTGGTTCTTAGGCTCTATAGCAGGTCTGCTGATCTGGTTCTCTCGCTCTAAAGCAGCTTTGCTGACCTGGTTCTCTGGCTCTAAAGCAGCTCTGCTGACGTGGTTCTCTGGCTCTAAATCAGCTCTGCTGACCTGGTTCTCTCCCTCTAGAGCAGCTCTAATGAACTGTTTTCTCTGGCTCTACAGCAGCTCCGCTGACCTGGTTCTCTGGCTCTAGAGCAGATCTGCTGACCTGTTTCTTAGGCTCTAGAGCAGCTCTGTTGACCTGGTTCTATGGCTCTAAAGCAGCTCTGCTGACCTGGTTCTCTGGCTTTGAAGCAGCTCTGCTGACCTGGTTCTCTGGCTCTAGAGCAGGTCTACTGACCTGGTTCTTCCCTCTAAAGCAGCTCTGCTGACCTGGTTCTCTGGCTCCAAAGCAGATCTGCTGACCTTGTTCTCTGCCTCTAAAGCAGATCTGCTGACCTGGTTCTCTGGCTCTAGAGCAGATCTGCTGACCTGTTTCTTAGGCTCTAGAGCAGCTCTGTTGACCTGGTTCTCTGGCTCTAAAGCAGCTCTGCTGACCTGGTTCTCTGGCTCTAGATCAGGTCTGCTGACCTGGTTCTCTCCCTCTAAAGCAGCTCTGCTGACCTGGTTCTCTGGCTCTAAAGCAGCTCTGCTGACCTTGTTCACTGCCTCTAAAGCAGCTCTGCTGACATGGTTTCTCTGGCTCTACAGCAGCTCTGCTGACCTGGATCTCTGACTCTAGAGCAGTTCTGCTGACCTGGTTCTTAGGCTCTAGAGCAGCTCTGCTGACTTGGTAATCTGGCTCTACAACGGCTCTGCTGACCTGGTTCTCTGGCTCTACAACGGCTCTGCTGCCTGGTTCTTTGGCTCTAAAGCAGCTCTGCTGACCTGGTTCTCTGGCTCTAAAACAGCTCTGCTGACTTGGTTCTCAGGCTCTAGAGCAGCTCTACTGATCTGGTTTTTAGGCTCTAGAGCAGCTCTGCTGGCCTGGTTCTGTGGCTCTACGACGGCTCTGCTGACCTTGATGTCTGCCTCTAAAGCAGCTCTGCTGACCTTGTTCTCTGCATCTAAAGCAGCTCTGCTGACATTGTTTCTCTGGCTCTACAGCAGCTCTGCTAACCTTGTTCTCTGGCTCTAGAGCAGCTCTGCTGACCTGTTTCTTAGGCTCTAGAGCAGCTTTGTTGACCTGGTTCTCTCCCTCTAAAGCAGCTCTGCTGGCCTGGTTCTCTGGCTCTAAAGCGGCTCTGCTGACCTGGTTCTCTTGCTCTAAAGCGGGTCTGCTGACCTGGTTCTCTGGCTCTAAAGCAGCTCTAGTGACCTGTTTCTCTGGCTCTAGAGCAGCTCTGGTGACCTGGTTCTCTGGCTCTAGAGCAGGTCTGCTGACCTGGTTCTCTGGCTCTAAAGCAGCTCTGCAGACCTGGTTCTCTGGCTCTAAAGCAGCTCTGCGGACCTGGTTCTCTGGCTCTAAAACAGCTCTGCTGACCTGGTTTCTCTGGCTCTAAAGCGGGTCTGCTGACATGGTTCTCTGGCTCTAAAGCAACTCTAGTGACCTGTTTCTCTGGGTCTAGAGAAGCTTTGTTGACCTGGTTCTCTGGCTCTAGAGCAGCTCTGATGACCTGGTTCTTAGGCTCTAGAGCAATTCTGCTGGCCTGGTTCTCTGGCTCTACAATGGCTCTGCTGAACTGGTTCTCTGGCTCTAAAGCACCTCTGCTGACCTGGTTCTCTGGCTGTAAAGCAGCTCTGCTGACCAGGTTCTCTGGCTCTACAGCAGCTCTGCTGACCTGGTACTTAGGCTCTATAGCAGGTCTGCTGATCTGGTTCTCTCGCTCTAAAGCAGCTTTGCTGACCTGGTTCTCTGGCTCTAAAGCAGCTCTGCTGACGTGGTTCTCTGGCTCTAAATCAGCTCTGCTGACCTGGTTCTCTCCCTCTAAAGCAGCTCTGCTGAACTGTTTTCTCTGGCTCTAGAGCAGATCTGCTGACCTGTTTCTTAGGCTCTAGAGCAGCTCTGTTGACCTGGTTCTATGGCTCTAAAGCAGCTCTGCTGACCTGGTTCTCTGGCTCTAGAGCAGCTCTGGTGACCTGGTTCTCTGGCTCTAGAGCAGGTCTGCTGACCTGGTTCTCTGGCTCTAAAGCAGCTCTGCAGACCTGGTTCTCTGGCTCTAAAGCAGCTCTGCGGACCTGGTTCTCTGGCTCTAAAACAGCTCTGCTGACCTGGTTTCTCTGGCTCTAAAGCGGGTCTGCTGATATGGTTCCCTGGCTCTAAAGCAGCTCTAGTGACCTGTTTCTCTGGGTCTAGAGCAGCTTTGTTGACCTGGTTCTCTGGCTCTAGAGCAGCTCTGATGACCTGGTTCTTAGGCTCTAGAGCAATTCTGCTGGCCTGGTTATCTGGCTCTACAACGGCTCTGCTGAACTGGTTCTCTGGCTCTAAAGCACCTCTGCTGACCTGGTTCTCTGTCTGTAAAGCAGCTCTGCTGACCAGGTTCTCTGGCTCTACAGCAGCTCTGCTGACCTGGTTCTTAGGCTCTATAGCAGGTCTGCTGATCTGGTTCTCTCGCTCTAAAGCAGCTTTGCTGACCTGGTTCTCTGGCTCTAAAGCAGCTCTGCTGACGTGGTTCTCTGGCTCTAAATCAGCTCTGCTGACCTGGTTCTCTCCCTCTAAAGCAGCTCTAATGAACTGTTTTCTCTGGCTCTACAGCAGCTCCGCTGACCTGGTTCTCTGGCTCTAGAGCAGATCTGCTGACCTGTTTCTTAGGCTCTAGAGCAGCTCTGTTGACCTGGTTCTATGGCTCTAAAGCAGCTCTGCTGACCTGGTTCTCTGGCTTTGAAGCAGCTCTGCTGACCTGGTTCTCTGGCTCTAGAGCAGGTCTACTGACCTGGTTCTTCCCTCTAAAGCAGCTCTGCTGACCTGGTTCTCTGGCTCCAAAGCAGATCTGCTGACCTTGTTCTCTGCCTCTAAAGCAGATCTGCTGACCTGGTTTTTCTGGCTCTACAGCAGCTCTGCTGACCTGGATCTCTGTCTCTAGAGCAGTTCTGCTGACCTGGTTCTTAGGCTCTAGAGCAGCTCTGCTGCCTTAATAATCTGGCTCTACAACGGCTCTGCTGACCTGGTTCTCTGGCTCTACAACGGCTCTGCTGACCTGGTTCTCTTGCTCTAAAGCAGCTCTGCTGACCTGGTTCTCTGGCTCTAAAGCAACTCTGCTGACTTGGTTCTCAGGCCAAGAGCAGCTCTACTGACCTGGTTTTTAGGCTCTAGAGCGGCTCTGCTGGCCTGGTTCTGTGGCTCTATGACGGCTCTGCTGACCTTGTCCTCTGCCTCTAAAGCAGCTCTGCTGACATTGTTTCTCTGGCTCTACAGCAGCTCTGCTGACCTTGTTCTCTGGCTCTAGAGCAGCTCTGCTGACCTGTTTCTTAGACTCTAGAGCAGCTTTGTTGACCTGGTTCTCTCCCTCTAAAGCAGCTCTGCTGACCTGGTTCTCTGGCTCTAAAGCGGCTCTGCTGACCTGGTTCTCTTGCTCAAAAGCGAGTCTGATGACCTGGTTCTCTGCTCTAAAGCAGCTCTAGTGTCCTATTTCTCTGGCTCTAGAGCAGCTCTGGTGACCTGGTTCTCTTGCTCTAGAGCAGCTCTGCTGACCTGTTTCCCTGGCTCTAAATCAGCTCTGCAGACCTGGTTCTCTGGCTCTAAAGCATTTCTGCGGACCTGGTTCTCTGGCTCTAAAACAGCTCTGCTGACCTGGTTTCTCTGGCTCTACAGCAGCTCTGATGACCTTCTTCTCTGGCTCTAGAGCAGCTCTGCTGACCTGGTTCTTAGGCTCTAGAGCAGCTCTGTTGACCTGGTTCTCTCCCTCTAAAGTAGGTCTGCTGACCTGGTTCTCTGGCTCTAAATCGGCTCTGCTGGCCTGGTTCTCTTGCTCGAAAGAGGGTCTGCTGACCTGGTTCTCTTGCTCTAAAGCAGCTCTAGTGACCTGTTTCTCTGGCTCTAGAGTATCTCTGGTGACCTGGTTCTCTGGCTCTAGAGCAGTTATGCTGACCTGGTTCTCTGGCTCTAAAGCAGCTCTGCAGACCTGGTTCTCTGGCTCTAAAGCAGCTCTGCTGACCTGGTTCTCTCCCTCTAAAGCAGGTCTGCTGACCTGGTTTCTCTGGCTCTACAGCAGCTCTGCTGACCTGTTTCTCTGGCTCTACAGCAGCTCCCCTGACCTGCTTCTCTGGCTCTAGAGCAGCTCTGCTGACCTGGTTCTTATCCTGTAGAGCAGCTCTTCTGACCTGGTTCACTGGCTCTAAAGCAGCTGCTGACCTGGTTCTCTCCCTCTAAAGCAGCTCTGCTGACCTGGTTTCTCTCGCTCTATCGCAGCTCTGCTGGCCTGGTTCTCTGGCTCTACAATGGCTCTGCTGAACTGGTTCTCTGGCTCTAAAGCACCTCTGCTGACCTGGTTCTCTGGCTGTAAAGCAGCTCTGCTGACCAGGTTCTCTGGCTCTACAGCAGCTCTGCTGACCTGGTACTTAGGCTCTATAGCAGGTCTGCTGATCTGGTTCTCTCGCTCTAAAGCAGCTTTGCTGACCTGGTTCTCTGGCTCTAAAGCAGCTCTGCTGACGTGGTTCTCTGGCTCTAAATCAGCTCTGCTGACCTGGTTCTCTCCCTCTAAAGCAGCTCTGCTGAACTGTTTTCTCTGGCTCTAGAGCAGATCTGCTGACCTGTTTCTTAGGCTCTAGAGCAGCTCTGTTGACCTGGTTCTATGGCTCTAAAGCAGCTCTGCTGACCTGGTTCTCTGGCTCTAGAGCAGCTCTGGTGACCTGGTTCTCTGGCTCTAGAGCAGGTCTGCTGACCTGGTTCTCTGGCTCTAAAGCAGCTCTGCAGACCTGGTTCTCTGGCTCTAAAGCAGCTCTGCGGACCTGGTTCTCTGGCTCTAAAACAGCTCTGCTGACCTGGTTTCTCTGGCTCTAAAGCGGGTCTGCTGATATGGTTCCCTGGCTCTAAAGCAGCTCTAGTGACCTGTTTCTCTGGGTCTAGAGCAGCTTTGTTGACCTGGTTCTCTGGCTCTAGAGCAGCTCTGATGACCTGGTTCTTAGGCTCTAGAGCAATTCTGCTGGCCTGGTTATCTGGCTCTACAACGGCTCTGCTGAACTGGTTCTCTGGCTCTAAAGCACCTCTGCTGACCTGGTTCTCTGTCTGTAAAGCAGCTCTGCTGACCAGGTTCTCTGGCTCTACAGCAGCTCTGCTGACCTGGTTCTTAGGCTCTATAGCAGGTCTGCTGATCTGGTTCTCTCGCTCTAAAGCAGCTTTGCTGACCTGGTTCTCTGGCTCTAAAGCAGCTCTGCTGACGTGGTTCTCTGGCTCTAAATCAGCTCTGCTGACCTGGTTCTCTCCCTCTAAAGCAGCTCTAATGAACTGTTTTCTCTGGCTCTACAGCAGCTCCGCTGACCTGGTTCTCTGGCTCTAGAGCAGATCTGCTGACCTGTTTCTTAGGCTCTAGAGCAGCTCTGTTGACCTGGTTCTATGGCTCTAAAGCAGCTCTGCTGACCTGGTTCTCTGGCTTTGAAGCAGCTCTGCTGACCTGGTTCTCTGGCTCTAGAGCAGGTCTACTGACCTGGTTCTTCCCTCTAAAGCAGCTCTGCTGACCTGGTTCTCTGGCTCCAAAGCAGATCTGCTGACCTTGTTCTCTGCCTCTAAAGCAGATCTGCTGACCTGGTTTTTCTGGCTCTACAGCAGCTCTGCTGACCTGGATCTCTGTCTCTAGAGCAGTTCTGCTGACCTGGTTCTTAGGCTCTAGAGCAGCTCTGCTGCCTTAATAATCTGGCTCTACAACGGCTCTGCTGACCTGGTTCTCTGGCTCTACAACGGCTCTGCTGACCTGGTTCTCTTGCTCTAAAGCAGCTCTGCTGACCTGGTTCTCTGGCTCTAAAGCAACTCTGCTGACTTGGTTCTCAGGCCAAGAGCAGCTCTACTGACCTGGTTTTTAGGCTCTAGAGCGGCTCTGCTGGCCTGGTTCTGTGGCTCTATGACGGCTCTGCTGACCTTGTCCTCTGCCTCTAAAGCAGCTCTGCTGACATTGTTTCTCTGGCTCTACAGCAGCTCTGCTGACCTTGTTCTCTGGCTCTAGAGCAGCTCTGCTGACCTGTTTCTTAGACTCTAGAGCAGCTTTGTTGACCTGGTTCTCTCCCTCTAAAGCAGCTCTGCTGACCTGGTTCTCTGGCTCTAAAGCGGCTCTGCTGACCTGGTTCTCTTGCTCAAAAGCGAGTCTGATGACCTGGTTCTCTGCTCTAAAGCAGCTCTAGTGTCCTATTTCTCTGGCTCTAGAGCAGCTCTGGTGACCTGGTTCTCTTGCTCTAGAGCAGCTCTGCTGACCTGTTTCCCTGGCTCTAAATCAGCTCTGCAGACCTGGTTCTCTGGCTCTAAAGCATTTCTGCGGACCTGGTTCTCTGGCTCTAAAACAGCTCTGCTGACCTGGTTTCTCTGGCTCTACAGCAGCTCTGATGACCTTCTTCTCTGGCTCTAGAGCAGCTCTGCTGACCTGGTTCTTAGGCTCTAGAGCAGCTCTGTTGACCTGGTTCTCTCCCTCTAAAGTAGGTCTGCTGACCTGGTTCTCTGGCTCTAAATCGGCTCTGCTGGCCTGGTTCTCTTGCTCGAAAGAGGGTCTGCTGACCTGGTTCTCTTGCTCTAAAGCAGCTCTAGTGACCTGTTTCTCTGGCTCTAGAGTATCTCTGGTGACCTGGTTCTCTGGCTCTAGAGCAGTTATGCTGACCTGGTTCTCTGGCTCTAAAGCAGCTCTGCAGACCTGGTTCTCTGGCTCTAAAGCAGCTCTGCTGACCTGGTTCTCTCCCTCTAAAGCAGGTCTGCTGACCTGGTTTCTCTGGCTCTACAGCAGCTCTGCTGACCTGTTTCTCTGGCTCTACAGCAGCTCCCCTGACCTGCTTCTCTGGCTCTAGAGCAGCTCTGCTGACCTGGTTCTTATCTTGTAGAGCAGCTCTTCTGACCTGGTTCACTGGCTCTAAAGCAGCTGCTGACCTGGTTCTCTCCCTCTAAAGCAGCTCTGCTGACCTGGTTTCTCTCGCTCTATCGCAGCTCTGCTGGCCTGGTTCTCTGGCTCTACAATGGCTCTGCTGAACTGGTTCTCTGGCTCTAAAGCACCTCTGCTGACCTGGTTCTCTGGCTGTAAAGCAGCTCTGCTGACCAGGTTCTCTGGCTCTACAGCAGCTCTGCTGACCTGGTACTTAGGCTCTATAGCAGGTCTGCTGATCTGGTTCTCTCGCTCTAAAGCAGCTTTGCTGACCTGGTTCTCTGGCTCTAAAGCAGCTCTGCTGACGTGGTTCTCTGGCTCTAAATCAGCTCTGCTGACCTGGTTCTCTCCCTCTAAAGCAGCTCTGCTGAACTGTTTTCTCTGGCTCTAGAGCAGATCTGCTGACCTGTTTCTTAGGCTCTAGAGCAGCTCTGTTGACCTGGTTCTATGGCTCTAAAGCAGCTCTGCTGACCTGGTTCTCTGGCTCTAGAGCAGCTCTGGTGACCTGGTTCTCTGGCTCTAGAGCAGGTCTGCTGACCTGGTTCTCTGGCTCTAAAGCAGCTCTGCAGACCTGGTTCTCTGGCTCTAAAGCAGCTCTGCGGACCTGGTTCTCTGGCTCTAAAACAGCTCTGCTGACCTGGTTTCTCTGGCTCTAAAGCGGGTCTGCTGATATGGTTCCCTGGCTCTAAAGCAGCTCTAGTGACCTGTTTCTCTGGGTCTAGAGCAGCTTTGTTGACCTGGTTCTCTGGCTCTAGAGCAGCTCTGATGACCTGGTTCTTAGGCTCTAGAGCAATTCTGCTGGCCTGGTTATCTGGCTCTACAACGGCTCTGCTGAACTGGTTCTCTGGCTCTAAAGCACCTCTGCTGACCTGGTTCTCTGTCTGTAAAGCAGCTCTGCTGACCAGGTTCTCTGGCTCTACAGCAGCTCTGCTGACCTGGTTCTTAGGCTCTATAGCAGGTCTGCTGATCTGGTTCTCTCGCTCTAAAGCAGCTTTGCTGACCTGGTTCTCTGGCTCTAAAGCAGCTCTGCTGACGTGGTTCTCTGGCTCTAAATCAGCTCTGCTGACCTGGTTCTCTCCCTCTAAAGCAGCTCTAATGAACTGTTTTCTCTGGCTCTACAGCAGCTCCGCTGACCTGGTTCTCTGGCTCTAGAGCAGATCTGCTGACCTGTTTCTTAGGCTCTAGAGCAGCTCTGTTGACCTGGTTCTATGGCTCTAAAGCAGCTCTGCTGACCTGGTTCTCTGGCTTTGAAGCAGCTCTGCTGACCTGGTTCTCTGGCTCTAGAGCAGGTCTACTGACCTGGTTCTTCCCTCTAAAGCAGCTCTGCTGACCTGGTTCTCTGGCTCCAAAGCAGATCTGCTGACCTTGTTCTCTGCCTCTAAAGCAGATCTGCTGACCTGGTTTTTCTGGCTCTACAGCAGCTCTGCTGACCTGGATCTCTGTCTCTAGAGCAGTTCTGCTGACCTGGTTCTTAGGCTCTAGAGCAGCTCTGCTGCCTTAATAATCTGGCTCTACAACGGCTCTGCTGACCTGGTTCTCTGGCTCTACAACGGCTCTGCTGACCTGGTTCTCTTGCTCTAAAGCAGCTCTGCTGACCTGGTTCTCTGGCTCTAAAGCAACTCTGCTGACTTGGTTCTCAGGCCAAGAGCAGCTCTACTGACCTGGTTTTTAGGCTCTAGAGCGGCTCTGCTGGCCTGGTTCTGTGGCTCTATGACGGCTCTGCTGACCTTGTCCTCTGCCTCTAAAGCAGCTCTGCTGACATTGTTTCTCTGGCTCTACAGCAGCTCTGCTGACCTTGTTCTCTGGCTCTAGAGCAGCTCTGCTGACCTGTTTCTTAGACTCTAGAGCAGCTTTGTTGACCTGGTTCTCTCCCTCTAAAGCAGCTCTGCTGACCTGGTTCTCTGGCTCTAAAGCGGCTCTGCTGACCTGGTTCTCTTGCTCAAAAGCGAGTCTGATGACCTGGTTCTCTGCTCTAAAGCAGCTCTAGTGTCCTATTTCTCTGGCTCTAGAGCAGCTCTGGTGACCTGGTTCTCTTGCTCTAGAGCAGCTCTGCTGACCTGTTTCCCTGGCTCTAAATCAGCTCTGCAGACCTGGTTCTCTGGCTCTAAAGCATTTCTGCGGACCTGGTTCTCTGGCTCTAAAACAGCTCTGCTGACCTGGTTTCTCTGGCTCTACAGCAGCTCTGATGACCTTCTTCTCTGGCTCTAGAGCAGCTCTGCTGACCTGGTTCTTAGGCTCTAGAGCAGCTCTGTTGACCTGGTTCTCTCCCTCTAAAGTAGGTCTGCTGACCTGGTTCTCTGGCTCTAAATCGGCTCTGCAGGCCTGGTTCTCTTGCTCGAAAGAGGGTCTGCTGACCTGGTTCTCTTGCTCTAAAGCAGCTCTAGTGACCTGTTTCTCTGGCTCTAGAGTATCTCTGGTGACCTGGTTCTCTGGCTCTAGAGCAGTTATGCTGACCTGGTTCTCTGGCTCTAAAGCAGCTCTGCAGACCTGGTTCTCTGGCTCTAAAGCAGCTCTGCTGACCTGGTTCTCTCCCTCTAAAGCAGGTCTGCTGACCTGGTTTCTCTGGCTCTACAGCAGCTCTGCTGACCTGTTTCTATGGCTCTACAGCAGCTCCCCTGACCTGCTTCTCTGGCTCTAGAGCAGCTCTGCTGACCTGGTTCTTATCCTGTAGAGCAGCTCTTCTGACCTGGTTCACTGGCTCTAAAGCAGCTGCTGACCTGGTTCTCTCCCTCTAAAGCAGCTCTGCTGACCTGGTTTCTCTCGCTCTATCGCAGCTCTGCTGACCTGTTTTTCTGGCTCTACAGCAGCTCTTCTGACCTTGTTCTCTGGCTCCAAAGCAGCTCTGATGACCTGGTTCACTGGCTCTAAAGCATCTCTGCTGACCTGGTTCTCTGGCTCTAAAACAGCTCTGCTGACCTGGTTTCTCTGGCTCTACAGCAGCTCTGTTGACCTTCTTCTCTGGCTCTAGAGCAGCTCTGCTGACCTGGTTCTTAGGCTCTAGAGCAGCTCTGTTCACCTGGTTCTGTCCCTCTAAAGCAGCTCTGCTGACCTGGTTCTCTCCCTCTAAAGCAGCTCCGCTGACCTGGTTCTCTGGCTCTAAAGCAGCTCTGCTGACCTTGTTCTCTGCCTCTAAAGCAGCTCTGCTGACCTGGTTTCTCTGGCTCTACAGCAGCTCTGCTGACCTGGATCTCTGACTCTAGAGCAGTTCTGCTGACCTGGTTCATATGCTCTAGAGCAGCTCTGCTGACTTGGTAATCTGGCTCTACAACGGATCTGCTGACCTGGATCTCTGGCTCTACAACGGCTCTGCTGACCTGGTTCTCTGGCTCTAAAGCAGCTCTGCTGACCTGGTTCTCTGGCTCTAAAGCAGCTCTGCTGACTTGGTTCTCAGGCTCTAGAGCAGCATTGTTGACCTGGTTCTCTCCCTCTAAAGCAGCTCTGCTGACCTGGTTCTCTGGCTGTAAAGCAGCTCTGCTGACCAGGTTCTCTGGCTCTAAAGCAGCTCTGCTGACATTGTTTCTCTGGCTCTACAGCAGCTCTGCTGACCTTGTTCTCTGGCTCTAGAGCAGCTCTGCTGACCTGTTTCTTAGGCTCTAGAGCAGCTTTGTTGACCTGGTTCTCTCCCTCTAAAGCAGCTCTGCTGACCTGGTTCTCTGGCTGTAAAGCAGCTCTGCTGACCAGGTTCTCTGGCTCTACAGCAGCTCTGCTGACCTGGTTCTTAGGCTCTATAGCAGGTCTGCTGATCTGGTTCTCTCGCTCTAAAGCAGCTTTGCTGACCTGGTTCTCTGGCTCTAAAGCAGCTCTGCTGACGTGGTTCTCTGGCTCTAAATCAGCTCTGCTGACCTGGTTCTCTCCCTCTAAAGCAGCTCTAATGAACTGTTTTCTCTGGCTCTACAGCAGCTCTGCTGACCTGGTTCTCTGGCTCTAGAGCAGATCTGCTGACCTGTTTCTTGGGCTCTAGAGCAGCTCTGTTGACCTGGTTCTATGGCTCTAAAGCAGCTCTGCTGACCTGGTTCTCTGGCTTTGAAGCAGCTCTGCTGACCTGGTTCTCTGGCTCTAGAGCAGGTCTACTGACCTGGTTCTCTCCCTCTAAAGCAGCTCTGCTGACCTGGTTCTCTGCTCTAAAGCAGATCTGCTGACCTTGTTCTCTGCCTCTAAAGCAGATCTGCTGACCTGGTTTCTCTGGCTCTACAGCAGCTCTGCTGACCTGGATCTCTGACTCTAGAGCAGTTCTGCTGACCTGGTTCTTAGGCTCTAGAGCAGCTCTGCTGACTTGGTAATCTGGCTCTACAACGGCTCTGCTGACCTGGTTCTCTGGCTCTACAACGGCTCTGCTGACCTGGTTCTCTGGCTCTAAAGCAGCTCTGCTGACCTGGTTCTCTGGCTCTAAAGCAACTCTGCTGACTTGGTTCTCAGGCTCTAGAGCAGCTCTACTGATCTGGTTTTTAGGCTCTAGAGCAGCTCTGCTGGCCTGGTTCTGTGGCTCTATGACGGCTCTGCTAACCTTGTCCTCTGCCTCTAAAGCAGCTCTGCGGACATTGTTTCTCTGGCTCTACAGCAGCTCTCCTGGCCTTGTTCTCTGGCTCTAGAGCAGCTCTGCTGACCTGTTTCTTAGGCTCTAGAGCAGCTTTGTTGACCTGGTTCTCTCCCTCTAAAGCAGCTCTGCTGACCTGGTTCTCTGGCTCTAAAGCGGCTCTGCTGACCTGGTTCTCTTGCTCAAAAGCGGGTCTGCTGACCTAGTTCTCTGGCTCTAAAGCAGCTCTAGTGACCTGTTTCTCTGGCTCTAGAGCAGCTCTGGTGACCTGGTTCTCTTGCTCTAGAGCAGCTCTGCTGACCTGTTTCCCTGGCTCTAAAGCAGCTCTGCAGACCTGGTTCTCTGGCTCTAAAGCATCTCTGCGGACCTGGTTCTCTGGCTCTAAAACAGCTCTGCTGACCTGGTTCTCTCCCTCTAAAGCAGCTCTGCTGAACTGTTTTCTCTGGCTCTACAGCAGCTCTGCTGACCTGGTTCTCTGGCTCTAGAGCAGATCTGCTGACCTGTTTCTTAGGCTCTAGAGCAGCTCTGTTGACCTGGTTCTATGGCTCTAAAGCAGCTCTGCTGACCTGGTTCTCTGGCTTTGAAGCAGCTCTGCTGACCTGGTTCTCTGGCTCTAGATCAGGTCTGCTGACCTGGTTCTCTCCCTCTAAAGCAGCTCTGCTGACCTGGTTCTCTGGCTCTAAAGCAGCTCTGCTGACCTTGTTCACTGCCTCTAAAGCAGCTCTGCTGACCTGGTTTCTCTGGCTCTACAACAGCTCTGCTGAACTGGTTCTCTGGCTCTAAAGCACCTCTGCTGACCTGGTTCTCTGGCTGTAAAGCAGCTCTGCTGACCAGGTTCTCTGGCTCTACAGCAGCTCTGCTGACCTGGTTCTTAGGCTCTATAGCAGGTCTGCTGATCTGGTTCTCTCGCTCTAAAGCAGCTTTGCTGACCTGGTTCTCAGGGCTCTAAAGCAGCTCTTTTGACGTGGTTCTCTGGCTCTAAATCAGCTCTGCTGACCTGGTTCTCTCCCTCTAAAGCAGCTCTAATGAATTGTTTTCTCTGGCTCTACAGCAGCTCTGCTGACGTGGTTCTCTGGCTCTAGAGCAAGTCTACTGACCTGGTTCTCTCCCTCTAAAGCAGCTCTGCTGACCTGGTTCTCTGGCTCTAAAGCAGATCTGCTGACCTTGTTCTCTGCCTCTAAAGCAGATCTGCTGACCTGGTTTCTCTGGCTCTACAGCAGCTCTGCTGACCTGGATCTCTGACTCTAGAGCAGTTCTGCTGACCTGGTTCTTAGGCTCTAGAGCAGCTCTGCTGACTTGGTAATCTGGCTCTACAACGGCTCTGCTGACCTGGTTCTCTGGCTCTACAACGGCTCTGCTGACCTGGTTCTCTGGCTCTAAAGCAGCTCTGCTGACCTGGTTCTCTGGCTCTAAAGCAACTCTGCTGACTTGGTTCTCAGGCTCTAGAGCAGCTCTACTGACCTGGTTTTTAGGCTCTAGAGCAGCTCTGCTGGCCTGGTTCTGTGGCTCTATGACGGCTCTGCTGACCTTGTCCTCTGCCTCTAAAGCAGCTCTGCTGACATTGTTTCTCTGGCTCTACAGCAGGTCTGCGACCTTGTTCTCTGGCTCTAGAGCAGCTCTGCTGACCTGTTTCTTAGGCTCTAGAGCAGATTTGTTGACCTGGTTCTCTCCCTCTAAAGCAGCTCTGCTGACCTGGTTCTCTGGCTCTAAATCGGCTCTGCTGACCTGGTTCTCTTGCTCAAAAGCGGGTCTGCTGACCTGTTTCTCTGGCTCTAGAGCAGCTCTGGTGACCTGGTTCTCTTGCTCTAGAGCAGCTCTGCTGACCTGTTTCCCTGGCTCAAAAGCAGCTCTGCAGACCTGGTTCTCTGGCTCTTAAGCATCTCTGCGGACCTGGTTCTCTGGCTCTAAAACAGCTCTGCTGACCTGGTTCTCTCCCTCTAAAGCAGCTCTGCTGAACTGTTTTCTCTGGCTCTACAGCAGCTCTGCTGACCTGGTTCTCTGGCTCTAGAGCAGATCTGCTGACCTGTTTCTTAGGCTCTAGAGCATCTCTGTTGACCTGGTTCTATGGCTCTAAAGCAGCTCTGCTGACCTGGTTCTCTGGCTTTGAAGCAGCTCTGCTGACCTGGTTCTCTGGCTCTAGATCAGGTCCGCTGACCTGGTTCTCTGGCTCTAAAGCAGCTCTGCTGACCTGGTTCTCTGGCTCTAAAGCAGCTCTGCTGACCTTGTTCACTGCCTCTAAAGCAGCTCTGCTGACCTGGTTTCTCTGGCTCTACAGCAGCTCTGCTGACCTGGATCTCTGACTCTAGAGCAGTTCTGCTGACCTGGTTCTTAGGCTCTAGAGCAGCTCTGCTGACTTGGTAATCTGGCTCTACAACGGCTCTGCTGACCTGGTTCTCTGGCTCTACAACGGCTCTGCTGCCTGGTTCTTTGGCTCTAAAGCAGCTCTGCTGACCTGGTTCTCTGGCTCTAAAACAGCTCTGCTGACTTGGTTCTCAGGCTCTAGAGCAGCTCTACTGACCTGGTTTTTAGGCTCTAGAGCAGCTCTGCTGGCCTGGTTCTGTGGCTCTACGACGGCTCTGCTGACCTTGATGTCTGCCTCTATAGCAGCTCTGCTGACCTTGTTCTCTGCATCTAAAGCAGCTCTGCTGACATTGTTTCTCTGGCTCTACAGCAGCTCTGCTGACCTTGTTCTCTGGCTCTAGAGCAGCTCTGCTGACCTGTTTCTTAGGCTCTAGAGCAGATTTGTTGACCTGGTTCTCTCCCTCTAAAGCAGCTCTGCTGACCTGGTTCTCTGGCTCTAAAGCGGCTCTGCTGACCTGGTTCTCTTGCTCTAAAGCGGGTCTGCTGACCTGGTTCTCTGGCTCTAAAGCAGCTCTAGTGACCTGTTTCTCTGGCTCTAGAGCAGCTCTTGTGACCTGGTTCTCTGGCTCTAGAGCAGGTCTGCTGACCTGGTTCTCTGGCTCTAAAGCACCTCTGCAGACCTGGTTCTCTGGCTCTAAAGCAGCTCTGCGGACCTGGTTCTCTGGCTCTAAAACAGCTCTGCTGACCTGGTTTCTCTGGCTCTAAAGCGGGTCTGCTGACATGGTTCTCTGGCTCTAAAGCAACTCTAGTGACCTGTTTCTCTGGGTCTAGAGCAGCTTTGTTGACCTGGTTCTCTGGCTCTAGAGCAGCTCTGATGACCTGGTTCTTAGGCCTCAGAGCAATTCTGCTGGCCTGGTTCTCTGGCTCTACAATGGCTCTGCTGAACTGGTTCTCTGGCTCTAAAGCACCTCTGCTGACCTGGTTCTCTGGCTGTAAAGCAGCTCTGCTGACCAGGTATTCTGGCTCTACAGCAGCTCTGCTGACCTGGTACTTAGGCTCTATAGCAGGTCTGCTGATCTGGTTCTCTCGCTCTAAAGCAGCTTTGCTGACCTGGTTCTCTGGCTCTAAAGCAGCTCTGCTGACGTGGTTCTCTGGCTCTAAATCAGCTCTGCTGACCTGGTTCTCTCCCTCTAAAGCAGCTCTTCTGAACTGTTTTCTCTGGCTCTACAGCAGCTCTGCTGACCTGGTTCTCTGTCTCTAGAGCAGATCTGCTGACCTGTTTCTTAGGCTCTAGAGCAGCTCTGTTGACCTGGTTCTATGGCTCTAAAGCAGCTCTTCTGACCTGGTTCTCTGGCTTTGAAGCAGCTCTGCTGACCTGGTTCTCTGGCTCTAGAGAAGGTCTACTGACCTGGTTCTCTCCCTCTAAAGCAGCTCTGCTGACCTGGTTCTCTGGCTCTAGAGCAGCTCTGGTGACCTGGTTCTCTGGCTCAAGAGCAGCTCTGGTGACCTGGTTCTCTTGCTCTAGAGCAGCTCTGCTGACCTGTTTCCCTGGCTCTAAAGCAGCTCTGCAGACCTGGTTCTCTGGCTCTTAAGCATCTCTGTGGACCTGGTTCTCTGGCTCTAAAACAGCTCTGCTGACCTGGTTCTCTCCCTCTAAAGCAGCTCTGCTGAACTGTTTTCTCTGGCTCTACAGCAGCTCTGCTGACCTGGTTCTCTGGCTCTACAGCAGATCTGCTGACCTGTTTCTTTGGCTCTAGAGCATCTCTGTTGACCTAGTTCTATGGCTCTAAAGCAGCTCTGCTGACCTGGTTCTCTGGCTTTGAAGCAGCTATGCTGACCTGGTTCTCTGGCTCTAGATCAGGTCTGCTGACCTGGTTCTCTCCCTCTAAAGCAGCTCTGCTGACCTGGTTCTCTGGCTCTAAAGCAGCTCTGCTGACCTTGTTCACTGCCTCTAAAGCAGCTCTGCTGACCTGGTTTCTCTGGCTCTACAGCAGCTCTGCTGACCTGGATCTCTGACTCTAGAGCAGTTCTGCTGACCTGGTTCTTAGGCTCTAGAGCAGCTCTGCTGACTTGGTAATCTGGCTCTACAACGGCTCTGCTGACCTGGTTCTCTGGCTCTACAACGGCTCTGCTGCCTGGTTCTTTGGCTCTAAAGCAGCTCTGCTGACCTGGTTCTCTGGCTCTAAAACAGCTCTGCTGACTTGGTTCTCAGGCTCTAGAGCAGCTCTACTGACCTGGTTTTTAGGCTCTAGAGCAGCTCTGCTGGCCTGGTTCTGTGGCTCTACAACGGCTCTGCTGACCTTGATGTCTGCCTCTAAAGCAGCTCTGCTGACCTTGTTCTCTGCATCTAAAGCAGCTCTGCTGACATTGTTTCTCTGGCTCTACAGCAGCTCTGCTGACCTTGTTCTCTGGCTCTAGAGCAGCTCTGCTGACCTGTTTCTTAGGCTCTAGAGCAGATTTGTTGACCTGGTTCTCTCCCTCTAAAGCAGCTCTGCTGACCTGGTTCTCTGGCTCTAAAGCGGCTCTGCTGACCTGGTTCTCTTGCTCTAAAGCGGGTCTGCTGACCTGGTTCTCTGGCTCTAAAGCAGCTCTAGTGACCTGTTTCTCTGGGTCTAGAGCAGCTCTGCAGACCTGGTTCTCTGGCTCTAAAGCAGCTCTGCGGACCTGGTTCTCTGGCTCTAAAACAGCTCTGCTGACCTGGTTTCTCTGGCTCTAAAGCGGGTCTGCTGACATGGTTCTCTGGCTCTAAAGCAACTCTAGTGACCTGTTTCTCTGGGTCTAGAGCAGCTTTGTTGACCTGGTTCTCTGGCTCTAGAGCAGCTCTGATGACCTGGTTCTTAGGCCTCAGAGCAATTCTGCTGGCCTGGTTCTCTGGCTCTACAATGGCTCTGCTGAACTGGTTCTCTGGCTCTAAAGCACCTCTGCTGACCTGGTTCTCTGGCTGTAAAGCAGCTCTGCTGACCAGGTTCTCTGGCTCTACAGCAGCTCTGCTGACCTGGTACTAAGGCTCTATAGCAGGTCTGCTGATCTGGTTCTCTCGCTCTAAAGCAGCTTTGCTGACCTGGTTCTCTGGCTCTAAAGCAGCTCTGCTGACGTGGTTCTCTGGCTCTAAATCAGCTCTGCTGACCTGGTTCTCTCCCTCTAAAGCAGCTCTGCTGCACTGTTTTCTCTGGCTCTACAGCAGCTCTGCTGACCTGGTTCTCTGGCTCTAGAGCAGATCTGTTGACCTGTTTCTTAGGCTCTAGAGCAGCTCTGTTGACCTGGTTCTATGGCTCTAAAGCAGCTCTTCTGACCTGGTTCTCTGGCTTTGAAGCAGCTCTGCTGACCTGGTTCTCTGGCTCTAGAGAAGGTCTACTGACCTGGTTCTCTCCCTCTAAAGCAGCTCTGCTGACCTGGTTCTCTGGCTCTAGAGCAGCTCTGGTGACCTGGTTCTCTGGCTCTAGAGCAGGTCTGCTGACCTGGTTCTCTGGCTCTAAAGCAGCTCTGCAGACCTGGTTCTCTGGCTCTAAAGCAGCTCTGCGGACCTGGTTCTCTGGCTCTAAAACAGCTCTGCTGACCTGGTTTCTCTGGCTCTAAAGCGGGTCTGCTGATATGGTTCCCTGGCTCTAAAGCAGCTCTAGTGACCTGTTTCTCTGGGTCTAGAGCAGCTTTGTTGACCTGGTTCTCTGGCTCTAGAGCAGCTCTGATGACCTGGTTCTTAGGCTCTAGAGCAGTTCTGCTGGCCTGGTTCTCTGGCTCTACAACGGCTCTGCTGAACTGGTTCTCTGGCTCTAAAGCACCTCTGCTGACCTGGTTCTCTGGCTGTAAATCAGCTCTGCTGACCAGGTTCTCTGGCTCCACAGCAGCTCTGCTGACCTGGTTCTTAGGCTCTATAGCAGGTCTGCTGATCTGGTTCTCTCGCTCTAAAGCAGCTTTGCTGACCTGGTTCTCTGGCTCTAAAGCAGCTCTGCTGACGTGGTTCTCTGGCTCTAAATCAGCTCTGCTGACCTGGTTCTCTCCCTCTAAAGCAGCTCTAATGAACTGTTTTCTCTGGCTCTACAGCAGCTCCGCTGACCTGGTTCTCTGGCTCTAGAGCAGATCTGCTGACCTGTTTCTTAGGCTCTAGAGCAGCTCTGTTGACCTGGTTCTATGGCTCTAAAGCAGCTCTGCTGACCTGGTTCTCTGGCTTTGAAGCAGCTCTGCTGACCTGGTTCTCTGGCTCTAGAGCAGGTCTACTGACCTGGTTCTTCCCTCTAAAGCAGCTCTGCTGACCTGGTTCTCTGGCTCCAAAGCAGATCTACTGACCTTGTTCTCTGCCTCTAAAGCAGGTCTGCTGACCTGGTTTTTCTGGCTCTACAGCAGCTCTGCTGACCTGGATCTCTGACTCTAGAGCAGTTCTGCTGACCTGGTTCTTAGGCTCTAGAGCAGCTCTGCTGCCTTGGTAATCTGGCTCTACAACGGCACTGCTGACCTGGTTCTCTGGCTCTACAACGGCTCTGCTGACCTGGTTCTCTGGCTCTAAAGCAGCTCTGCTGACCTGGTTCTCTGGCTCTAAAGCAACTCTGCTGACTTGGTTCTCAGGCTTAAGAGCAGCTCTACTGACCTGGTTTTTAGGCTCTAGAGCGGCTCTGCTGGCCTGGTTCTGTGGCTCTATGACGGCTCTGCTGACCTTGTCCTCTGCCTCTAAAGCAGCTCTGCTGACATTGTTTCTCTGGCTCTACAGCAGCTCTGCTGACCTTGTTCTCTGGCTCTAGAGCAGCTCTGCTGACCTGTTTCTTAGACTCTAGAGCAGCTTTGTTGACCTGGTTCTCTCCCTCTAAAGGAGCTCTGCTGACCTGGTTCTCTGGCTCTAAAGCGGCTCTGCTGACCTGGTTCTCTTGCTCAAAAGCGAGTCTGATGACCTGGTTCTCTGCTCTAAAGCAGCTCTAGTGTCCTATTTCTCTGGCTCTAGAGCAGCTCTGGTGACCTGGTTCTCTTGCTCTAGAGCAGCTCTGCTGACCTGTTTCCCTGGCTCTCAATCAGCTCTGCAGACCTGGTTCTCTGGCTCTAAAGCATCTCTGCGGAACTGGTTCTCTGGCTCTAAAACAGCTCTGCTGACCTGTTTTCTCTGGCTCTACAGCAGCTCTGATGACCTTCTTCTCTGGCTCTAGAGCAGCTCTGCTGACCTGGTTCTTAGGCTCTAGAGCAGCTCTGTTGACCTGGTTCTCTCCCTCTAAATTAGCTCTGCTGACCTGGTTCTCTGGCTCTAAATCGGCTCTGCTGGCCTGGTTCTCTTGCTCGAAAGCGGGTCTGCTGACCTGGTTCTCTTGCTCTAAAGCAGCTCTAGTGACCTGTTTCTCTGGCTCTAGAGTATCTCTGGTGACCTGGTTCTCTGGCTCTAGAGCAGTTATGCTGACCTGGTTCTCTGGCTCTAAAGCAGCTTTGCAGACCTGGTTCTCTGGCTCTAAAGCAGCTCTGCTGACCTTGTTCTCTCCGTCTAAAGCAGGTCTGCTGACCTGGTTTCTCTGGCTCTACAGCAGCTCTGCTGACCTGTTTCTCTGGCTCTACAGCAGCTCCCCTGACCTGCTTCTCTGGCTCTAGAGCAGCTCTGCTGACCTGGTTCTTATCCTGTAGAGCAGCTCTTCTGACCTGGTTCTCTGGCTCTAAAGCAGCTGCTGACCTGGTTCTCTCCCTCTAAAGCAGCTCTGCTGACCTGGTTTCTCTCGCTCTATCGCAGCTCTGCTGACCTGTTTTTCTGGCTCTACAGCAGCTCTTCTGACCTTGTTCTCTGGCTTTAAAGCAGCTCTGATGACCTGGTTCTCTGGCTCTAAAGCAACTCTAGTGACCTGTTTCTGTGGGTCTAGAGCAGCTTTGTTGACCTGGTTCTCTGGCTCTAGAGCAGCTCTGATGACCTGGTTCTTAGGCCTCAGAGCAATTCTGCTGGCCTGGTTCTCTGGCTCTACAATGGCTCTGCTGAACTGGTTCTCTGGCTCTAAAGCACCTCTGCTGATCTGGTTCTCTGGCTGTAAAGCAGCTCTGCTGACCAGGTTCTCTGGCTCTACAGCAGCTCTGCTGACCTGGTACTTAGGCTCTATAGCAGGTCTGCTGATCTGGTTCTCTCGCTCTAAAGCAGCTTTGCTGACGTGGTTCTCTGGCTCTAAAGCAGCTCTGCTGACCTGGTTCTCTCCCTCTAAAGCAGCTCTGCTGAACTGTTTTCTCTGGCTCTACAGCAGCTCTGCTGACCTGGTTCTCTGGCTCTAGAGCAGATCTGCTGACCTGTTTCTTAGGCTCTAGAGCAGCTCTCTTGACCTGGTTCTGTGGCTCTAAAGCAGCTCTTCTGACCTGGTTCTCTGGCTTTGAAGCAGCTCTGCTGACCTGGTTCTCTGGCTCAAGAGAAGGTCTACTGACCTGGTTCTCTCCCTCTAAAGCAGCTCTGCTGACCTGGTTCTCTGGCTCTAGAGCAGCTCTGGTGACCTGGTTCTCTGGCTCTAGAGCAGGTCTGCTGACCTGGTTCTCTGGCTCTAAAGCAGCTCTGCAGACCTGGTTCTCTGGCTCTAAAGCAGCTCTGCGGACCTGGTTCTCTGGCTCTAAAACAGCTCTGCTGACCTGGTTTCTCTGGCTCTAAAGCGGGTCTGCTGACATGGTTCTCTGGCTCTAAAGCAGCTCTAGTGACCTGTTTCTCTGGGTCTAGAGCAGCTTTGTTGACCTGGTTCTCTGGCTCTAGAGCAGCTCTGATGACCTGGTTCTTAGGCTCTAGAGCAATTCTGCTGGCCTGGTTCTCTGGCTCTACAACGGCTCTGCTGAACTGGTTCTCTGGCTCTAAAGCACCTCTCCTGACCTGGTTCTCTGGCTGTAAAGCAGCTCTGCTGACCAGGTTCTCTGGCTCTACAGCAGCTCTGCTGACCTGGTTCTTAGGCTCTATAGCAGGTCTGCTGATCTGGTTCTCTCGCTCTAAAGCAGCTTTGCTGACCTGGTTCTCTGGCTCTAAAGCAGCTCTGCTGACGTGGTTCTCTGGCTCTAAATCAGCTCTGCTGACCTGGTTCTCTCCCTCTAAAGCAGCTCTAATGAACTGTTTTCTCTGGCTCTACAGCAGCTCCGCTGACCTGGTTCTCTGGCTCTAGAGCAGATCTGCTGACCTGTTTCTTAGGCTCTAGAGCAGCTCTGTTGACCTGGTTCTATGGCTCTAAAGCAGCTCTGCTGACCTGGTTCTCTGGCTTTGAAGCAGCTCTGCTGACCTGGTTCTCTGGCTCCAAAGCAGATCTGCTGACCTTGGTCTCTACCTCTAAAGCAGATCTGCTGACCTGGTTTCTCTGGCTCTACAGCAGCTCTGCTGACCTGGATCTCTGACTCTAGAGCAGTTCTGCTGACCTGGTTCTTAGGCTCTAGAGCAGCTCTGCTGCCTTGGTAATCTGGCTCTACAACGGCTCTGCTGACCTGGTTCTCTGGCTCTACAACGGCTCTGCTGACCTGGTTCTCTGGCTCTAAAGCAGCTCTGCTGACCTGGTTCTCTGGCATTAAAGCAACTCTGCTGACTTGGTTCTCAGGCTCAAGAGCAGCTCTACTGACCTGGTTTTTAGGCTCTAGAGCGGCTCTGCTGGCCTGGTTCTGTGGCTCTATGACGGCTCTGCTGACCTTGTCCTCTGCCTCTAAAGCAGCTCTGCTGACATTGTTTCTCTGGCTCTACAGCAGCTCTGCTGACCTTGTTCTCTGGCTCTAGAGCAGCTCTGCTGATCTGTTTCTTAGACTTTAGAGCAGCTTTGTTGACCTGGTTCTCTCCCTCTAAAGCAGCTCTGCTGACCTGGTTCTCTGGCTCTAAAGCAGCTCTGCTGACCTGGTTCTCTTGCTCAAAAGCGAGTCTGATGACCTGGTTCTCTGCTCTAAAGCAGCTCTAGTGTCCTATTTCTCTGGCTCTAGAGCAGCACTGGTGACCTGGTTCTCTTGCTCTAGAGCAGCTCTGCTGACCTGTTTCCCTGGCTCTAAATCAGCTCTGCAGACCTGGTTCTCTGGCTCTAAAGCATCTCTGTGGACCTGGTTCTCTGGCTCTAAAACAGCTCTGCTGACCTGGTTTCTCTGGCTCTACAGCAGCTCTGATGACCTTCTTCTCTGGCTCTAGAGCAGCTCTGCTGACCTGGTTCTTAGGCTCTAGAGCAGCTCTGTTGACCTGGTTCTCTCCCTCTAAAGTAGCTTTGCTGACCTGGTTCTCTGGCTCTAAATCGGCTCTGCTGGCCTGGTTCTCTTGCTCGAAAGCGGGTCTGCTGACCTGGATCTCTTGCTCTAAAGCAGCTCTAGTGACCTGTTTCTCTGGCTCTAGAGTATCTCTGGTGACCTGGTTCTCTGGCTCTAGAGCAGTTATGCTGACCTGGTTCTCTGGCTCTACAGCAGCTCTGCTGACCTGGTTCTCTGGCTTTGAAGCAGCTCTGCTGACCTGGTTCTCTGGCTCTAGATCAGGTCTGCTGACCTGGTTCTCTCCCTCTAAAGCAGCTCTGCTGACCTGGTTCTCTGGCTCTAAAGCAGCTCTGCTGACCTTGTTCACTGCCTCTAAAGCAGCTCTGCTGACCTGGTTTCTCTGGCTCTACAGCAGCTCTGCTGACCTTGATCTCTGACTCTAGAGCAGTTCTGCTGACGTGGTTCTTAGGCTCTAGAGCAATTCTGCTGGCCTGGTTCTCTGGCTCTACAACAGCTCTGCTGAACTGGTTCTCTGGCTCTAAAGCACCTCTGCTGACCTGGTTCTCTGGCTGTAAAGCAGCTCTGCTGACCAGGTTCTCTGGCTCTACAGCAGCTCTGCTGACCTGGTTCTTAGGCTCTATAGCAGGTCTGCTGATCTGGTTCTCTCGCTCTAAAGCAGCTTTGCTGACCTGGTTCTCAGGGCTCTAAAGCAGCTCTGCTGACGTGGTTCTCTGGCTCTAAATCAGCTCTGCTGACCTGGTTCTCTCCCTCTAAAGCAGCTCTAATGAACTGTTTTCTCTGGCTCTACAGCAGATCTGCTGACCTGGTTCTTAGGCTCTAGAGCAGCTCTGTTGACCTGGTTCTATGGCTCTAAAGCAGCTCTGCTGACCTGGTTCTCTGGCTTTGAAGCAGCTCTGCTGACCTGGTTCTCTGGCTCTAGAGCAGGTCTACTGACCTGGTTCTCTCCCTCTAAAGCAGCTTTGCTGACCTGGTTCTCTGGCTCTAAAGCAGATCTGCTGACCTTGTTCTCTGCCTCTAAAGCAGATCTGCTGACCTGGTTTCTCTGGCTCTACAGCAGCTCTGCTGACCTGGATCTCTGACTCTAGAGCAGTTCTGCTGACCTGGTTCTTAGGCTCTAGAGCAGCTCTGCTGACTTGGTAATCTGGCTCTACAACGGCTCTGCTGACCTGGTTCTCTGGCTCTACAACGGCTCTGCTGACTTGGTTCTCTGGCTCTAAAGCAGCTCTGCTGACCTGGTTCTCTGGCTCTAAAGCACCTCTGCTGACTTGGTTCTCAGGCTCTAGAGCAGCTCTACTGACCTGGTTTTTAGGCTCTAGAGCAGCTCTGCTGGCCTGGTTCTGTGGCTCTATGACGGCTCTGCTGACCTTGTCCTCTGCCTCTAAAGCAGCTCTGCTGACATTGTTTCTCTGGCTCTACAGCAGCTCTGCTGACCTTGTTCTCTGGCTCTAGAGCAGCTCTGCTGACGTGTTTCTTAGGCTCTAGAGCAGATTTGTTGACCTGGTTCTCTCCCTCTAAAGCAGCTCTGCTGACCTGGTTCTCTGGCTCTAAAGCGGCTCTGCTGACCTGGTTTTCTTGCTCAAAAGCGGGTCTGCTGACCTGGTTCTCTGGCTCTAAAGCAGCTCTAGTGACCTGTTTCTCTGGCTCTAGAGCAGCTCTGGTGACCTGGTTCTCTTGCTCTAGAGCAGCTCTGCTGACCTGTTTCCCTGGCTCTAAAGCAGCTCTGCAGACCTGGTTCTCTGGCTCTAAAGCATCTCTGCGGACCTGGTTCTCTGGCTCTAAAACAGCTCTGCTGACCTGGTTCTCTCCCTCTAAAGCAGCTCTGCTGAACTGTTTTCTCTGGCTCTACAGCAGCTCTGCTGACCTGGTTCTCTGGCTCTAGAGCAGATCTGCTGACCTGTTTCTTAGGCTCTAGAGCAGCTCTGTTGGCCTGGTTCTATGGCTCTAAAGCAGCTCTGCTGACCTGGTTCTCTGGCTTTGAAGCAGCTCTGCTGACCTGGTTCTCTGGCTCTAGATCAGGTCTGCTGACCTGGTTCTCTCCCTCTAAAGCAGCTCTGCTGACCTGGTTCTCTGGCTCTAAAGCAGCTCTGCTGACCTTGTTCACTGCCTCTAAAGCAGCTCTGCTGACATGGTTTCTCTGGCTCTACAGCAGCTCTGCTGACCTGGATCTCTGACTCTAGTGCAGTTCTGCTGACCTGGTTCTTAGGCTCTAGAGCAGCTCTGCTGACTTGGTAATCTGGCTCTACAACGGCTCTGCTGACCTGGTTCTCTGGCTCTACAACGGCTCTGCTGCCTGGTTCTTTGGCTCTAAAGCAGCTCTGCTGACCTGGTTCTCTGGCTCTAAAACAGCTCTGCTGACTTGGTTCTCAGGCTCTAGAGCAGCTCTACTGATCTGGTTTTTAGGCTCTAGAGCAGCTCTGCTGGCCTGGTTCTGTGGCTCTACGACGGCTCTGCTGACCTTGATGTCTACCTCTAAAGCAGCTCTGCTGACCTTGTTCTCTGCATCTAAAGCAGCTCTGCTGACATTGTTTCTCTGGCTCTACAGCAGCTCTGCTAACCTTGTTCTCTGGCTCTAGAGCAGCTCTGCTGACCTGTTTCTTAGGCTCTAGAGCAGCTTTGTTGACCTGGTTCTCTCCCTCTAAAGCAGCTCTGCTGACCTGGTTCTCTGGCTCTAAAGCGGCTCTGCTGACCTGGTTCTCTTGCTCTAAAGCGGGTCTGCTGACCTGGTTCTCTGGCTCTAAAGCAGCTCTAGTGACCTGTTTCTCTGGCTCTAGAGCAGCTCTGGTGACCTGGTTCTCTGGCTCTAGAGCAGGTCTGCTGACCTGGTTCTCTGGCTCTAAAGCAGCTCTGCAGACCTGGTTCTCTGGCTCTAAAGCAGCTCTGCGGACCTGGTTCTCTGGCTCTAAAACAGCTCTGCTGACCTGGTTTCTCTGGCTCTAAAGCGGGTCTGCTGACATGGTTCTCTGGCTCTAAAGCAACTCTATTGACCTGTTTCTCTGGGTCTAGAGAAGCTTTGTTGACCTGGTTCTCTGGCTCTAGAGCAGCTCTGATGACCTGGTTCTTAGGCTCTAGAGCAATTCTGCTGGCCTGGTTCTCTGGCTCTACAATGGCTCTGCTGAACTGGTTCTCTGGCTCTAAAGCACCTCTGCTGACCTGGTTCTCTGGCTGTAAAGCAGCTCTGCTGACCAGGTTCTCTGGCTCTACAGCAGCTCTGCTGACCTGGTACTTAGGCTCTATAGCAGGTCTGCTGATCTGGTTCTCTCGCTCTAAAGCAGCTTTGCTGACCTGGTTCTCTGGCTCTAAAGCAGCTCTGCTGACGTGGTTCTCTGGCTCTAAATCAGCTCTGCTGACCTGGTTCTCTCCCTCTAAAGCAGCTCTGCTGAACTGTTTTCTCTGGCTCTAGAGCAGATCTGCTGACCTGTTTCTTAGGCTCTAGAGCAGCTCTGTTGACCTGGTTCTATGGCTCTAAAGCAGCTCTGCTGTCCTGGTTCTCTGCTCTAAAGCAGCTCTAGTGTCCTATTTCTCTGGCTCTAGAGCAGCACTGGTGACCTGGTTCTCTTGCTCTAGAGCAGCTCTGCTGACCTGTTTCCCTGGCTCTAAATCAGCTCTGCAGACCTGGTTCTCTGGCTCTAAAGCATCTCTGTGGACCTGGTTCTCTGGCTCTAAAACAGCTCTGCTGACCTGGTTTCTCTGGCTCTACAGCAGCTCTGATGACCTTCTTCTCTGGCTCTAGAGCAGCTCTGCTGACCTGGTTCTTAGGCTCTAGAGCAGCTCTGTTGACCTGGTTCTCTCCCTCTAAAGTAGCTTTGCTGACCTGGTTCTCTGGCTCTAAATCGGCTCTGCTGGCCTGGTTCTCTTGCTCGAAAGCGGGTCTGCTGACCTGGATCTCTTGCTCTAAAGCAGCTCTAGTGACCTGTTTCTCTGGCTCTAGAGTATCTCTGGTGACCTGGTTCTCTGGCTCTAGAGCAGTTATGCTGACCTGGTTCTCTGGCTCTACAGCAGCTCTGCTGACCTGGTTCTCTGGCTTTGAAGCAGCTCTGCTGACCTGGTTCTCTGGCTCTAGATCAGGTCTGCTGACCTGGTTCTCTCCCTCTAAAGCAGCTCTGCTGACCTGGTTCTCTGGCTCTAAAGCAGCTCTGCTGACCTTGTTCACTGCCTCTAAAGCAGCTCTGCTGACCTGGTTTCTCTGGCTCTACAGCAGCTCTGCTGACCTTGATCTCTGACTCTAGAGCAGTTCTGCTGACGTGGTTCTTAGGCTCTAGAGCAATTCTGCTGGCCTGGTTCTCTGGCTCTACAACAGCTCTGCTGAACTGGTTCTCTGGCTCTAAAGCACCTCTGCTGACCTGGTTCTCTGGCTGTAAAGCAGCTCTGCTGACCAGGTTCTCTGGCTCTACAGCAGCTCTGCTGACCTGGTTCTTAGGCTCTATAGCAGGTCTGCTGATCTGGTTCTCTCGCTCTAAAGCAGCTTTGCTGACCTGGTTCTCAGGGCTCTAAAGCAGCTCTGCTGACGTGGTTCTCTGGCTCTAAATCAGCTCTGCTGACCTGGTTCTCTCCCTCTAAAGCAGCTCTAATGAACTGTTTTCTCTGGCTCTACAGCAGATCTGCTGACCTGGTTCTTAGGCTCTAGAGCAGCTCTGTTGACCTGGTTCTATGGCTCTAAAGCAGCTCTGCTGACCTGGTTCTCTGGCTTTGAAGCAGCTCTGCTGACCTGGTTCTCTGGCTCTAGAGCAGGTCTACTGACCTGGTTCTCTCCCTCTAAAGCAGCTTTGCTGACCTGGTTCTCTGGCTCTAAAGCAGATCTGCTGACCTTGTTCTCTGCCTCTAAAGCAGATCTGCTGACCTGGTTTCTCTGGCTCTACAGCAGCTCTGCTGACCTGGATCTCTGACTCTAGAGCAGTTCTGCTGACCTGGTTCTTAGGCTCTAGAGCAGCTCTGCTGACTTGGTAATCTGGCTCTACAACGGCTCTGCTGACCTGGTTCTCTGGCTCTACAACGGCTCTGCTGACTTGGTTCTCTGGCTCTAAAGCAGCTCTGCTGACCTGGTTCTCTGGCTCTAAAGCACCTCTGCTGACTTGGTTCTCAGGCTCTAGAGCAGCTCTACTGACCTGGTTTTTAGGCTCTAGAGCAGCTCTGCTGGCCTGGTTCTGTGGCTCTATGACGGCTCTGCTGACCTTGTCCTCTGCCTCTAAAGCAGCTCTGCTGACATTGTTTCTCTGGCTCTACAGCAGCTCTGCTGACCTTGTTCTCTGGCTCTAGAGCAGCTCTGCTGACGTGTTTCTTAGGCTCTAGAGCAGATTTGTTGACCTGGTTCTCTCCCTCTAAAGCAGCTCTGCTGACCTGGTTCTCTGGCTCTAAAGCGGCTCTGCTGACCTGGTTTTCTTGCTCAAAAGCGGGTCTGCTGACCTGGTTCTCTGGCTCTAAAGCAGCTCTAGTGACCTGTTTCTCTGGCTCTAGAGCAGCTCTGGTGACCTGGTTCTCTTGCTCTAGAGCAGCTCTGCTGACCTGTTTCCCTGGCTCTAAAGCAGCTCTGCAGACCTGGTTCTCTGGCTCTAAAGCATCTCTGCGGACCTGGTTCTCTGGCTCTAAAACAGCTCTGCTGACCTGGTTCTCTCCCTCTAAAGCAGCTCTGCTGAACTGTTTTCTCTGGCTCTACAGCAGCTCTGCTGACCTGGTTCTCTGGCTCTAGAGCAGATCTGCTGACCTGTTTCTTAGGCTCTAGAGCAGCTCTGTTGACCTGGTTCTATGGCTCTAAAGCAGCTCTGCTGACCTGGTTCTCTGGCTTTGAAGCAGCTCTGCTGACCTGGTTCTCTGGCTCTAGATCAGGTCTGCTGACCTGGTTCTCTCCCTCTAAAGCAGCTCTGCTGACCTGGTTCTCTGGCTCTAAAGCAGCTCTGCTGACCTTGTTCACTGCCTCTAAAGCAGCTCTGCTGACATGGTTTCTCTGGCTCTACAGCAGCTCTGCTGACCTGGATCTCTGACTCTAGAGCAGTTCTGCTGACCTGGTTCTTAGGCTCTAGAGCAGCTCTGCTGACTTGGTAATCTGGCTCTACAACGGCTCTGCTGACCTGGTTCTCTGGCTCTACAACGGCTCTGCTGCCTGGTTCTTTGGCTCTAAAGCAGCTCTGCTGACCTGGTTCTCTGGCTCTAAAACAGCTCTGCTGACTTGGTTCTCAGGCTCTAGAGCAGCTCTACTGATCTGGTTTTTAGGCTCTAGAGCAGCTCTGCTGGCCTGGTTCTGTGGCTCTACGACGGCTCTGCTGACCTTGATGTCTACCTCTAAAGCAGCTCTGCTGACCTTGTTCTCTGCATCTAAAGCAGCTCTGCTGACATTGTTTCTCTGGCTCTACAGCAGCTCTGCTAACCTTGTTCTCTGGCTCTAGAGCAGCTCTGCTGACCTGTTTCTTAGGCTCTAGAGCAGCTTTGTTGACCTGGTTCTCTCCCTCTAAAGCAGCTCTGCTGACCTGGTTCTCTGGCTCTAAAGCGGCTCTGCTGACCTGGTTCTCTTGCTCTAAAGCGGGTCTGCTGACCTGGTTCTCTGGCTCTAAAGCAGCTCTAGTGACCTGTTTCTCTGGCTCTAGAGCAGCTCTGGTGACCTGGTTCTCTGGCTCTAGAGCAGGTCTGCTGACCTGGTTCTCTGGCTCTAAAGCAGCTCTGCAGACCTGGTTCTCTGGCTCTAAAGCAGCTCTGCGGACCTGGTTCTCTGGCTCTAAAACAGCTCTGCTGACCTGGTTTCTCTGGCTCTAAAGCGGGTCTGCTGACATGGTTCTCTGGCTCTAAAGCAACTCTATTGACCTGTTTCTCTGGGTCTAGAGAAGCTTTGTTGACCTGGTTCTCTGGCTCTAGAGCAGCTCTGATGACCTGGTTCTTAGGCTCTAGAGCAATTCTGCTGGCCTGGTTCTCTGGCTCTACAATGGCTCTGCTGAACTGGTTCTCTGGCTCTAAAGCACCTCTGCTGACCTGGTTCTCTGGCTGTAAAGCAGCTCTGCTGACCAGGTTCTCTGGCTCTACAGCAGCTCTGCTGACCTGGTACTTAGGCTCTATAGCAGGTCTGCTGATCTGGTTCTCTCGCTCTAAAGCAGCTTTGCTGACCTGGTTCTCTGGCTCTAAAGCAGCTCTGCTGACGTGGTTCTCTGGCTCTAAATCAGCTCTGCTGACCTGGTTCTCTCCCTCTAAAGCAGCTCTGCTGAACTGTTTTCTCTGGCTCTAGAGCAGATCTGCTGACCTGTTTCTTAGGCTCTAGAGCAGCTCTGTTGACCTGGTTCTATGGCTCTAAAGCAGCTCTGCTGTCCTGGTTCTCTGGCTCTAGAGCAGCTCTGGTGACCTGGTTCTCTGGCTCTAGAGCAGGTCTGCTGACCTGGTTCTCTGGCTCTAAAGCAGCTCTGCAGACCTGGTTCTCTGGCTCTAAAGCAGCTCTGCGGACCTGGTTCTCTGGCTCTAAAACAGCTCTGCTGACCTGGTTTCTCTGGCTCTAAAGCGGGTCTGCTGATATGGTTCTCTGGCTCTAAAGCAGCTCTAGTGACCTGTTTCTCTGGGTCTAGAGCAGCTTTGTTGACCTGGTTCTCTGGCTCTAGAGCAGCTCTGATGACCTGGTTCTTAGGCTCTAGAGCAATTCTGCTGGCCTGGTTATCTGGTTCTACAACGGCTCTGCTGAACTGGTTCTCTGGCTCTAAAGCACCTCTGCTGACCTGGTTCTCTGTCTGTAAAGCAGCTCTGCTGACCAGGTTCTCTGGCTCTACAGCAGCTCTGCTGACCTGGTTCTTAGGCTCTATAGCAGGTCTGCTGATCTGGTTCTCTCGCTCTAAAGCAGCTTTGCTGACCTGGTTCTCTGGCTCTAAAGCAGCTCTGCTGACGTGGTTCTCTGGCTCTAAATCAGCTCTGCTGACCTGGTTCTCTTCCTCTAAAGCAGCTCTAATGAACTGTTTTCTCTGGCTCTACAGCAGCTCCGCTGACCTGGTTCTCTGGCTCTAGAGCAGATCTGCTGACCTGTTTCTTAGGCTCTAGAGCAGCTCTGTTGACCTGGTTCTATGGCTCTAAAGCAGCTCTGCTGACCTGGTTCTCTGGCTTTGAAGCAGCTCTGCTGACCTGGTTCTCTGGCTCTAGAGCAGGTCTACTGACCTGGTTCTTCCCTCTAAAGCAGCTCTGCTGACCTGGTTCTCTGGCTCCAAAGCAGATCTGCTGACCTTGTTCTCTGCCTCTAAAGCAGATCTGCTGACCTGGTTTTTCTGGCTCTACAGCAGCTCTTCTGACCTGGATCTCTGTCTCTAGAGCAGTTCTGCTGACCTGGTTCTTAGGCTCTAGAGCAGCTCTGCTGCCTTAATAATCTGGCTCTACAACGGCTCTGCTGACCTGGTTCTCTGGCTCTACAACGGCTCTGCTGACCTGGTTCTCTGGCTCTAAAGCAGCTCTGCTGACCTGGTTCTCTGGCTCTAAAGCAACTCTGCTGACTTGGTTCTCAGGCCAAGAGCAGCTCTACTGACCTGGTTTTTAGGCTCTAGAGCGGCTCTGCTGGCCTGGTTCTGTGGCTCTATGACGGCTCTGCTGACCTTGTCATCTGCCTCTAAAGCAGCTCTGCTGACATTGTTTCTCTGGCTCTACAGCAGCTCTGCTGACCTTGTTCTCTGGCTCTAGAGCAGCTCTGCTGACCTGTTTCTTAGACTCTAGAGCAGCTTTGTTGACCTGGTTCTCTCCCTCTAAAGCAGCTCTGCTGACCTGGTTCTCTGGCTCTAAAGCGGCTCTGCTGACCTGGTTCTCTTGCTCAAAAGCGAGTCTGATGACCTGGTTCTCTGCTCTAAAGCAGCTCTAGTGTCCTATTTCTCTGGCTCTAGAGCAGCTCTGGTGACCTGGTTCTCTTGCTCTAGAGCAGCTCTGCTGACCTGTTTCCCTGGCTCTAAATCAGCTCTGCAGACCTGGTTCTCTGGCTCTAAAGCATCTCTGCGGCCCTGGTTCTCTGGCTCTAAAACAGCTCTGCTGACCTGGTTTCTCTGGCTCTACAGCAGCTCTGATGACCTTCTTCTCTGGCTCTAGAGCAGCTCTGCTGACCTGGTTCTTAGGCTCTAGAGCAGCTCTGTTGACCTGGTTCTCTCCCTCTAAAGTAGGTCTGCTGACCTGGTTCTCTGGCTCTAAATCGGCTCTGCTGGCCTGGTTCTCTTGCTCGAAAGCGGGTCTGCTGACCTGGTTCTCTTGCTCTAAAGCAGCTCTAGTGACCTGTTTCTCTGGCTCTAGAGTATCTCTGGTGACCTGGTTCTCTGGCTCTAGAGCAGTTATGCTGACCTGGTTCTCTGGCTCTAAAGCAGCTCTGCAGACCTGGTTCTCTGGCTCTAAAGCAGCTCTGCTGACCTGGTTCTCTCCCTCTAAAGCAGGTCTGCTGACCTGGTTTCTCTGGCTCTACAGCAGCTCTGCTGACCTGTTTCTCTGGCTCTACAGCAGCTCCCCTGACCTGCTTCTCTGGCTCTAGAGCAGCTCTGCTGACCTGGTTCTTATCCTGTAGAGCAGCTCTTCTGACCTGGTTCACTGGCTCTAAAGCAGCTGCTGACCCGGTTCTCTCCCTCTAAAGCAGCTCTGCTGACCTGGTTTCTCTCGCTCTATCGCAGCTCTGCTGACCTGTTTTTCTGGCTCTACAGCAGCTCTTCTGACCTTGTTCTCTGGCTCCAAAGCAGCTCTGATGACCTGGTTCTCTGGCTCTAAAGCATCTCTGCTGACCTGGTTCTATGGCTCTAAAGCAGCTCTGCAGACCTAGTTCTCTGGCTCTAAAGCATCTCTGCGGACCTGGTTCTCTGGCTCTAAAACAGCTCTGCTGACCTGGTTTCTCTGGCTCTACAGCAGCTCTGTTGACCTTCTTCTCTGGCTCTAGAGCAGCTCTGCTGACCTGCTTCTTAGGCTCTAGAGCAGCTCTGTTCACCTGGTTCTGTCCCTCTAAAGCAGCTCTGCTGACCTGGTTCTCTCCCTCTAAAGCAGCTCCGCTGACCTGGTTCTCTGGCTCTAAAGCAGCTCTGCTGACCTTGTTCTCTGCCTCTAAAGCAGCTCTGCTGACCTGGTTTCTCTGGCTCTACAGCAGCTCTGCTGACCTGGATCTCTGACTCTAGAGCAGTTCTGCTGACCTGGTTCATATGCTCTAGAGCAGCTCTGCTGACTTGGTAATCTGGCTCTACAACAGATCTGCTGACCTGGATCTCTGGCTTTGAAGCAGCTCTGCTGACCTGGTTCTCTGGCTCTAGAGCAGGTCTACTGACCTGGTTCTTCCCTCTAAAGCAGCTCTGCTGACCTGGTTCTCTGGCTCCAAAGCAGATCTGCTGACCTTGTTCTCTGCCTCTAAAGCAGATCTGCTGACCTGGTTTTTCTGGCTCTACAGCAGCTCTTCTGACCTGGATCTCTGTCTCTAGAGCAGTTCTGCTGACCTGGTTCTTAGGCTCTAGAGCAGCTCTGCTGCCTTAATAATCTGGCTCTACAACGGCTCTGCTGACCTGGTTCTCTGGCTCTACAACGGCTCTGCTGACCTGGTTCTCTGGCTCTAAAGCAGCTCTGCTGACCTGGTTCTCTGGCTCTAAAGCAACTCTGCTGACCTTGTTCTCTGGCTCCAAAGCAGCTCTGATGACCTGGTTCTCTGGCTCTAAAGCATCTCTGCTGACCTGGTTCTATGGCTCTAAAGCAGCTCTGCAGACCTAGTTCTCTGGCTCTAAAGCATCTCTGCGGACCTGGTTCTCTGGCTCTAAAACAGCTCTGCTGACCTGGTTTCTCTGGCTCTACAGCAGCTCTGTTGACCTTCTTCTCTGGCTCTAGAGCAGCTCTGCTGACCTGCTTCTTAGGCTCTAGAGCAGCTCTGTTCACCTGGTTCTGTCCCTCTAAAGCAGCTCTGCTGACCTGGTTCTCTCCCTCTAAAGCAGCTCCGCTGACCTGGTTCTCTGGCTCTAAAGCAGCTCTGCTGACCTTGTTCTCTGCCTCTAAAGCAGCTCTGCTGACCTGGTTTCTCTGGCTCTACAGCAGCTCTGCTGACCTGGATCTCTGACTCTAGAGCAGTTCTGCTGACCTGGTTCATATGCTCTAGAGCAGCTCTGCTGACTTGGTAATCTGGCTCTACAACAGATCTGCTGACCTGGATCTCTGGCTTTGAAGCAGCTCTGCTGACCTGGTTCTCTGGCTCTAGAGCAGGTCTACTGACCTGGTTCTTCCCTCTAAAGCAGCTCTGCTGACCTGGTTCTCTGGCTCCAAAGCAGATCTGCTGACCTTGTTCTCTGCCTCTAAAGCAGATCTGCTGACCTGGTTTTTCTGGCTCTACAGCAGCTCTTCTGACCTGGATCTCTGTCTCTAGAGCAGTTCTGCTGACCTGGTTCTTAGGCTCTAGAGCAGCTCTGCTGCCTTAATAATCTGGCTCTACAACGGCTCTGCTGACCTGGTTCTCTGGCTCTACAACGGCTCTGCTGACCTGGTTCTCTGGCTCTAAAGCAGCTCTGCTGACCTGGTTCTCTGGCTCTAAAGCAACTCTGCTGACTTGGTTCTCAGGCCAAGAGCAGCTCTACTGACCTGGTTTTTAGGCTCTAGAGCGGCTCTGCTGGCCTGGTTCTGTGGCTCTATGACGGCTCTGCTGACCTTGTCATCTGCCTCTAAAGCAGCTCTGCTGACATTGTTTCTCTGGCTCTACAGCAGCTCTGCTGACCTTGTTCTCTGGCTCTAGAGCAGCTCTGCTGACCTGTTTCTTAGACTCTAGAGCAGCTTTGTTGACCTGGTTCTCTCCCTCTAAAGCAGCTCTGCTGACCTGGTTCTCTGGCTCTAAAGCGGCTCTGCTGACCTGGTTCTCTTGCTCAAAAGCGAGTCTGATGACCTGGTTCTCTGCTCTAAAGCAGCTCTAGTGTCCTATTTCTCTGGCTCTAGAGCAGCTCTGGTGACCTGGTTCTCTTGCTCTAGAGCAGCTCTGCTGACCTGTTTCCCTGGCTCTAAATCAGCTCTGCAGACCTGGTTCTCTGGCTCTAAAGCATCTCTGCGGACCTGGTTCTCTGGCTCTAAAACAGCTCTGCTGACCTGGTTTCTCTGGCTCTACAGCAGCTCTGATGACCTTCTTCTCTGGCTCTAGAGCAGCTCTGCTGACCTGGTTCTTAGGCTCTAGAGCAGCTCTGTTGACCTGGTTCTCTCCCTCTAAAGTAGGTCTGCTGACCTGGTTCTCTGGCTCTAAATCGGCTCTGCTGGCCTGGTTCTCTTGCTCGAAAGCGGGTCTGCTGACCTGGTTCTCTTGCTCTAAAGCAGCTCTAGTGACCTGTTTCTCTGGCTCTAGAGTATCTCTGGTGACCTGGTTCTCTGGCTCTAGAGCAGTTATGCTGACCTGGTTCTCTGGCTCTAAAGCAGCTCTGCAGACCTGGTTCTCTGGCTCTAAAGCAGCTCTGCTGACCTGGTTCTCTCCCTCTAAAGCAGGTCTGCTGACCTGGTTTCTCTGGCTCTACAGCAGCTCTGCTGACCTGTTTCTCTGGCTCTACAGCAGCTCCCCTGACCTGCTTCTCTGGCTCTAGAGCAGCTCTGCTGACCTGGTTCTTATCCTGTAGAGCAGCTCTTCTGACCTGGTTCACTGGCTCTAAAGCAGCTGCTGACCTGGTTCTCTCCCTCTAAAGCAGCTCTGCTGACCTGGTTTCTCTCGCTCTATCGCAGCTCTGCTGACCTGTTTTTCTGGCTCTACAGCAGCTCTTCTGACCTTGTTCTCTGGCTCCAAAGCAGCTCTGATGACCTGGTTCTCTGGCTCTAAAGCATCTCTGCTGACCTGGTTCTATGGCTCTAAAGCAGCTCTGCAGACCTAGTTCTCTGGCTCTAAAGCATCTCTGCGGACCTGGTTCTCTGGCTCTAAAACAGCTCTGCTGACCTGGTTTCTCTGGCTCTACAGCAGCTCTGTTGACCTTCTTCTCTGGCTCTAGAGCAGCTCTGCTGACCTGCTTCTTAGGCTCTAGAGCAGCTCTGTTCACCTGGTTCTGTCCCTCTAAAGCAGCTCTGCTGACCTGGTTCTCTCCCTCTAAAGCAGCTCCGCTGACCTGGTTCTCTGGCTATAAAGCAGCTCTGCTGACCTTGTTCTCTGCCTCTAAAGCAGCTCTGCTGACCTGGTTTCTCTGGCTCTACAGCAGCTCTGCTGACCTGGATCTCTGACTCTAGAGCAGTTCTGCTGACCTGGTTCATATGCTCTAGAGCAGCTCTGCTGACTTGGTAATCTGGCTCTACAACGGATCTGCTGACCTGGATCTCTGGCTCTACAACGGCTCTGCTGACCTGGTTCTCTGGCTCTAAAGCAGCTCTGCTGACCTGGTTCTCTGGCTCTAAAGCAGCTCTGCTGACTTGGTTCTCAGGCTCTAGAGCAGCTTTGTTGACCTGGTTCTCTCCCTCTAAAGCAGCTCTGCTGACCTGGTTCTCTGGCTGTAAAGCAGCTCTGCTGACCAGGTTCTCTGGCTCTAAAGCAGCTCTGCTGACATTGTTTCTCTGGCTCTACAGCAGCTCTGCTGACCTTGTTCTCTGGCTCTAGAGCAGCTCTGCTGACCTGTTTCTTAGGCTCTAGAGCAGCTTTGTTGACCTGGTTCTCTCCCTCTAAAGCAGCTCTGCTGACCTGGTTCTCTGGCAGTAAAGCAGCTCTGCTGACCAGGTTCTCTGGCTCTACAGCAGCTCTGCTGACCTGGTTCTTAGGCTCTATAGCAGGTCTGCTGATCTGGTTCTCTCGCTCTAAAGCAGCTTTGCTGACCTGGTTCTCTGGCTCTAAAGCAGCTCTGCTGACGTGGTTCTCTGGCTCTAAATCAGCTCTGCTGACCTGGTTCTCTCCCTCTAAAGCAGCTCTAATGAACTGTTTTCTCTGGATCTACAGCAGCTCTGCTGACCTGGTTCTCTGGCTCTAGAGCAGATCTGCTGACCTGTTTCTTGGGCTCTAGAGCAGCTCTGTTGACCTGGTTCTATGGCTCTAAAGCAGCTCTGCTGACCTGGTTCTCTGGCTTTGAAGCAGCTCTGCTGACCTGGTTCTCTGGCTCTAGAGCAGGTCTACTGACCTGGTTCTCTCCCTCTAAAGCAGCTCTGCTGACCTGGTTCTCTGCTCTAAAGCAGATCTGCTGACCTTGTTCTCTGCCTCTAAAGCAGATCTGCTGACCTGGTTTCTCTGGCTCTACAGCAGCTCTGCTGACCTGGATCTCTGACTCTAGAGCAGTTCTGCTGACCTGGTTCTTAGGCTCTAGAGCAGCTCTGCTGACTTGGTAATCTGGCTCTACAACGGCTCTGCTGACCTGGTTCTCTGGCTCTAAAGCAGCTCTGCTGACCTGTTTCTTAGGCTCTAGAGCAGCTTTGTTGACCTGGTTCTCTCCCTCTAAAGCAGCTCTGCTGACCTGGTTCTCTGGCTCTAAAGCGGCTCTGCTGACCTGGTTCTCTTGCTCAAAAGCGGGTCTGCTGACCTAGTTCTCTGGCTCTAAAGCAGCTCTAGTGACCTGTTTCTCTGGCTCTAGAGCAGCTCTGGTGACCTGGTTCTCTTGCTCTAGAGCAGCTCTGCTGACCTGTTTCCCTGGCTCTAAAGCAGCTCTGCAGACCTGGTTCTCTGGCTCTAAAGCATCTCTGCGGACCTGGTTCTCTGGCTCTAAAACAGCTCTGCTGACCTGGTTCTCTCCCTCTAAATCAGCTCTGCTGAACTGTTTTCTCTGGCTCTACAGCAGCTCTGCTGACCTGGTTCTCTGGCTCTAGAGCAGATCTGCTGACCTGTTTCTTAGGCTCTAGAGCAGCTCTGTTGACCTGGTTCTATGGCTCTAAAGCAGCTCTGCTGACCTGGTTCTCTGGCTTTGAAGCAGCTCTGCTGACCTGGTTCTCTGGCTCTAGATCAGGTCTGCTGACCTGGTTCTCTCCCTCTAAAGCAGCTCTGCTGACCTGGTTCTCTGGCTCTAAAGCAGCTCTGCTGACCTTGTTCACTGCCTCTAAAGCAGCTCTGCTGACCTGGTTTCTCTGGCTCTACAACAGCTCTGCTGAACTGGTTCTCTCGCTCTAAAGCACCTCTGCTGACCTGGTTCTCTGGCTGTAAAGCAGCTCTGCTGACCAGGTTCTCTGGCTCTACAGCAGCTCTGCTGACCTGGTTCTTAGGCTCTATAGCAGGTCTGCTGATCTGGTTCTCTCGCTCTAAAGCAGCTTTGCTGACCTGGTTCTCAGGGCTCTAAAGCAGCTCTGCTGACGTGGTTCTCTGGCTCTAAATCAGCTCTGCTGACCTGGTTCTCTCCCTCTAAAGCAGCTCTAATGAACTGTTTTCTCTGGCTCTACAGCAGCTCTGCTGACCTGGTTCTTAGGCTCTAGAGCAGCTCTGTTGACCTGGTTCTATGGCTCTAAAGCAGCTCTGCTGACCTGGTTCTCTGGCTTTGAAGCAGCTCTGCTGACGTGGTTCTCTGGCTCTAGAGCAAGTCTACTGACCTGGTTCTCTCCCTCTAAAGCAGCTCTGCTGACCTGGTTCTCTGGCTCTAAAGCAGATCTGCTGACCTTGTTCTCTGCCTCTAAAGCAGATCTGCTGACCTGGTTTCTCTGGCTCTACAGCAGCTCTGCTGACCTGGATCTCTGACTCTAGAGCAGTTCTGCTGACCTGGTTCTTAGGCTCTAGAGCAGCTCTGCTGACTTGGTAATCTGGCTCTACAACGGCTCTGCTGACCTGGTTCTCTGGCTCTACAACGGCTCTGCTGACCTGGTTCTCTGGCTCTAAAGCAGCTCTGCTGACCTGGTTCTCTGGCTCTAAAGCAACTCTGCTGACTTGGTTCTCAGGCTCTAGAGCAGCTCTACTGACCTGGTTTTTAGGCTCTAGAGCAGCTCTGCTGGCCTGGTTCTGTGGCTCTATGACGGCTCTGCTGACCTTGTCCTCTGCCTCTAAAGCAGCTCTGCTGACATTGTTTCTCTGGCTCTACAGCAGGTCTGCGACCTTGTTCTCTGGCTCTAGAGCAGCTCTGCTGACCTGTTTCTTAGGCTCAAGAGCAGATTTGTTGACCTGGTTCTCTCCCTCTAAAGCAGCTCTGCTGACCTGGTTCTCTGGCTCTAAAGCGGCTCTGCTGACCTGGTTCTCTTGCTCAAAAGCGGGTCTGATGACCTGTTTCTCTGGCTCTAGAGCAGCTCTGGTGACCTGGTTCTCTTGCTCTAGAGCAGCTCTGCTGACCTGTTTCCCTGGCTCTAAAGCAGCTCTGCAGACCTGGTTCTCTGGCTCTTAAGCATCTCTGTGGACCTGGTTCTCTGGCTCTAAAACAGCTCTGCTGACCTGGTTCTCTCCCTCTAAAGCAGCTCTGCTGAACTGTTTTCTCTGGCTCTACAGCAGCTCTGCTGACCTGGTTCTCTGGCTCTAGAGCAGATCTGCTGACCTGTTTCTTAGGCTCTAGAGCATCTCTGTTGACCTGGTTCTATGGCTCTAAAGGAGCTCTGCTGACCTTGTTCTCTGGCTTTGAAGCAGCTCTGCTGACCTGGTTCTCTGGCTCTAGATCAGGTCCGCTGACCTGGTTCTCTCCCTCTAAAGCAGCTCTGCTGACCTGGTTCTCTGGCTCTAAAGCAGCTCTGCTGACCTTGTTCACTGCCTCTAAAGCAGCTCTGCTGACCTGGTTTCTCTGGCTCTACAGCAGCTCTGCTGACCTGGATCTCTGACTCTAGAGCAGTTCTGCTGACCTGGTTCTTAGGCTCTAGAGCAGCTCTGCTGACTTGGTAATCTGGCTCTACAACGGCTCTGCTGACCTGGTTCTCTGGCTCTACAACGGCTCTGCTGCCTGGTTCTTTGGCTCTAAAGCAGCTCTGCTGACCTGGTTCTCTGGCTCTAAAACAGCTCTGCTGACTTGGTTCTCAGGCTCTAGAGCAGCTCTACTGACCTGGTTTTTAGGCTCTAGAGCAGCTCTGCTGGCCTGGTTCTGTGGCTCTACGACGGCTCTGCTGACCTTGATGTCTGCCTCTAAAGCAGCTCTGCTGACCTTGTTCTCTGCATCTAAAGCAGCTCTGCTGACATTGTTTCTCTGGCTCTACAGCAGCTCTGCTGACCTTGTTCTCTCCCTCTAAAGCAGCTCTGCTGACCTGGTTCTCTGGCTCTAAAGCGGCTCTGCTGACCTGGTTCTCTTGCTCTAAAGCGGGTCTGCTGACCTGGTTCTCTGGCTCTAAAGCAGCTCTAGTGACCTGTTTCTCTGGCTCTAGAGCAGCTCTGGTGACCTGGTTCTCTGGCTCTAGAGCAGGTCTGCTGACCTGGTTCTCTGGCTCTAAAGCAGCTCTGCAGACCTGGTTCTCTGGCTCTAAAGCAGCTCTGCGGACCTGGTTCTCTGGCTCTAAAACAGCTCTGCTGACCTGGTTTCTCTGGCTCTAAAGCGGGTCTGCTGACATGGTTCTCTGGCTCTAAAGCAACTCTAGTGACCTGTTTCTCTGGGTCTAGAGCAGCTTTGTTGACCTGGTTCTCTGGCTCTAGAGCAGCTCTGCTGACCTGGTACTTAGGCTCTATAGCAGGTCTGCTGATCTGGTTCTCTCGCTCTAAAGCAGCTTTGCTGACCTGGTTCTCTGGCTCTAAAGCAGCTCTGCTGACGTGGTTCTCAGGCTCTAAATCAGCTCTGCTGACCTGGTTCTCTCCCTCTAAAGCAGCTCTGCTGAACTGTTTTCTCTGGCTCTACAGCAGCTCTGCTGACCTGGTTCTCTGTCTCTAGAGCAGATCTGCTGACCTGTTTCTTAGGCTCTAGAGCAGCTCTGTTGACCTGGTTCTATGGCTCTAAAGCAGCTCTTCTGACCTGGTTCTCTGGCTTTGAAGCAGCTCTGCTGACCTGGTTCTCTGGCTCTAGAGAAGGTCTACTGACCTGGTTCTCTCCCTCTAAAGCAGCTCTGCTGACCTGGTTCTCTGGCTCTAGAGCAGCTCTGGTGACCTGGTTCTCTGGCTCAAGAGCAGCTCTGGTGACCTGGTTCTCTTGCTCTAGAGCAGCTCTGCTGACCTGTTTCCCTGGCTCTAAAGCAGCTCTGCAGACCTGGTTCTCTGGCTCTTAAGCATCTCTGCGGACCTGGTTCTCTGGCTCTAAAACAGCTCTGCTGACCTGGTTCTCTCCCTCTAAAGCAGCTCTGCTGAACTGTTTTCTCTGGCTCTACAGCAGCTCTGCTGACCTGGTTCTCTGGCTCTACAGCAGATCTGCTGACCTGTTTCTTAGGCTCTAGAGCATCTCTGTTGACCTAGTTCTATGGCTCTAAAGCAGCTCTGCTGACCTGGTTCTCTGGCTTTGAAGCAGCTCTGCTGACCTGGTTCTCTGGCTCTAGATCAGGTCTGCTGACCTGGTTCTCTCCCTCTAAAGCAGCTCTGCTGACCTGGTTCTCTGGCTCTAAAGCAGCTCTGCTGACCTTGTTCACTGCCTCTAAAGCAGCTCTGCTGACCTGGTTTCTCTGGCTCTACAGCAGCTCTGCTGACCTGGATCTCTGACTCTAGAGCAGTTCTGCTGACCTGGTTCTTAGGCTCTAGAGCAGCTCTGCTGACTTGGTAATCTGGCTCTACAACGGCTCTGCTGACCTGGTTCTCTGGCTCTAGAGCAGCTCTGCTGACTTGGTTCTCAGGCTCTAGAGCAGCTCTACTGACCTGGTTTTTAGGCTCTAGAGCAGCTCTGCTGGCCTGGTTCTGTGGCTCTACGACGGCTCTGCTGACCTTGATGTCTGCCTCTAAAGCAGCTCTGCTGACCTTGTTCTTTGCATCTAAAGCAGCTCTGCTGACATTGTTTCTCTGGCTCTACAGCAGCTCTGCTGACCTTGTTCTCTGGCTCTAGAGCAGCTCTGCTGACCTGTTTCTTAGGCTCTAGAGCAGATTTGTTGACCTGGTTCTCTCCCTCTAAAGCAGCTCTGCTGACCTGGTTCTCTGGCTCTAAAGCGGCTCTGCTGACCTGGTTCTCTTGCTCTAAAGCGGGTCTGCTGACCTGGTTCTCTGGCTCTAAAGCAGCTCTAGTGACCTGTTTCTCTGGGTCTAGAGCAGCTCTGCAGACCTGGTTCTCTGGCTCTAAAGCAGCTCTGCGGACCTGGTTCTCTGGCTCTAAAACAGCTCTGCTGACCTGGTTTCTCTGGCTCTAAAGCGGGTCTGCTGACATGGTTCTCTGGCTCTAAAGCAACTCTAGTGACCTGTTTCTCTGGGTCTAGAGCAGCTTTGTTGACCTGGTTCTCTGGCTCTAGAGCAGCTCTGATGACCTGGTTCTTAGGCCTCAGAGCAATTCTGCTGGCCTGGTTCTCTGGCTCTACAATGGCTCTGCTGAACTGGTTCTCTGGCTCTAAAGCACCTCTGCTGACCTGGTTCTCTGGCTGTAAAGCAGCTCTGCTGACCAGGTTCTCTGGCTCTACAGCAGCTCTGCTGACCTGGTACTTAGGCTCTATAGCAGGTCTGCTGATCTGGTTCTCTCGCTCTAAAGCAGCTTTGCTGACCTGGTTCTCTGGCTCTAAAGCAGCTCTGCTGACGTGGTTCTCAGGCTCTAAATCAGCTCTGCTGACCTGGTTCTCTCCCTCTAAAGCAGCTCTGCTGAACTGTTTTCTCTGGCTCTACAGCAGCTCTGCTGACCTGGTTCTCTGTCTCTAGAGCAGATCTGCTGACCTGTTTCTTAGGCTCTAGAGCAGCTCTGTTGACCTGGTTCTATGGCTCTAAAGCAGCTCTTCTGACCTGGTTCTCTGGCTTTGAAGCAGCTCTGCTGACCTGGTTCTCTGGCTCTAGAGAAGGTCTACTGACCTGGTTCTCTCCCTCTAAAGCAGCTCTGCTGACCTGGTTCTCTGGCTCTAGAGCAGCTCTGGTGACCTGGTTCTCTGGCTCAAGAGCAGCTCTGGTGACCTGGTTCTCTTGCTCTAGAGCAGCTCTGCTGACCTGTTTCCCTGGCTCTAAAGCAGCTCTGCAGACCTGGTTCTCTGGCTCTTAAGCATCTCTGCGGACCTGGTTCTCTGGCTCTAAAACAGCTCTGCTGACCTGGTTCTCTCCCTCTAAAGCAGCTCTGCTGAACTGTTTTCTCTGGCTCTACAGCAGCTCTGCTGACCTGGTTCTCTGGCTCTACAGCAGATCTGCTGACCTGTTTCTTAGGCTCTAGAGCATCTCTGTTGACCTAGTTCTATGGCTCTAAAGCAGCTCTGCTGACCTGGTTCTCTGGCTTTGAAGCAGCTCTGCTGACCTGGTTCTCTGGCTCTAGATCAGGTCTGCTGACCTGGTTCTCTCCCTCTAAAGCAGCTCTGCTGACCTGGTTCTCTGGCTCTAAAGCAGCTCTGCTGACCTTGTTCACTGCCTCTAAAGCAGCTCTGCTGACCTGGTTTCTCTGGCTCTACAGCAGCTCTGCTGACCTGGATCTCTGACTCTAGAGCAGTTCTGCTGACCTGGTTCTTAGGCTCTAGAGCAGCTCTGCTGACTTGGTAATCTGGCTCTACAACGGCTCTGCTGACCTGGTTCTCTGGCTCTAGAGCAGCTCTGCTGACTTGGTTCTCAGGCTCTAGAGCAGCTCTACTGACCTGGTTTTTAGGCTCTAGAGCAGCTCTGCTGGCCTGGTTCTGTGGCTCTACGACGGCTCTGCTGACCTTGATGTCTGCCTCTAAAGCAGCTCTGCTGACCTTGTTCTCTGCATCTAAAGCAGCTCTGCTGACATTGTTTCTCTGGCTCTACAGCAGCTCTGCTGACCTTGTTCTCTGGCTCTAGAGCAGCTCTGCTGACCTGTTTCTTAGGCTCTAGAGCAGATTTGTTGACCTGGTTCTCTCCCTCTAAAGCAGCTCTGCTGACCTGGTTCTCTGGCTCTAAAGCGGCTCTGCTGACGTGGTTCTCTTGCTCTAAAGCGGGTCTGCTGACCTGGTTCTCTGGCTCTAAAGCAGCTCTAGTGACCTGTTTCTCTGGGTCTAGAGCAGCTCTGCAGACCTGGTTCTCTGGCTCTAAAGCAGCTCTGCGGACCTGGTTCTCTGGCTCTAAAACAGCTCTGCTGACCTGGTTTCTCTGGCTCTAAAGCGGGTCTGCTGACATGGTTCTCTGGCTCTAAAGCAACTCTAGTGACCTGTTTCTCTGGGTCTAGAGCAGCTTTGTTGACCTGGTTCTCTGGCTCTAGAGCAGCTCTGATGACCTGGTTCTTAGGCCTCAGAGCAATTCTGCTGGCCTGGTTCTCTGGCTCTACAATGGCTCTGCTGAACTGGTTCTCTGGCCCTAAAGCACCTCTGCTGACCTGGTTCTCTGGCTGTAAAGCAGCTCTGCTGACCAGGTTCTCTGGCTCTACAGCAGCTCTGCTGACCTGGTACTTAGGCTCTATAGCAGGTCTGCTGATCTGGTTCTCTCGCTCTAAAGCAGCTTTGCTGACCTGGTTCTCTGGCTCTAAAGCAGCTCTGCTGACGTGGTTCTCAGGCTCTAAATCAGCTCTGCTGACCTGGTTCTCTCCCTCTAAAGCAGCTCTGCTGAACTGTTTTCTCTGGCTCTACAGCAGCTCTGCTGACCTGGTTCTCTGTCTCTAGAGCAGATCTGCTGACCTGTTTCTTAGGCTCTAGAGCAGCTCTGTTGACCTGGTTCTATGGCTCTAAAGCAGCTCTTCTGACCTGGTTCTCTGGCTTTGAAGCAGCTCTGCTGACCTGGTTCTCTGGCTCTAGAGAAGGTCTACTGACCTGGTTCTCTCCCTCTAAAGCAGCTCTGCTGACCTGGTTCTCTGGCTCTAGAGCAGCTCTGGTGACCTGGTTCTCTGGCTCAAGAGCAGCTCTGGTGACCTGGTTCTCTTGCTCTAGAGCAGCTCTGCTGACCTGTTTCCCCGGCTCTAAAGCAGCTCTGCAGACCTGGTTCTCTGGCTCTTAAGCATCTCTGCGGACCTGGTTCTCTGGCTCTAAAACAGCTCTGCTGACCTGGTTCTCTCCCTCTAAAGCAGCTCTGCTGAACTGTTTTCTCTGGCTCTACAGCAGCTCTGCTGACCTGGTTCTCTGGCTCTACAGCAGATCTGCTGACCTGTTTCTTAGGCTCTAGAGCATCTCTGTTGACCTAGTTCTATGGCTCTAAAGCAGCTCTGCTGACCTGGTTCTCTGGCTTTGAAGCAGCTCTGCTGACCTGGTTCTCTGGCTCTAGATCAGGTCTGCTGACCTGGTTCTCTCCCTCTAAAGCAGCTCTGCTGACCTGGTTCTCTGGCTCTAAAGCAGCTCTGCTGACCTTGTTCACTGCCTCTAAAGCAGCTCTGCTGACCTGGTTTCTCTGGCTCTACAGCAGCTCTGCTGACCTGGATCTCTGACTCTAGAGCAGTTCTGCTGACCTGGTTCTTAGGCTCTAGAGCAGCTCTGCTGACTTGGTAATCTGGCTCTACAACGGCTCTGCTGACCTGGTTCTCTGGCTCTAGAGCAGCTCTGCTGACTTGGTTCTCAGGCTCTAGAGCAGCTCTACTGACCTGGTTTTTAGGCTCTAGAGCAGCTCTGCTGGCCTGGTTCTGTGGCTCTACGACGGCTCTGCTGACCTTGATGTCTGCCTCTAAAGCAGCTCTGCTGACCTTGTTCTCTGCATCTAAAGCAGCTCTGCTGACATTGTTTCTCTGGCTCTACAGCAGCTCTGCTGACCTTGTTCTCTGGCTCTAGAGCAGCTCTGCTGACCTGTTTCTTAGGCTCTAGAGCAGATTTGTTGACCTGGTTCTCTCCCTCTAAAGCAGCTCTGCTGACCTGGTTCTCTGGCTCTAAAGCGGCTCTGCTGACCTGGTTCTCTTGCTCTAAAGCGGGTCTGCTGACCTGGTTCTCTGGCTCTAAAGCAGCTCTAGTGACCTGTTTCTCTGGGTCTAGAGCAGCTCTGCAGACCTGGTTCTCTGGCTCTAAAGCAGCTCTGCGGACCTGGTTCTCTGGCTCTAAAACAGCTCTGCTGACCTGGTTTCTCTGGCTCTAAAGCGGGTCTGCTGACATGGTTCTCTGGCTCTAAAGCAACTCTAGTGACCTGTTTCTCTGGGTCTAGAGCAGCTTTGTTGACCTGGTTCTCTGGCTCTAGAGCAGCTCTGATGACCTGGTTCTTAGGCCTCAGAGCAATTCTGCTGGCCTGGTTCTCTGGCTCTACAATGGCTCTGCTGAACTGGTTCTCTGGCTCTAAAGCACCTCTGCTGACCTGGTTCTCTGGCTGTAAAGCAGCTCTGCTGACCAGGTTCTCTGGCTCTACAGCAGCTCTGCTGACCTGGTACTAAGGCTCTATAGCAGGTCTGCTGATCTGGTTCTCTCGCTCTAAAGCAGCTTTGCTGACCTGGTTCTCTGGCTCTAAAGCAGCTCTGCTGACGTGGTTCTCTGGCTCTAAATCAGCTCTGCTGACCTGGTTCTCTCCCTCTAAAGCAGCTCTGCTGCACTGTTTTCTCTGGCTCTACAGCAGCTCTGCTGACCTGGTTCTCTGGCTCTAGAGCAGATCTGCTGACCTGTTTCTTAGGCTCTAGAGCAGCTCTGTTGACCTGGTTCTATGGCTCTAAAGCAGCTCTTCTGACCTGGTTCTCTGGCTTTGAAGCAGCTCTGCTGACCTGGTTCTCTGGCTCTAGAGAAGGTCTACTGACCTGGTTCTCTCCCTCTAAAGCAGCTCTGCTGACCTGGTTCTCTGGCTCTAGAGCAGCTCTGGTGACCTGGTTCTCTGGCTCTAGAGCAGGTCTGCTGACCTGGTTCTCTGGCTCTAAAGCAGCTCTGCAGACCTGGTTCTCTGGCTCTAAAGCAGCTCTGCGGACGTGGTTCTCTGGCTCTAAAACAGCTCTGCTGACCTGGTTTCTCTGGCTCTAAAGCGGGTCTGCTGATATGGTTCTCTGGCTCTAAAGCAGCTCTAGTGACCTGTTTCTCTGGGTCTAGAGCAGCTTTGTTGACCTGGTTCTCTGGCTCTAGAGCAGCTCTGATGACCTGGTTCTTAGGCTCTAGAGCAGTTCTGCTGGCCTGGTTCTCTGGCTCTACAACGGCTCTGCTGAACTGGTTCTCTGGCTCTAAAGCACCTCTGCTGACCTGGTTCTCTGGCTGTAAAGCAGCTCTGCTGACCAGGTTCTCTGGCTCTACAGCAGCTCTGCTGACCTGGTTCTTAGGCTCTATAGCAGGTCTGCTGATCTGGTTCTCTCGCTCTAAAGCAGCTTTGCTGACCTGGTTCTCTGGCTCTAAAGCAGCTCTGCTGACGTGGTTCTCTGGCTCTAAATCAGCTCTGCTGACCTGGTTCTCTCCCTCAAAAGCAGCTCTAATGAACTGTTTTCTCTGGCTCTACAGCAGCTCCGCTGACCTGGTTCTCTGGCTCTAGAGCAGATCTGCTGACCTGTTTCTTAGGCTCTAGAGCAGCTCTGTTGACCTGGTTCTATGGCTCTAAAGCAGCTCTGCTGACCTGGTTCTCTGGCTTTGAAGCAGCTCTGCTGACCTGGTTCTCTGGCTCTAGAGCAGGTCTACTGACCTGGTTCTTCCCTCTAAAGCAGCTCTGCTGACCTGGTTCTCTGGCTCCAAAGCAGATCTACTGACCTTGTTCTCTGCCTCTAAAGCAGGTCTGCTGACCTGGTTTTTCTGGCTCTACAGCAGCTCTGCTGACCTGGATCTCTGACTCTAGAGCAGTTCTGCTGACCTGGTTCTTAGGCTCTAGAGCAGCTCTGCTGCCTTGGTAATCTGGCTCTACAACGGCACTGCTGACCTGGTTCTCTGGCTCTACAACGGCTCTGCTGACCTGGTTCTCTGGCTCTAAAGCAGCTCTGCTGACCTGGTTCTCTGGCTCTAAAGCAACTCTGCTGACTTGGTTCTCAGGCTCAAGAGCAGCTCTACTGACCTGGTTTTTAGGCTCTAGAGCGGCTCTGCTGGCCTGGTTCTGTGGCTCTATGACGGCTCTGCTGACCTTGTCCTCTGCCTCTAAAGCAGCTCTGCTGACATTGTTTCTCTGGCTCTACAGCAGCTCTGCTGACCTTGTTCTCTGGCTCTAGAGCAGCTCTGCTGACCTGTTTCTTAGACTCTAGAGCAGCTTTGTTGACCTGGTTCTCTCCCTCTAAAGGAGCTCTGCTGACCTGGTTCTCTGGCTCTAAAGCGGCTCTGCTGACCTGGTTCTCTTGCTCAAAAGCGAGTCTGATGACCTGGTTCTCTGCTCTAAAGCAGCTCTAGTGTCCTATTTCTCTGGCTCTAGAGCAGCTCTGGTGACCTGGTTCTCTTGCTCTAGAGCAGCTCTGCTGACCTGTTTCCCTGGCTCTCAATCAGCTCTGCAGACCTGGTTCTCTGGCTCTAAAGCATCTCTGCGGACCTGGTTCTCTGGCTCTAAAACAGCTCTGCTGACCTGGTTTCTCTGGCTCTACAGCAGCTCTGATGACCTTCTTCTCTGGCTCTAGAGCAGCTCTGCTGACCTGGTTCTTAGGCTCTAGAGCAGCTCTGTTGGCCTGGTTCTCTCCCTCTAAAGTAGCTCTGCTGACCTGGTTCTATGGCTCTAAATCGGCTCTGCTGGCCTGGTTCTCTTGCTCGAAAGCGGGTCTGCTGACCTGGTTCTCTTGCTCTAAAGCAGCTCTAGTGACCTGTTTCTCTGGCTCTAGAGTATCTCTGGTGACCTGGTTCTCTGGCTCTAGAGCAGTTATGCTGACCTGGTTCTCTGGCTCTAAAGCAGCTCTGCAGACCTGGTTCTCTGGCTCTAAAGCAGCTCTGCTGACCTTGTTCTCTCCGTCTAAAGCAGGTCTGCTGACCTGGTTTCTCTGGCTCTACAGCAGCTCTGCTGACCTGTTTCTCTGGCTCTACAGCAGCTCCCCTGACCTGCTTCTCTGGCTCTAGAGCAGCTCTGCTGACCTGGTTCTTATCCTGTAGAGCAGCTCTTCTGACCTGGTTCTCTGGCTCTAAAGCAGCTGCTGACCTGGTTCTCTCCCTCTAAAGCAGCTCTGCTGACCTGGTTTCTCTCGCTCTATCGCAGCTCTGCTGACCTGTTTTTCTGGCTCTACAGCAGCTCTTCTGACCTTGTTCTCGGGCTTTAAAGCAGCTCTGATGACCTGGTTCTCTGGCTCTAAAGCATCTCCGCTGACCTGGTTCTATGGCTCTAAAGCAGCTCTGCAGACCTAGTTCTCTGGCTCTAAAGCATCTCTGCGGACCTGGTTCTCTGGCTCTAAAACAGCTCTGCTGACCTGGTTTCTCTGGCTCTACAGCAGCTCTGTTGACCTTCTTCTCTGGCTCTAGAGCAGCTCTGTTGACCTGGTTCTTAGGCTCTAGAGCAGCTCTGTTCACCTGGTTCTGTCCCTCTAAAGCAGCTCTGCTGACCTGGTTCTCTCCCTCTAAAGCAGCTCTGCTGACCTGGTTCTCTGGCTCTAAAGCAGCTCTGCTGACCTTGTTCTCTGCCTCTAAAGCAGCTCTGCTGACCTGGTTTTTCTGGCTCTACAGCAGCTCTGCTGACCTGGATCTCTGACTCTAGAGCAGTTCTGCTGACCTGGTTCTTAGGCTCAAGAGCAGCTCTGCTGACTTGGTAATCTGGCTCTACAACGGATCTGCTGACCTGGATCTCTGGCTCTACAACGGCTCTGCTGACCTGGTTCTCTGGCTCTAAAGCAGCTCTGCTGACCTGGTTCTCTGGCTCTAAAGCAGCTCTGCTGACTTGGTTCTCAGGCTCTAGAGCAGCTCTACTGACCTGGTTTTTAGGCACTAGAGCAGCTCTGCTGGCCTGGTTCTGTGGCTCTACGACGGCTCTGCTGACCTTGTTCTCTGCCTCTAAAGCAGATCTGCTGACCTTGTTCTCTGCCTCTAAAGCAGCTCTGCTGACATTGTTTCCCTGGCTCTACAGCAGCTCTGCTGACCTTGTTCTCTGGCTCTAGAGCAGCTCTGCTGACCTGTTTCTTAGGCTCTAGAGCAGCTTTGTTGACCTGGTTCTCTCCCTCTAAAGCAGCTCTGCTGACCTGGTTCTCTGGCTGTAAAGCAGCTCTGCTGACCAGGTTCTCTGGCTCTACAGCAGCTCTGCTGACCTGGTTCTTAGGCTCTATAGCAGGTCTGCTGATCTGGTTCTCTCGCTCTAAAGCAGCTTTGTTGACCTGGTTCTCTGGCTCTAAAGCAGCTCTGCTGACGTGGTTCTCTGGCTCTAAATCAGCTCTGCTGACCTGGTTCTCTCCCTCTAAAGCAGCTCTAATGAACTGTTTTCTCTGGCTCTACAGCAGCTCTGCTGACCTGGTTCTCTGGCTCTAGAGCAGATCTGCTGACCTGTTTCTTGGGCTCTAGAGCAGCTCTGTTGACCTGGTTCTATGGCTCTAAAGCGGCTCTGCTGACCTGGTTCTCTGGCTTTGAAGCAGCTCTGCTGACCTGGTTCTCTGGCTCTAGAGCAGGTCTACTGACCTGGTTCTCTCCCTCTAAAGCAGCTCTGCTGACCTGGTTCTCTGCTCTAAAGCAGATCTGCTGACCTTGTTCTCTGCCTCTAAAGCAGATCTGCTGACCTGGTTTCTCTGGCTCTACAGCAGCTCTGCTGACCTGGATCTCTGACTCTAGAGCAGTTCTGCTGACCTGGTTCTTAGGCTCTAGAGCAGCTCTGCTGACTTGGTAATCTGGCTCTACAACGGCTCTGCTGACCTGGTTCTCTGGCTCTACAACGGCTCTGCTGACCTGGTTCTCTGGCTCTAAAGCAGCTCTGCTGACCTGGTTCTCTGGCTCTAAAGCAACTCTGCTGACTTGGTTCTCAGGCTCTAGAGCAGCTCTACTGATCTGGTTTTTAGGCTCTAGAGCAGCTCTGCTGGCCTGGTTCTGTGGCTCTATGACGGCTCTGCTAACCTTGTCCTCTGCCTCTAAAGCAGCTCTGCTGACATTGTTTCTCTGGCTCTACAGCAGCTCTGCTGGCCTTGTTCTCTGGCTCTAGAGCAGCTCTGCTGACCTGTTTCTTAGGCTATAGAGCAGCTTTGTTGACCTGGTTCTCTCCCTCTAAAGCAGCTCTGCTGACCTGGTTCTCTGGCTCTAAAGCGGCTCTGCTGACCTGGTTCTCTTGCTCAAAAGCGGGTCTGCTGACCTAGTTCTCTGGCTCTAAAGCAGCTCTAGTGACCTGTTTCTCTGGCTCTAGAGCAGCTCTGGTGACCTGGTTCTCTTGCTCTAGAGCAGCTCTGCTGACCTGTTTCCCTGGCTCTAAAGCAGCTCTGCAGACCTGGTTCTCTGGCTCTAAAGCATCTCTGCGGACCTGGTTCTCTGGCTCTAAAACAGCTCTGCTGACCTGGTTCTCTCCCTCTAAAGCAGCTCTGCTGAACTGTTTTCTCTGGCTCTACAGCAGCTCTGCTGACCTGGTTCTCTGGCTCTAGAGCAGATCTGCTGACCTGTTTCTTAGGCTCTAGAGCAGCTCTCTTGACCTGGTTCTATGGCTCTAAAGCAGCTCTGCTGACCTGGTTCTCTGGCTTTGAAGCAGCTCTGCTGACCTGGTTCTCTGGCTCTAGATCAGGTCTGCTGACCTGGTTCTCTGGCTCTAGAGCAGATCTGCTGACCTGTTTCTTAGGCTCTAGAGCAGCTCTCTTGACCTGGTTCTATGGCTCTAAAGCAGCTCTGCTTACCTTGTTCACTGCCTCTAAAGCAGCTCTGCTGACCTGGTTTCTCTGGCTCTACAGCAGCTCTGCTGACCTTGATCTCTGACTCTAGAGCAGTTTTGCTGACGTGGTTCTTAGGCTCTAGAGCAATTCTGCTGGCCTGGTTCTCTGGCTCTACAACAGCTCTGCTGAACTGGTTCTCTGGCTCTAAAGCACCTCTGCTGACCTGGTTCTCTGGCTGTAAAGCAGCTCTGCTGACCAGGTTCTCTGGCTCTACAGCAGCTCTGCTGACGTGGTTCTTAGGCTCTATAGCAGGTCTGCTGATCTGGTTCTCTCGCTCTAAAGCAGCTTTGCTGACCTGGTTCTCAGGGCTCTAAAGCAGCTCTGCTGACGTGGTTCTCAGGGCTCTAAATCAGCTCTGCTGACCTGGTTCTCTCCCTCTAAAGCAGCTCTAATGAACTGTTTTCTCTGGCTCTACAGCAGCTCTGCTGACCTGGTTCTTAGGCTCTAGAGCAGCTCTGTTGACCTGGTTCTATGGCTCTAAAGCAGCTCTGCTGACCTGGTTCTCTGCCTTTGAAGCAGCTCTGCTGACGTGGTTCTCTGGCTCTAGAGCAGGTCTACTGACCTGGTTCTCTCCCTCTAAAGCAGCTCTGCTGACCTGGTTCTCTGGCTCTAAAGCAGATCTGCTGACCTTGTTCTCTGCCTCTAAAGCAGATCTGCTGACCTGGTTTCTCTGGCTCTACAACGGCTCTGCTGACCTGGTTCTCTGGCTCTAAAGCAGCTCTGCTGACCTGGTTCTCTGGCTCTAAAGCAACTCTGCTGACTTGGTTCTCAGGCTCAAGAGCAGCTCTACTGACCTGGTTTTTAGGCTCTAGAGCGGCTCTGCTGGCCTGGTTCTGTGGCTCTATGACGGCTCTGCTGACCTTGTCCTCTGCCTCTAAAGCAGCTCTGCTGACATTGTTTCTCTGGCTCTACAGCAGCTCTGCTGACCTTGTTCTCTGGCTCTAGAGCAGCTCTGCTGACCTGTTTCTTAGACTCTAGAGCAGCTTTGTTGACCTGGTTCTCTCCCTCTAAAGGAGCTCTGCTGACCTGGTTCTCTGGCTCTAAAGCGGCTCTGCTGACCTGGTTCTCTTGCTCAAAAGCGAGTCTGATGACCTGGTTCTCTGCTCTAAAGCAGCTCTAGTGTCCTATTTCTCTGGCTCTAGAGCAGCTCTGGTGACCTGGTTCTCTTGCTCTAGAGCAGCTCTGCTGACCTGTTTCCCTGGCTCTCAATCAGCTCTGCAGACCTGGTTCTCTGGCTCTAAAGCATCTCTGCGGACCTGGTTCTCTGGCTCTAAAACAGCTCTGCTGACCTGGTTTCTCTGGCTCTACAGCAGCTCTGATGACCTTCTTCTCTGGCTCTAGAGCAGCTCTGCTGACCTGGTTCTTAGGCTCTAGAGCAGCTCTGTTGACCTGGTTCTCTCCCTCTAAAGTAGCTCTGCTGACCTGGTTCTCTGGCTCTAAATCGGCTCTGCTGGCCTTGTTCTCTTGCTCGAAAGCGGGTCTGCTGACCTGGTTCTCTTGCTCTAAAGCAGCTCTAGTGACCTGCTTCTCTGGCTCTAGAGTATCTCTGGTGACCTGGTTCTCTGGCTCTAGATCAGTTATGCTGACCTGGTTCTCTGGCTCTAAAGCAGCTCTGCAGACCTGGTTCTCTGGCTCTAAAGCAGCTCTGCTGACCTTGTTCTCTCCGTCTAAAGCAGGTCTGCTGACCTGGTTTCTCTGGCTCTACAGCAGCTCTGCTGACCTGTTTCTCTGGCTCTACAGCAGCTCCCCTGACCTGATTCTCTGGCTCTAGAGCAGCTCTGCTGACCTGGTTCTTATCCTGTAGAGCAGCTCTTCTGACCTGGTTCTCTGGTTCTAAAGCAGCTGCTGACCTGGTTCTCTCCCTCTAAAGCAGCTCTGCTGATCTGGTTTCTCTCTCTCTATCGCAGCTCTGCTGACCTGTTTTTCTGGCTCTACAGCAGCTCTTCTGACCTTGTTCTCTGGCTTTAAAGCAGCTCTGATGACCTGGTTCTCTGGCTCTAAAGCATCTCCGCTGACCTGGTTCTATGGCTCTAAAGCAGCTCTGCAGACCTAGTTCTCTGGCTCTAAAGCATCTCTGCGGACCTGGTTCTCTGGCTCTAAAACAGCTCTGCTGACCTGGTTTCTCTGGCTCTACAGCAGCTCTGTTGACCTTCTTCTCTGGCTCTAGAGCAGCTCTGTTGACCTGGTTCTTAGGCTCTAGAGCAGCTCTGTTCACCTGGTTCTGTCCCTCTAAAGCAGCTCTGCTGACCTGGTTCTCTCCCTCTAAAGCAGCTCCGCTGACCTGGTTCTCTGGCTCTAAAGCAGCTCTGCTGACCTTGTTCTCTGCCTCTAAAGCAGCTCTGCTGACCTGGTTTTTCTGGCTCTACAGCAGCTCTGCTGACCTGGATCTCTGTCTCTAGAGCAGTTCTGCTGACCTGGTTCTTAGGCTCTAGAGCAGCTCTGCTGACTTGGTAATCTGGCTCTACAACGGATCTGCTGACCTGGATCTCTGGCTCTACAACGGCTCTGCTGACCTGGTTCTCTGGCTCTAAAGCAGCTCTGCTGACCTGGTTCTCTGGCTCTAAAGCAGCTCTGCTGACTTGGTTCTCAGGCTCTAGAGCAGCTCTACTGACCTGGTTTTTAGGCACTAGAGCAGCTCTGCTGGCCTGGTTCTGTGGCTCTACGACGGCTCTGCTGACCTTGTTCTCTGCCTCTAAAGCAGATCTGCTGACCTTGTTCTCTGCCTCTAAAGCAGCTCTGCTGACATTGTTTCCTGGCTCTACAGCAGCTCTGCTGACCTTGTTCTCTGGCTCTAGAGCAGCTCTGCTGACCTGTTTCTTAGGCTCTAGAGCAGCTTTGTTGACCTGGTTCTCTCCCTCTAAAGCAGCTCTGCTGACCTGGTTCTCTGGCTGTAAAGCAGCTCTGCTGACCAGGTTCTCTGGCTCTACAGCAGCTCTGCTGACCTGGTTCTTAGGCTCTATAGCAGGTCTGCTGATCTGGTTCTCTCGCTCTAAAGCAGCTTTGTTGACCTGGTTCTCTGGCTCTAAAGCAGCTCTGCTGACGTGGTTCTCTGGCTCTAAATCAGCTCTGCTGACCTGGTTCTCTCCCTCTAAAGCAGCTCTAATGAACTGTTTTCTCTGGCTCTACAGCAGCTCTGCTGACCTGGTTCTCTGGCTCTAGAGCAGATCTGCTGACCTGTTTCTTGGGCTCTACAGCAGCTCTGTTGACCTTCTTCTCTGGCTCTAGAGCAGCTCTGTTGACCTGGTTCTTAGGCTCTAGAGCAGCTCTGTTCACCTGGTTCTGTCCCTCTAAAGCAGCTCTGCTGACCTGGTTCTCTCCCTCTAAAGCAGCTCCGCTGACCTGGTTCTCTGGCTCTAAAGCAGCTCTGCTGACCTTGTTCTCTGCCTCTAAAGCAGCTCTGCTGACCTGGTTTTTCTGGCTCTACAGCAGCTCTGCTGACCTGGATCTCTGTCTCTAGAGCAGTTCTGCTGACCTGGTTCTTAGGCTCTAGAGCAGCTCTGCTGACTTGGTAATCTGGCTCTACAACGGATCTGCTGACCTGGATCTCTGGCTCTACAACGGCTCTGCTGACCTGGTTCTCTGGCTCTAAAGCAGCTCTGCTGACCTGGTTCTCTGGCTCTAAAGCAGCTCTGCTGACTTGGTTCTCAGGCTCTAGAGCAGCTCTACTGACCTGGTTTTTAGGCACTAGAGCAGCTCTGCTGGCCTGGTTCTGTGGCTCTACGACGGCTCTGCTGACCTTGTTCTCTGCCTCTAAAGCAGATCTGCTGACCTTGTTCTCTGCCTCTAAAGCAGCTCTGCTGACATTGTTTCCTGGCTCTACAGCAGCTCTGCTGACCTTGTTCTCTGGCTCTAGAGCAGCTCTGCTGACCTGTTTCTTAGGCTCTAGAGCAGCTTTGTTGACCTGGTTCTCTCCCTCTAAAGCAGCTCTGCTGACCTGGTTCTCTGGCTGTAAAGCAGCTCTGCTGACCAGGTTCTCTGGCTCTACAGCAGCTCTGCTGACCTGGTTCTTAGGCTCTATAGCAGGTCTGCTGATCTGGTTCTCTCGCTCTAAAGCAGCTTTGTTGACCTGGTTCTCTGGCTCTAAAGCAGCTCTGCTGACGTGGTTCTCTGGCTCTAAATCAGCTCTGCTGACCTGGTTCTCTCCCTCTAAAGCAGCTCTAATGAACTGTTTTCTCTGGCTCTACAGCAGCTCTGCTGACCTGGTTCTCTGGCTCTAGAGCAGATCTGCTGACCTGTTTCTTGGGCTCTAGAGCAGCTCTGTTGACCTGGTTCTATGGCTCTAAAGCAGCTCTGCTGACCTGGTTCTCTGGCTTTGAAGCAGCTCTGCTGACCTGGTTCTCTGGCTCTAGAGCAGGTCTACTGACCTGGTTCTCTCCCTCTAAAGCAGCTCTGCTGACCTGGTTCTCTGCTCTAAAGCAGATCTGCTGACCTTGTTCTCTGCCTCTAAAGCAGATCTGCTGACCTGGTTTCTCTGGCTCTACAGCAGCTCTGCTGACCTGGATCTCTGACTCTAGAGCAGTTCTGCTGACCTGGTTCTTAGGCTCTAGAGCAGCTCTGCTGACTTGGTAATCTGGCTCTACAACGGCTCTGCTGACCTGGTTCTCTGGCTCTACAACGGCTCTGCTGACCTGGTTCTCTGGCTCTAAAGCAGCTCTGCTGACCTGGTTCTCTGGCTCTAAAGCAACTCTGCTGACTTGGTTCTCAGGCTCTAGAGCAGCTCTACTGATCTGGTTTTTAGGCTCTAGAGCAGCTCTGCTGGCCTGGTTCTGTGGCTCTATGACGGCTCTGCTAACCTTGTCCTCTGCCTCTAAAGCAGCTCTGCTGACATTGTTTCTCTGGCTCTACAGCAGCTCTGCTCGCCTTGTTCTCTGGCTCTAGAGCAGCTCTGCTGACCTGTTTCTTAGGCTATAGAGCAGCTTTGTTGACCTGGTTCTCTCCCTCTAAAGCAGCTCTGCTGACCTGGTTCTCTGGCTCTAAAGCGGCTCTGCTGACCTGGTTCTCTTGCTCAAAAGCGGGTCTGCTGACCTAGTTCTCTGGCTCTAAAGCAGCTCTAGTGACCTGTTTCTCTGGCTCTAGAGCAGCTCTGGTGACCTGGTTCTCTTGCTCTAGAGCAGCTCTGCTGACCTGTTTCCCTGGCTCTAAAGCAGCTCTGCAGACCTGGTTCTCTGGCTCTAAAGCATCTCTGCGGACCTGGTTCTCTGGCTCTAAAACAGCTCTGCTGACCTGGTTCTCTCCCTCTAAAGCAGCTCTGCTGAACTGTTTTCTCTGGCTCTACAGCAGCTCTGCTGACCTGGTTCTCTGGCTCTAGAGCAGATCTGCTGACCTGTTTCTTAGGCTCTAGAGCAGCTCTCTTGACCTGGTTCTATGGCTCTAAAGCAGCTCTGCTGACCTGGTTCTCTGGCTTTGAAGCAGCTCTGCTGACCTGGTTCTCTGGCTCTAGATCAGGTCTGCTGACCTGGCTCTCTCCCTCTAAAGCAGCTCTGCTGACCTGGTTCTCTGGCTCTAAAGCAGCTCTGCTTACCTTGTTCACTGCCTCTAAATCAGCTCTGCTGACCTGGTTTCTCTGGCTCTACAGCAGCTCTGCTGACCTTGATCTCTGACTCTAGAGCAGTTCTGCTGACGTGGTTCTTAGGCTCTAGAGCAATTCTGCTGGCCTGGTTCTCTGGCTCTACAACAGCTCTGCTGAACTGGTTCTCTGGCTCTAAAGCACCTCTGCTGACCTGGTTCTCTGGCTGTAAAGCAGCTCTGCTGACCAGGTTCTCTGGCTCTACAGCAGCTCTGCTGACGTGGTTCTTAGGCTCTATAGCAGGTCTGCTGATCTGGTTCTCTCGCTCTAAAGCAGCTTTGCTGACCTGGTTCTCAGGGCTCTAAAGCAGCTCTGCTGACGTGGTTCTCTGGCTCTAAATCAGCTCTGCTGACCTGGTTCTCTCCCTCTAAAGCAGCTCTAATGAACTGTTTTCTCTGGCTCTACAGCAGCTCTGCTGACCTGGTTCTTAGGCTCTAGAGCAGCTCTGTTGACCTGGTTCTATGGCTCTAAAGCAGCTCTGCTGACCTGGTTCTCTGGCTTTGAAGCAGCTCTGCTGACGTGGTTCTCTGGCTCTAGAGCAGGTCTACTGACCTGGTTCTCTCCCTCTAAAGCAGCTCTGCTGACCTGGTTCTCTGGCTCTAAAGCAGATCTGCTGACCTTGTTCTCTGCCTCTAAAGCAGATCTGCTGACCTGGTTTCTCTGGCTCTACAGCAGCTCTGCTAACCTTGTTCTCTGGCTCTAGAGCAGCTCTGCTGACCTGTTTCTTAGGCTCTAGAGCAGCTTTGTTGACCTGGTTCTCTCCCTCTAAAGCAGCTCTGCTGACCTGGTTCTCTGGCTCTAAAGTGGCTCTGCTGACCTGGTTCTCTTGCTCTAAAGCGGGTCTGCTGACCTGGTTCTCTGGCTCTAAAGCAGCTCTAGTGACCTGTTTCTCTGGCTCTAGAGCAGCTCTGGTGACCTGGTTCTCTGGCTCTAGAGCAGGTCTGCTGACCTGGTTCTCTGGCTCTAAAGCAGCTCTGCAGACCTGGTTCTCTGGCTCTAAAGCAGCTCTGCGGACCTGGTTCTCTGGCTCTAAAACAGCTCTGCTGACCTGGTTTCTCTGGCTCTAAAGCGGGTCTGCTGACATGGTTCTTTGGCTCTAAAGCTGCTCTAGTGACCTGTTTCTCTGGGTCTAGAGCAGCTTTGTTGACCTGGTTCTCTGGCTCTAGAGCAGCTCTGATGACCTGGTTCTTAGGCTCTAGAGCAATTCTGCTGGCCTGGTTCTCTGGCTCTACAACGGCTCTGCTGAACTGGTTCTCTGGCTCTAAAGCACCTCTGCTGACCTGGTTCTCTGGCTGTAAAGCAGCTCTGCTGACCAGGTTCTCTGGCTCTACAGCAGCTCTGCTGACCTGGTTCTTAGGCTCTATAGCAGGTCTGCTGATCTGGTTCTCTCGCTCTAAAGCAGCTTTGCTGACCTGGTTCTCTGGCTCTAAAGTAGCTCTGCTGACGTGGTTCTCTGGCTCTAAATCAGCTCTGCTGACCTGGTTCTCTCCCTCTAAAGCAGCTCTGCTGAACTGTTTTCTCTGGCTCTACAGCAGCTCTGCTGACCTGGTTCTCTGGCTCTAGAGCAGATCTGCTGACCTGTTTCTTAGGCTCTAGAGCAGCTCTGTTGACCTGGTTCTATGGCTCTAAACAGCTCTGCTGACCTGGTTCTCCGGCTTTGAAGCAGCTCTGCTGACCTGGTTCTCTGGCTCTAGAGCAGGTCTACTGACCTGGTTCTCTCCCTCTAAAGCAGCTCTGCTGACCTGGTTCTCTGGCTCTAGAGCAGCTCTGGTGACCTGGTTCTCTGGCTCTAGAGCAGGTCTGCTGACCTGGTTCTCTGGCTCTAAAGCAGCTCTGCAGACCTGGTTCTCTGGCTCTAAAGCAGCTCTAAGGACCTGGTTCTCTGGCTCTAAAACAGCTCTGCTGACCTGGTTTCTCTGCCTCTAAAGCGGGTCTGCTGACATGGTTCTCTGGCTCTAAAGCAGCTCTAGTGACCTGTGTCTCTGGGTCTAGAGCAGCTTTGTTGACCTGGTTCTCTGGCTCTAGAGCAGCTCTGATGACCTGGTTCTTAGGCTCTAGAGCAATTCTGCTGGCCTGGTTCTCTGGCTCTACAACGGCTCTGATGAACTGGTTCTCTGGCTCTAAAGCACCTCTGCTGACCTGGTTCTCTGGCTGTAATGCAGCTCTGCTGACCAGGTTCTCTGGCTCCACAGCAGCTCTGCTGACCTGGTTATTAGGCTCTATAGCAGGTCTGCTGATCTGGTTCTCTCGCTCTAAAGCAGCTTTGCTGACCTGGTTCTCTGGCTC